>NC_134494.1:10021191-10340916 GCF_040206685.1 Ascaphus truei | reverse complement strand
TGCCTCTCTCTCTCTCTCTCTCGCTCTCTCTCTCTCTCTCTCTCTCTCTCTCTCTCTCTCTCTCTCTCTCTCTCTCTCTCTCTCTCATTTTGTCAATGGCACTGTGGCTTAGTTGGTCAAAGCGCCTGTCTCGTAAACAGGAGATCCTGAGTTCAAATCTCAGCAATGCCTTGTCTTAGTCCTAAGCAAGTTTTTTTTAAAGTTATATCATTTTGAAATAATGCTGCACGACCACATTAAAGTTACTTTTTACAAGCTCTAAACACATTTTGAATTTCTCTTCTCTCACATACACACTCAGTGTTGCAACATATGTTTAAATAAAAAGGTTAATAACACTATTAATCCTTCTCAACCGGTACTGTTGTAGCCCTGTAGTAGCCATAGAAGAATTTCTCTCTCTCGCACTGTTTTCTTTTGTTTTGTCCATGGCACTGTGGCTTAGTTGGTTAAAGCGCCTGTCTAGTAAAGATGAGATCCTGTGTTCAAATCTCAGCAGTACCTTGTCTCTCTTTTAAGAGTAGTGATGTTCTAGTTCAACCATTTTGAACAATTGATGCACAGACGAGTAAACGTAAAATATTTCATCAAACTCAGAACACAATGTTAATTGCTATTTTCTCTTCTCTTCCATACACAGTTAGTGATAAAAGAAATGTTTACTTTTTCAAAAGGTACCTAAGTACACTGCCTATAATGGCATATCCAAAGTAATCTTTCTAAGAATATACTAATAGGGGGATTATCTCTCTTTTTCATTCACTCTTTCTCTCTTTTTTATCTATGGTCTTAGTCCTAATGATGATGCTTTTAAAGTTCAATCATTTTGAACAAATGCTGCATGGCCAGGTTAATGTTACCTTTTACAAGCTCGAAACAAATTTTGAATTGCTCTTCTCTCATATACAAACTCAGTGCTGCAACATATGTTTAAATAAAAGGTTAATAACACTAGTAATCTTTCTCAACCAGTACCGTAGCTGCCATAGAAGAATCTCTCTCTCTCTCTGTTTTTCTCTCTCTCTGTGTTTTCTCTGTCTTTCTCTCTGCCATGTACATATGTGGATGAACAGAGCATAGAATAAAGAAGAGAGCATAGAATAAAGAAGCAGCTAGCGCAAACAGTAATTATCACTGAAATGACGTGAGTAATGCTAACGATTGAGAACCCCTGAATTGTAAGGATGGAAAAGATACCACCTGCATGTAGTACTTATGAACTCATGTAGTCATGTAGTCATGGCAAGCGGACAGCACGTCGCCCCCTATTGGCTGCAATCCTTCTGGGCTAAAAATAAAAACTATCTGCTGGCACGTTTTCTTTCTCAATCCGCCCCATTCACCAGGAAGAGAGACAGAAACAGTTCACCTCCGCATCCATTTCCTCATTCATTTCCTCTCTCACTTTAACGCTGGCTGCACCTGAGACAGTGGGAGGGAAGTTGAGAGATCAAAAAAGAGTCACAACCATTCCAAATCCTCTCCTATCAACAGGCTGCTGCTGTCTCTCTGCTCTCAAGGAACCATGGAGTCGGTGGACTCCTCGATCCCCATTATCCCTGCCCGGGAGCTAGATAGTTTCCTGGATGATACCCTCTGTAGACACGGACATACGAAGGTGCAGTTGGCCCTTGAGAGGTGGAAGGATGCTTCGGTTTTAAAAAAGGGAAAGTATTCTGTGAGTTTCCTGCAGGAAACCCATACCACTCCAAAGGCTCTGGAGTGGCGAGGCAAGGTCTTTTTCAGCCACCTCACTTTGACATCTTGTGGGGTGGTGAACCTGTTCTCCGAATCCTTTCAACCTGAGCTGCTGCTTGCCAAAGCTGTTGTTCCAGGTCACCTGTTGCATATCAGGGTTCGACACGAGGACTACACGTTTAATTTCCTGAACATGTATGCTCCTGCCACCGGACCCCTGAGAAGGCAGTTCTTCGTCAGAATGTCTGAATACCTGGAGACAGTCGACACGGACGAATACGTGGTGCTCGGGGGTGATTTTAACTGTACCCTCGAGGCTCGGAAAGACCGGAATGGTCCGGAGCCACACCCGTGTTCTGCGTCGGCCTTGCGGGAGGTCATCACCCGCTACTCCTTGGTAGACGTCTGGCGAGAGCAACATCCTGAGGCATCCACTGAGTTCACCCATGTTAGGGTGTTTAGGGCTGAATGGATGTCCTGGTCCCGGATCGACAGGCTGTATATTTCCAGCCACAGCCTGTCACGAGCCCAGTCCAGTGCCATTAGGCTGGTGCCGTTTTCGGACCACAATTGTGCGTCCGTGACGGTGACGCTGCTACCTGCAGCACCCTCGGCCGCATATTGGCACTTCAACAATACGTTGTTGGAGGACAAGGGGTTTGCGATGACGGTCCGAGACTTTTGGATGGCCTGGAGAGGTTGCAGGTCAGACTTTGCCACGCTAGAGCAGTGGTGGGACGTGGGCAAGGTTTATCTGCGCCTCGTATGTCAGGAGTACACAAAAGGTGCCAGCGGGCGGCGCGATGCTGAGATCAAGGCCCTCAGGGAGGAGGTGCTCGATCTCGAGAAGCGGCTGTCTGTGGCAGGAGACCAATACCTGCAGAGTATGTACGTGGAGAGGAAGTGCGCTCTCCGGGACTTAGAAGATCGGAGAGCTCGGGGGGCGTATGTGCGATCCTGCATCAACTTCTTTCGAGAGATGGATCGCGGGTCGCGCCTCTTCTACGCGCTGGAGAAAAAGAGGGGAAACCGTAGACATATCACATGCCTGTTGGCAGAGGACGGTACCCCTCTGACTGACCCGGAGAGCATCCGGGACAGAACCCGGAGATTCTATGTAGATCTTTTCTCTCCGGAGTCCATCCAGCCAGATAAATGCAGGGTCTTATGGGAGGGGCTTCCCACGGTCGGTGAGGATGGAAGGTAGCGGCTTGAGTTACCTTTGACTCTGGCCGAGCTCTCTGAAGCCCTCAGTCTCATGTCCCGCGGAAAAGCGCCGGGGCTAGACGGGCTGACTGTGGAGTTCTTCTGGTTTTTCTGGGAAATGCTGGGACCTGATTTCACCGAGGTCCTAGCCGAAGCCCTGGAGATCAGTGAGATGCCACTTTCGTGTCGGCGGGCAATACTTTCTTTGCTGCCGAAGAAGGGGGATCTCCGTCAGATCTCTAATTGGTGACCGGTCTCACTGCTCAGCACGGACTATAAGATCGTAGCCAAAGAGCTTTCGCTGAGGCTCAAGTCCGTGCTGGCAGAGGTGATTCACCCCGACCAGTCCTATACTGTCCCGGGCCGGAGCATTCATGACAACATTTTTCTGGTCCGGGACCTGATGCACTACGCGCAGAGGACTGGTCTATCACTCGCCTTCCTGTCCCTAGATCAGGAGAAGGCGTTTGACAGAATGGATCCCCGTTACCTTATGCAGACCCTGCGGGCGTTTGGCTTCGGCCCACAATTTGTGGGCTTTCTCCAGATGCTGTACGCCTCTGCAGAGTGTCTGGTGAAGATCAACTGGTCCCTGATGGCACCTTTTGTGTTTGGTCGGGGAGTACGTCAGGGGTGTCTTCTGTCTGGGCAACTGTACGCGCTGGCCATTGAGCCCTTCCTCTGCCTACTGAGGAGGAGGCTCACCGGGCTGGTGCTGCGGGAGCCCGACATGCGAGTAGTCCTGTCGGCTTATGCCGATGACGTGCTCCTCGTGGCCCAGGACCTAGATGATCTAGAGCGGGCACAAGCGTGCCAAGAGGTCTACACCGCGGCCTCTTCTGCTCGGATCAACTGGTACAAGTGCTCCGGCATATTGGTGGGTCCCTTACAGGTGGACTCTTTGCCCCCCACGTTTCGGAATGTCTCGTGGGAGAGCGATACTCTCAAGTATCTGGGAGTCTACCTGTCTGCTGCGGAGGACCCGGCCCCAGAAAACTTCAGTGATCTTGAAGAACGGGTCATTGCTCATCTGGGGTCATGGGTGTATCTGTCAAGAATGCTTTCCCTTAGGGGAAGGACCCTGGTGATTAATCAGCTGGTGGCCAGTCAGCTTTGGCACCGGCTGATAGCCATGGGTCCAACACCCGAATTTATCAACAAGATCCAGAGGAGGTTGATGGATTTCCTCTGGATGGGGAAGCATTTGGTCTCTGCGGGAGTTGCGTGTCTCCCTTTGGAGGAGGGTGGACAGGGAGTGGTGTGTGTCCGAACCCAGTTACACACTTTCCGCCTCCAGTACCTGCAGAGATACCTATTCGCAGATCCGTCTCCGCAGTGGTGCCAGCTGGCAACCAGTTTCTTTCGCCAGCTGCGCAATATGAGGTATGACCGGCAACTGTTTATCATCAGGCCTGAGGGTTTAGGTAGAGACCTCTCGGTGCTGCCGGCATACTACCGGGACTTACTGAAGGCCTGGAAATTGGACTCCATGACCAGGAAGGAACAGGCGGTGGGGGTTGATTTCCTCGCCGAGCCCCTGCTGTATAATCAGGCAGTGGGGGCTCGGATGTTGTATTCACCCTCTATTTGCCGCCGACTAATCTTGGTGCAGGTGACCAGAGTCGGAGATCTCCTGGACTATGAGCGGCAAGACTGGGTAGGAGCAGAGGAGCTCGCGCCCCGTATGGGTCTGCTTACTGCCCGCGTCCCTCGTCGTTTGATCCAGGAGATTAAAGATGCCATCCACCCCGACTCACGCACCTTCATCGAGGGGGTTTTGCAGACCGGAGAGCCTTGTCAACCTATCGACTTCAGCTCTCCGGATCTTTGCGTAGAACCCAAACCAAGGCAACCCCCTCGGGCTCCTATCTCCCCAAACCTCAGCAGGTTGAGGGATATGTCCCCGGCATGTTTTCGCGGCATGCCGAGGAAAGTCCTGTATTCTCTGGTGCTCCATATAGTGCACTACCTCGCCCTTGTCACCCGCCCAGATACCATCTGGAGGCGGGTATTTTTTGGGAACGAGGGCGAGAGACCCCGGTGGAGAGAGCTCTATTCAGCTTTGGTTCCCCGTCCCGCTGGGGATTTGAGTTGGAGGGTCCTCCACGGTGCACTGAGCACAGGAGAGTATTTGGCACACTTCACGGACTCCCCCGCCGCCTGTCCTTTCTGTGGCGAGCGGGAGTCCGTATTTCACATTTATTTGAGTTGCGCCAGACTGCAGCCCCTCTTGTCCTTCTTGAGGAGCCTTCTCCTGCAGTTCTGGTTCAACTTCTCTCCTCATCATTTTATTTTTGGGTGCCCAGTGTACTGAGACAATAAGCCTAGGGATCTCCTAGTCAACCTGCTCCTGGCAGTGGCTAAGGTAGCCATTTACAAGACCAGGAAGCAGCGTTTGGAGAGGGGGGTCCCAACGAACATCGTGGCAGTGTTCCGGGCACTGGTGCACTCCCGAATTCGGGCAGAGTTCACGTATGCCGAGTCCGCTGGGACGGTTTCGGAGTTTACCTCCCAGTGGGCGTTAGGCGGGGTGCTCTGCTTGGTATCCCCCATCATGGGTTCTTCTGAGTTAACCCTTCTTTTTTAAGTGCATTTTTTACAGTGCACTTGTTGATTCCCTTATATATTTGTTTGACTGTTTTTTCTTTGTTCTACTTGGCAACAAGTAGAATTGCTGTTTAACTGAATTGGCCGGCTTCGCCGGCCAATCAATATTAAACCAGATCAAAATAGGCTGCCTCTCTGCCTCTCTGCCTCTCTGCCTCTCTGCCTCTCTGCCTCTCTGCCTCTCTGCCTCTCTGCCTCTCTGCCTCTCTGCCTCTCTGCCTCTCTGCCTCTCTGCCTCTCTGCCTCTCTGCCTCTCTGCCTCTCTGCCTCTCTGCCTCTATGCCTCTATGCCTCCATGGCTGAACAGGTCTACTGTATACTAAAGCTCTAGACCTGTGAGCTAGCCTGTGTGATGTTGTCACAACGTATCCACGGACACATTGGGAATTGTGACATCATCATCATGATCATCACACAGACTGGCTGTCCTGTAAGAGACAGAAAGATAGATAGAGACACAGACAGAGAGATGCACTTAGTAATAGATAGGCCCAGGCACAGACTGCATTGGGTTTCTGTATCCTACAATGACATTTGAATGAAAAAGAATTTCAGGGGAGTTACATGGTGCATATTTTAATATGAGATCTATACTGTATATCTGTTGTATTACTGTACATCATTTATTTGCCTCTAAATATCCGCCATATGTGAAGGGGCGTAAGTCTAAAATTTGCCTTCCTATGTAAGAGACTGTTTTTACATAATGTATGACGCAACTGTATGCCAAAAACCTATCTATGAACACAGGGAAAACACACTATTCTCTGTGTTAATAGCTACATTTCTTGGAGACCAAATACACTAAAAATCAGTGACACTGACTCCAAATCAGAGACAGTTGACATGTCTGGATTCTAAACACTATTCAGTATATGTACAGTATCAAGGCAAAAAGTGGTATGATTGCAGACCAAAACTGTCACGGAACAGGTATACCCATGTCTACATTTCTGTTTCACCCCCCCTTTTTCCTCGCAGCCCTGCTTGTCAGCTTATTAGTGCAAGCTGTATGTGTTTGGTTCTGCACACAAAACACAGTGCCATTTCCCCCCTCCCAGCAGCTTGCTGTGTTAAAGATGCTACATTATTGATACATGTTGTAGCTTCCCCAGACACTCCTGTGAGTTGCCATGGCAGCCCCAGCCTTTCTCTCAAATGGGCTAGTCTGCTTTCTCCCCCTCTGCTCTGCCCACAGATGGTCTGTCCCCAGACTATCTTACTACCCAGCATACCTTGCCATTTCCTTTCCACCATTTTCTCTGGACTCGTGAGTACCTGGCTGTAACCCCTGTAAGGTGCTGCAGGATTATCTTTTCACCTCCCTTTACTACTGAGCACACACAGAGATTTAGACCTACATCTCTACACAAGCAACTGTATTTACCTGCTTCCCCCAAAATAAAGTAAGAAAAGAAACAGACCTTGTCGTGCTTGGAAAAGAGGGCGAGTTGACACTATCTGAGCTAAGTCATCACCACGTGACCCTCTGGCTTCCAGAATAGTGAAAAGATATCGTGTGCCTTACAGACACTTACAGGAGCTGCTACTCCACACTCCATGACAATATAGAGCAGCCTCTACAGCAGTACATGCAAGCAGCATACACAGCTATACAGAGCAGCCTCTACAGCAAAGGAAGCAGCTAGTAGCTCAAACTGCACAGCAGCCTGCAGCCTTGACAGACAAGCAGCAGCTCAAACTGCACAGCAGCCTTGCAACAAACAATGCTTCTTACACAATACCTAACTGCCTTTTTCTCTGTCTGAGTCCACCTCCTGCAAAGCCCTACAGTGAGGAGCCACCTTCCCACCTACCCCTGCGCATGTCCCCACGGCCAGCGCCATCAAGGGCCACGCCACCGGACACCCGCCAGGACAAGGGCCACGCCACCGGACACCTATGAGTACAGCTACCCCCACGCTGCATGCTGCAGGACACCGCTCAGCATCATCTGAGACAGACGCCCATCGCTGACAAGGTAAAAAGACCGCACGCCACACGCACTGGCAAAAGGCCTACACACACACACAGCATGGCAGAACTCAGAGCCTCACCAGACATCACGCAGGAAAGCGATCACTCAGACACAGAGAACGCCGCGCAACCGCAACAGGCGCAGGCAGGCGCGAGGCCCAAACGGACAGTCACACTGACACAAAACGCCCGCAAAAAATATGAGACTGACATTGAAGCGCACCACGCCAAATTAGAGTTGGCCTGGGAAACAACCGCACTTGGGGTATGCAATGTCGCCGGCGCTGGCAACTCTGTACAACAGCTCGAGCAGGCAATAACTCAATTAAAGATAGATCACGCACGCTACCAAAGACTGTCAGAGGCATACGTCACTTACCTGGCCAGGGCTAACACCGGTGAAAGCCTGCAAGAAAGAGACTTACAGCACAATATTGACTTGACACGAGACAGCCGCGTGCGAACCGCCATCGTAGACGCCCAAAGCGAGAGAAAAGAGCTCCTCCTGGAGACCGCATCGCAGAGCTCCAGCGCATCCAGACACTCATCAAGGTTAGCAAGATCAGCACAATCCAACGCGTCCAGCGCAAGCGCAAACGCTACCAAGGCGCGAGCCACCGCAGAGGCCGCATGTGCCAGGGCCGAATATGGTCGGAGAGAGGCAGCCGTAAGGGCAGAAAAGGCGCACATAGAAGAGGAGGAGCAGGTCGCCGCCGCCGCCTCTGCTGCCAATGCCGCCGCTGCTACCGCCGCCGCTGCCAATGCCGCCACCGCTGCTACCACTGCCGCCGCCGCTGCTACCACCGCCGCTGCCAATGCGCGTAGAAAGGCCGAATTAGACGAGGATCTAGAGGCTCTAAGCAAAGAAGAGGACGCCACTGCCGCCATAGCCCAAGCCGAAGTCCTAGAAGCAGCTGCGAGACAGGACGGCGGGGAGCTACCGTACAGACGGATAGCCTCAGAGGATCCAGCCCAACGCACTGAAGACTACGTAAGGAGTCTCTTCAGTGTAAATACCAGCGCACCACCTCAACGTGGAGGGAGTGACACCACAGACACCGAAGACTTGCTAGGTCCACGAGGAGAAGACGCTGCTCCGTCAATGGCACATGCTGCCTGGGATAGCCACAGCCGCAACAGTGATCCGCACGCCAGCGCGCATACAGATGCACTACAACGGGCTCGCCATCCAGGTACACCCACACGGGGAAACACATCCCCTCACACCGACCAGCAGTCATCACGCGTCCACGCCAAGGAAGAGGCTACCGCACGGACCCTCCCAGCAACTACCTCAGAACGGGACAAACACGCCGATGCCTCAGGTCTGACAGACATAGCCAAGTACATGATCCGGCGCGACCTGGTACAAGCAGGGCTCATCTGCTTCGACGACCGCCCTGAGAACTACCGGACGTGGAAGTTCACGTTCAAAGACGCAATCAACAGCTTGGACTTCTCAGCAAGGGAAGAGCTCAACCTGTTAGTCAAGTTCCTGGGGAACAATTCCAGAGAGTACGCAAAAAGATCGCGGGCAGCGAACGCGCATCAACCCCAAGCAGGTCTGGACCTAGTGTGGGAAAGGCTGGAAGAATCCTACGGCAGCCCCGAAGCAGTTGAAGATTCGCTCTTCAAAAGAGTCGAAAGCTTCCTCAAGATCACAACTAAAGACTTCTCGAAGTTACGAGATCTTGGAGACCTGCTGCAAGAACTGGAGTTCGCAAGGAAAGACCATTCCTTAATAGGTCTCAACGTCCTAGACTCAGCTCGTGGAGTGAGACCCATACTGGAGAAGCTACCCTTCAACCTCCAAGAAAAATGGATCTCACAAGGCTCCAAATACAAAAGGGAGAAGCAAGTCGTCTACCCCCCATTCTCAGTTTTCTTGAGCTTCATTCGCGAAGCAGCAAGGACGAGGAATGACCCCAGCTTCTTCTTAGGTGCTCAAACCACATACAGTGCAAGCAGCCTGGGGAACAAAACACCAGCGACGAGATATGGTAACCCCCAAACACCCATCTCGACCCGCAGGACGGACGTGCCTCTCACGACCCAAACTACTCCCGATCAGTCGGTCGCCGGAGACAAGGAACCAAGGGACCCAAACAGAGAATGTCCCATACACAAGAAGCCACACCCACTCAACAAGTGCTTTGGGTTCAGGATGAAGTCCCTAGAGGAACGCAAGAGGTTACTTGGAGAATTCGGCGTTTGCTTCAAGTGCTGCGGTTCCACGACTTACCTAGCCAGGGACTGTAAGGAAGAGATCAAATGCACAGTGTGCGAGAGTGACAAGCACGTGACAGCGTTACACCCAGAGGCGATGACACTCCACCAACTCAAGAACCCATCCTCCGTAGCGGAGCATGGCGGGGAGAAAGAAGAAGGAGAGTCAACATCCATCACATCTCAGCGCACTGAGGTATGCGGAAAAGAAGGTGACAAAATGTCATGCTCCAAAATATGCCTTGTCGCAGTGCACCCCCAGGGACAACCTGAGAAGGCTATTCGGATGTACGCAATCCTCGACGACCAGAGCAACCGATCGCTGGTCAGGTCAGAGTTCTTCGACATGTTTAACATACAAGACGGTGCTTCTCCTTACACTCTCAGAACGTGCGCAGGGCGAATGGAGACCACAGGAAGAAGAGTGAATGGCTACACCATATGCTCAATAGACGGCAAAGTGAACATGCCCCTTCCCACACTCATCGAGTGCAGCCACATGGCCACAAACAGGGACGAGATTCCCACACCAGACGTGGCACTCCATTACCCCCACCTCAAAGGAATAGCCAACCACATCCGGCCGGTAGAACAAGGCGCCAAGATCCTGCTGCTGCTCGGTAGGGACATCATGAGGGTACATAAAGTCCGTAAACAGCATAACGGACCCCACAACGCGCCATACGCCCAAAGACTCGACCTAGGATGGGTGATAGTGGGCAACTCGCGCACCAACAAAGAGCATGGGCAAGACTACGTTGATGCCCGCAGAACGGTGGTGACAGAATGTGGACACACATCTCTCTCTGAACCATGTCTTGGCCATCTCCAAGTGGCCGAAGGGCCAAGTAAAGAGAAGAGACAAGGTCATACCCCTGAGACCAACAAAAACATCCTCACATCAGGGGGATGTGACAATGGCCTGGGATGTTCAGCAGTCAAGACAGCTAAGGATGAGGAGTCGATTCCACCGAAGGAAGAAAGTAACCTCCCAAAGGTGACCAACGAAGGGATCGTCCAAAAAGCAATGAACGATCAACCAGTCCTCTCGCGAGCAGAGGCACGACTAAGGTGTACAGTTGTTCCTCTCCACAGAGTATCAAGCGACAAAGCAACCAACTGCCACGGCTGGCATAGCCGCAAAAGATTGCGCCCCACAGGTGAAGCCACAGTGTTAAAAGGACTGTCCTCTCACATATCCAAAAAGAGACAGCCACGAAGACATTTCATAAAGGGTTTTACTAGGGCAAAAGAGACTGTTCTTCGTTACGTCCGGGGAGACAATAACCTCCCGATGGTAGTCAACAAAGAGACACGAAAGCGCTTAACCAAATTACGGGGAGATGTTCTCGTGCAAGAGGAATGGACCAATGACCTACGGTGCACAGCGTTCCAGACAACAAGGGACGATGACAAGCAAACATCATCAAGGGAAGATAGAGGATTCCCGAAGTTAACAGTCAAGGAGCTCTCTAAAGACGAACTAAGCAGTTGGGTGACTCCGCTACCATTCCGTTCACCAAGAAGGCGCTTCCCAAACAATGGAGAACGTGCCATCTCTAGGTTCACTTCGCACCTCTGCGACCTACAAAGGGAACCAGAGACCAAAAACAACTTTGTGGCCTTCATCCAGAAGATATTCTTTACCGGCCACGCAAAGCCAGCACCTCTAATGGAGGAAGGTGAAGAATGTCGGTACCTCCAATCACCTGGGGCCTACCACCCTCAGGAACCCGATCAAATCAGGGTAATGTTCAACCCCAGCGCTCAGCTTCAGGGATTCTCCCTGAACGACGCCCCCTTTACTGGACTAGATTCGACAACCAGTCTTCCAGGGACATTAATCCGCTTCCGCAAGGAACCAAAAGCCATCTCCTCCCGCCAAACGCCAGGTGATAGGATGACAAACTACCATGACTAGCACATCCACGAGGTGATGCACTCTGTAGAGAAAACTACAGAGTCAAAGGGACTGTTCTCTCACAAGGCTAAAAGGAAACAGTGCCAGAGACTCTTACAAAAGACATTGTGTTGCATGAAGCTAACCAAGAGCTGTGCATCCACCCGGCTTCCCTTACTGGAAGGTTGGCCAAGGAACTTTAACGCCAGTGGTACCGGCCGGTATCACCTTGCTACGAGAATATAGACCTTTGCATTGTTATGTTATGTTTGCATTGCACATATGTTCCACATAGCATGTTATATAGTGGTATTTACACATACCAGACGGGGAGTGTCATGGAACAGGTTACCCTGTCTACATTTCTGTTTCACCCCCCCTTTTTCCTCACAGCCCTGCTTGTCAGCTTATTAGTGATAGCTGTATGTGTTTGGTTCTGCACACAAAACACAGTGCCATTTCTCCCCTCCCAGCAGCTTGCTGTGTTAAAGATGCTACATTATTGATACATGTTGTAGCTTCCCCAGACACTCCTGTGAGTTGCCATGGCAGCCCCAGCCTTTCTCTCAAATGGGCTAGTCTGCTTTCTCCCCCTCTGCTCTGCCCACAGATGGTCTGTCCCCAGACTATCTTACTACCCAGCATACCTTGCCATTTCCTTTCCACCATTTTCTCTGGACTCGTGAGTACCTGGCTGTAACCCCTGTAAGGTGCTGCAGGATTATCTTTTCACCTCCCTTTACTACTGAGCACACAAAGAGATTTAGACCTACATCTCTACACAAGCAACTGTATTTACCTGCTTCCAGTAAAATAAAGTAAGAAAAGAAACAGACCTTGTCGTGCTTGGAAAAGAGGGCGAGTTGACACTATCTAAACTAAGTCATCACCACGTGACCCTCTGGCTTCCAGAATAAAAACACTCTGCACCCTAGGAAGGAATGGGGAAAAAAAAAGAATCACAGTGATCCCAACCATTATGGCCGGTTAGCTCAGATGGTTAGAGCGTGGTGCTAATAACGCCAAGGTCGCGGGTTTGATCCCCGTACTGGCCAAAGTTTTACAGGTATTTGACATATGTCTCTCTTTATAGATCCCTGACGAGTTAGTTTGAAGGATTATTCCTTTCGGAAGGATTGTTGATGCACTTTGCAAAGACGTGCGGCCTTGCATTGCTTCACAATGTATAGACGCAAAAAGAGGGGGACAACATCCATCCTGTTGTAAGTGTACAAAAAGAGTGATTTCTTTCTGTGCCACTCCATTTTTATTTTTAACAAATGGTACAGTATATATCACCTTGGTACTACAGTATATGCAATGTAAATATGCGGATGAACAGAGCATAGAATAAAGAAGAGAGCATAGAATAAAGAAGCAGCTAGCGCAAACAGTAATTATCACTGAAGTGACGTGAGTAATGCTAACGATTGAGAAGCCCTGAATTGTAAGGATGGAAAAGATACCACCTGCATGTAGTACTTATGAACTCATGTAGTCATGTAGTCATGTAGTCAAGCAGACAGCACGTCGCCCCCTATTGGCTGCAATCCTTCTGGGCTAAAAATAAAAACTATCTGCTGGCACGTTTTCTTTCTCAGTCCGCCCCATTCACCAGGAAGAGAGACAGAAACAGTTCACCTCCGCATCCATTTCCTCTCTCACTTTAACGCTGGCTGCACCTGAGACAGTGGGAGGGAAGTTGAGAGATCAAAAAAGAGTCACAACCATTCCAAATCCTGTCCTATCAACAGGCTGCTGCTGTCTCTCTGCTCTCAAGGAATTTAATTTGCATGGGAGGGACAAACTGATGTCTCTGCCTCTCTGCCTCTCTGCCTCTCTGCCTCTCTGCCTCTCTGCCTCTCTGCCTCTCTGCCTCTCTGCCTCTCTGCCTCTCTGCCTCTCTGCCTCTCTGCCTCTCTGCCTCTCTGCCTCTCTGCCTCTCTGCCTCTCTGCCTCTCTGCCTCTCTGCCTCTCTGCCTCTCTGCCTCTCTGCCTCTCTGCCTCTCTGCCTCTCTGCCTCTCTGCCTCTCTGCCTGAACAGGTCTACTGTATACTAAAGCTCTAGACCTGTGAGCTAGCCTGTGTGATGTTGTCACAACGTATCCACGGACACATTGGGAATTGTGACATCATCATCATGATCATCACACAGACTGGCTGTCCTGTAAGAGACAGAAAAATAGATAGAGACACAGACAGAGAGATGCACTTACAAATAGATAGGCCCAGGCACAGACTGCATTGGGCTTCTGTATCCTACAATGACATTTGAATGAAAAAGAATTTCAGGGGAGTTACATGGTGCATATTTTAATATGAGATCTATACTGTATATATATATACAGTATGTTGTATTACTGTACATCATTTATTTGCCTCCAAATATCCGCCATATGTGAAGGGGCGTAAGTCTAAAATTTGCCTTCCTATGTAAGAAACTGTTCTTACATACTGTATGACGCAACTGTATGCCAAAATCCTATCTATGAACACAGGGAAAACACACTATTCTCTGTGTTAACAGCTACATTTCTTGGAGACCAAATACACTAAAAATCAGTGACACTGACTCCAAATCAGAGACAGTTGACATGTCTGGATTCTAAACACTATTCAGCATATGTACAGTATCAAGGCAAAAAGTGGTATGATTGCAGACCAAAACACTCTGCACCCTAGGAAGGAATGGGGAAAAAAAACGAATCACAGTGATCCCAACCAATATGGCCGGTTAGCTCAGATGGTTAGAGCGTGGTGCTAATAACGCCAAGGTCGTGGGTTCGATCCCCGTACTGGCCAAAGTTTTACACGTTTTTGACATATGTCCCTCTTTATAGACCCCTGACGAGTTAGTTTGAAGGATTATTCCTTTCGGAAGGATTGTTGATGCACTTCGTATAGACGCAAAAAGAGGGGGACAACATCCATCCTGTTGTAAGTGTACAAAAAGAGTGATTTCTTTCTGTGCCACTCCATTTTTATTTTTAACAAATGGTACAGTATATATCACCTTGGTACTACAGTATATGCAATGTAAATATGCGGATGAACAGAGCATAGAATAAAGAAGAGAGCATAGAATAAAGAAGCAGCTAGCGCAAACAGTAATTATCACTGAAGTGACGTGAGTAATGCTAACGATTGAGAACCCCTGTATTGTAAGGATGGAAAAGATACCACCTGCATGTAGTACTTATGAACTCATGTAGTCATGTAGTCATGGCAAGCAGACAGCACGTCGCCCCCTATTGGCGGCAATCCTTCTGGGCTAAAAATAAAAACTATATGCTGGCACGTTTTCTTTCTCAATCCGCCCCATTCACCAGGAAGAGAGACAGAAACAGTTCACCTCCGCATCCATTTCCTCTCTCACTTTAACGCTGGCTGCACCTGAGACAGTGGGAGGGAAGTTGAGAGATCAAAAAAGAGTCACAACCATTCCAAATCCTGTCCTATCGACAGGCTGCTGCTGTCTCTCTGCTCTCAAGGAATTTAATTTGC
Source organism: Ascaphus truei (assembly GCF_040206685.1). Taxonomy (NCBI): domain Eukaryota; kingdom Metazoa; phylum Chordata; class Amphibia; order Anura; family Ascaphidae; genus Ascaphus; species Ascaphus truei. Next base: position 10,325,798 of record NC_134494.1, on the reverse strand, counting down.
ATGGGAGGGACAAACTGATGTCTCTGCCTCTCTGCCTCTCTGCCTCTCTGCCTCTCTGCCTCTCTGCCTCTCTGCCTCTCTGCCTCTCTGCCTCTCTGCCTCTCTGCCTCTCTGCCTCTCTGCCTCTCTGCCTCTCTGCCTCTCTGCCTCTCTGCCTCTCTGCCTCTCTGCCTCTCTGCCTCTCTGCCTCTCTGCCTCTCTGCCTCTCTGCCTCTCTGCCTCTCTGCCTCTCTGCCTCTCTGCCTCCATGGCTGAACAGGTCTAATGTATACTAAAGCTCTAGACCTGTGAACTAGCCTGTGTGATGTTGTTACAACGTATCCACGGACACATTGGGAATTGTGACATCATCATCACGATCATCACACAGACTGGCTGTCCTGTAAGAGACAGAAAGATAGATAGAGACACAGACAGAGAGATGCACTTAGAAATAGATAGGCCCAGGCACAGACTGTATTGGGCTTCTGTATCCTACAATGACATTTGAATGAAAAAGAATTTCAGGGGAGTTACATGGTGCATATTTTAATATGAGATCTATACTGTATATATATGTTGTATTACTGTACATCATTTATTTGCCTCCAAATATCCGCCATATGTGAAGGGGCGTAAGTCTATAATTTGCCTTCCTATGTAAGAAACTGTTCTTACATACTGTATGACGCAACTGTATGCCAAAAACCTATCTATGAACACAGGGAAAACACACTATTCTCTGTGTTAATAGCTACATTTCTTGGAGACCAAATACACTAAAAATCAGTGACACTGACTCCAAATCAGAGACAGTTGACATGTCTGGATTCTAAACACTATTCAACATATGTACAGTATCAAGGCAAAAAGTGGTATGATTGCAGACCAAAACAGTCTGCACCCTAGGAAGGAATGGGGAAAAAAAACGAATCACAGGGACCCAACCAATATGGCCGGTTAGCTCAGATGGTTAGAGCGTGGTGCTAATAACGCCAAGATCGCGGGTTCGATCCCCGTACTGGCCAAAGTTTTACAGGTATTTGACATATGTCTCTCTTTATAGACCCCTGACGAGTTAGTTTGAAGGATTATTCCTTTCGGAAGGATTGTTGATGCACTTTGTATAGATGCAAAAAGAGGGGGACAACATCCATCCTGTTGTAAGTGTACAAAAAGAGTGATTTCTTTCTGTGCCACTCCATTTTTATTTTTAACAAATGGTACAGTATATATCACCTTGGTACTACAGTATATGCAATGTAAATATGCGGATGAACAGAGCATAGAATAAAGAAGAGAGCATAGAATAAAGAAGCAGCTAGCGCAAACAGTAATTATCACTGAAGTGACGTGAGTAATGCTAACGATTGAGAAGCCCTGAATTGTAAGGATGGAAAAGATACCACCTGCATGTAGTACTTATGAACTCATGTAGTCATGTAGTCATGGCAAGCAGACAGCACGTCGCCCCCTATTGGCTGCAATCCTTCTGGGCTAAAAATAAAAACTATCTGCTGGCACGTTTTCTTTCTCAATCCGCCCCATTCACCAGGAAGAGAAACAGAAACAGTTCACCTCCGCATCCATTTCCTCTCTCACTTTAACGCTGGCTGCACCTGAGACAGTGGGAGGGAAGTTGAGAGATCAAAAAAGAGTCACAACCATTCCAAATCCTTTCCTATCGACAGGCTGTTGCTGTCTCTCTGCTCTCAAGGAATTTAATTTGCATGGGAGGGACAAACTGATGTCTCTGCCTCTCTGCCTCTCTGCCTCTCTGCCTCTCTGCCTCTCTGCCTCTCTGCCTCTCTGCCTCTCTGCCTCTCTGCCTCTCTGCCTCTCTGCCTCTCTGCCTCTCTGCCTCTCTGCCTCTCTGCCTCTCTGCCTCTCTGCCTCTCTGCCTCTCTGCCTCTCTGCCTCTCTGCCTCTCTGCCTCTCTGCCTCTCTGCCTCTCTGCCTCTCTGCCTCTCTGCCTCTCTGCCTCTCTGGCTGAACAGGTCTACTGTATACTAAAGCTCTAGACCTGTGAGCTAGCCTGTGTGATGTTGTCACAACGTATCCACGGACACATTGGGAATTGTGACATCATCATCATGATCATCACACAGACTGGCTGTCCTGTAAGAGACAGAAAGATAGATAGAGACACAGACAGAGAGATGCACTTACAAATAGATAGGCCCAGGCACAGACTGCATTGGGCTTCTGTATCCTACAATGACATTTGAATGAAAAAGAATTTCAGGGGAGTTACATGGTGCATATTTTAATATGAGATCTATACTGTATATATATATATGTTGTATTACTGTACATCATTTATTTGCCTCCAAATATCCGCCATATGTGAAGGGGCGTAAGTCTAAAATTTGCCTTCCTATGTAAGAAACTGTTCTTACATACTGTATGACGCAACTGTATGCCAAAATCCTATCTATGAACACAGGGAAAACACACTATTCTCTGTGTTAACAGCTACATTTCTTGGAGACCAAACACTAAAAATCAGTGACACTGACTCCAAATCAGAGACAGTTGACATGTCTGGATTCTAAACACTATTCAGCATATGTACAGTATCAAGGCAAAAAGTGGTATGATTGCAGACCAAAACACTCTGCACCCTAGGAAGGAATGGGGAAAAAAAACGAATCACAGTGATCCCAACCAATATGGCCGGTTAGCTCAGATGGTTAGAGCGTGGTGCTAATAACGCCAAGGTCGCGGGTTCGATCCCTGTACTGGCCAAAGTTTTACATATATTTGACATATGTCTCTCTTTATAGACCCCTGACGAGTTAGTTTGAAGGATTATTCCTTTCGGAAGGATTGTTGATGCACTTTGTATAGACGCAAAAAGAGGGGGACAACATCCATCCTGTTGTAAGTGTACAAAAAGAGTGATTTCTTTCTGTGCCACTCCATTTTTATTTTTAACAAATGGTACAGTATATATCACCTTGGTACTACAGTATATGCAATGTAAATATGCGGATGAACAGAGCATAGAATAAAGAAGAGAGCATAGAATAAAGAAGCAGCTAGCGCAAACAGTAATTATCACTGAAGTGACGTGAGTAATGCTAACGATTGAGAACCCCTGTATTGTAAGGATGGAAAAGATACCACCTGCATGTAGTACTTATGAACTCATGTAGTCATGTAGTCATGGCAAGCAGACAGCACGTCGCCCCCTATTGGCTGCAATCCTTCTGGGCTAAAAATAAAAACTATATGCTGGCACGTTTTCTTTCTCAATCCGCCCCATTCACCAGGAAGAGAGACAGAAACAGTTCACCTCCGCATCCATTTCCTCTCTCACTTTAACGCTGGCTGCACCTGAGACAGTGGGAGGGAAGTTGAGAGATCAAAAAAGAGTCACAACCATTCCAAATCCTGTCCTATCGACAGGCTGCTGCTGTCTCTCTGCTCTCAAGGAATTTAATTTGCATGGGAGGGACAAACTGATGTCTCTGCCTCTCTGCCTCTCTGCCTCTCTGCCTCTCTGCCTCTCTGCCTCTCTGCCTCTCTGCCTCTCTGCCTCTCTGCCTCTCTGCCTCTCTGCCTCTCTGCCTCTCTGCCTCTCTGCCTCTCTGCCTCTCTGCCTCTCTGCCTCTCTGCCTCTCTGCCTCTCTGCCTCTCTGCCTCTCTGCCTCTCTGCCTCTCTGCCTCCATGGCTGAACAGGTCTAATGTATACTAAAGCTCTAGACCTGTGAACTAGCCTGTGTGATGTTGTTACAACGTATCCACGGACACATTGGGAATTGTGACATCATCATCACGATCATCACACATACTGGCTGTCCTGTAAGAGACAGAAAGATAGATAGAGACACAGACAGAGAGATGCACTTAGAAATAGATAGGCCCAGGCACAGACTGTATTGGGCTTCTGTATCCTACAATGACATTTGAATGAAAAAGAATTTCAGGGGAGTTACATGGTGCATATTTTAATATGAGATCTATACTGTATATATATGTTGTATTACTGTACATCATTTATTTGCCTCCAAATATCCGCCATATGTGAAGGGGCGTAAGTCTAAAATTTGCCTTCCTATGTAAGAAACTGTTCTTACATACTGTATGACGCAACTGTATGCCAAAATCCTATCTATGAACACAGGGAAAACACACTATTCTCTGTGTTAACAGCGACATTTCTTGGAGACCAAATACACTAAAAATCAGTGACACTGACTCCAAATCAGAGACAGTTGACATGTCTGGATTCTAAACACTATTCAGCATATGTACAGTATCAAGGCAAAAAGTGGTATGATTGCAGACCAAAACACTCTGCACCCTAGGAAGGAATGGGGAAAAAAAACGAATCACAGTGATCCCAACCAATATGGCCGGTTAGCTCAGATGGTTAGAGCGTGGTGCTAATAACGCCAAGGTCGTGGGTTCGATCCCCGTACTGGCCAAAGTTTTACACGTTTTTGACATATGTCCCTCTTTATAGACCCCTGACGAGTTAGTTTGAAGGATTATTCCTTTCGGAAGGATTGTTGATGCACTTCGTATAGACGCAAAAAGAGGGGGACAACATCCATCCTGTTGTAAGTGTACAAAAAGAGTGATTTCTTTCTGTGCCACTCCATTTTTATTTTTAACAAATGGTACAGTATATATCACCTTGGTACTACAGTATATGCAATGTAAATATGCGGATGAACAGAGCATAGAATAAAGAAGAGAGCATAGAATAAAGAAGCAGCTAGCGCAAACAGTAATTATCACTGAAGTGACGTGAGTAATGCTAACGATTGAGAACCCCTGTATTGTAAGGATGGAAAAGATACCACCTGCATGTAGTACTTATGAACTCATGTAGTCATGTAGTCATGGCAAGCAGACAGCACGTCGCCCCCTATTGGCGGCAATCCTTCTGGGCTAAAAATAAAAACTATATGCTGGCACGTTTTCTTTCTCAATCCGCCCCATTCACCAGGAAGAGAGACAGAAACAGTTCACCTCCGCATCCATTTCCTCTCTCACTTTAACGCTGGCTGCACCTGAGACAGTGGGAGGGAAGTTGAGAGATCAAAAAAGAGTCACAACCATTCCAAATCCTGTCCTATCGACAGGCTGCTGCTGTCTCTCTGCTCTCAAGGAATTTAATTTGCATGGGAGGGACAAACTGATGTCTCTGCCTCTCTGCCTCTCTGCCTCTCTGCCTCTCTGCCTCTCTGCCTCTCTGCCTCTCTGCCTCTCTGCCTCTCTGCCTCTCTGCCTCTCTGCCTCTCTGCCTCTCTGCCTCTCTGCCTCTCTGCCTCTCTGCCTCTCTGCCTCTCTGCCTCTCTGCCTCTCTGCCTCTCTGCCTCTCTGCCTCTCTGCCTCTCTGCCTCTCTGCCTCCATGGCTGAACAGTTCTACTGTATACTAAAGCTCTAGACCTGTGTGCTAGCCTGTGTGATGTTGTTACAACGTATCCACGGACACATTGGGAATTGTGACATCATCATCACGATCATCACACATACTGGCTGTCCTGTAAGAGACAGAAAGATAGATAGAGACACAGACAGAGAGATGCACTTAGAAATAGATAGGCCCAGGCACAGACTGTATTGGGCTTCTGTATCCTACAATGACATTTGAATGAAAAAGAATTTCAGGGGAGTTACATGGTGCATATTTTAATATGAGATCTATACTGTATATATATGTTGTATTACTGTACATCATTTATTTGCCTCCAAATATCCGCCATATGTGAAGGGGCGTAAGTCTATAATTTGCCTTCCTATGTAAGAAACTGTTCTTACATACTGTATGACGCAACTGTATGCCAAAAACCTATCTATGAACACAGGGAAAACACACTATTCTCTGTGTTAATAGCTACATTTCTTGGAGACCAAATACACTAAAAATCAGTGACACTGACTCCAAATCAGAGACAGTTGACATGTCTGGATTCTAAACACTATTCAGCATATGTACAGTATCAAGGCAAAAAGTGGTATGATTGCAGACCAAAACACTCTGCACCCTAGGAAGGAATGGGGAAAAAAAACGAATCACAGGGACCCAACCAATATGGCCGGTTAGCTCAGATGGTTAGAGCGTGGTGCTAATAACGCCAAGATCGCGGGTTCGATCCCCGTACTGGCCAAAGTTTTACAGGTATTTGACATATGTCTCTCTTTATAGACCCCTGACGAGTTAGTTTGAAGGATTATTCCTTTCGGAAGGATTGTTGATGCACTTTGTATAGATGCAAAAAGAGGGGGACAACATCCATCCTGTTGTAAGTGTACAAAAAGAGTGATTTCTTTCTGTGCCACTCCATTTTTATTTTTAACAAATGGTACAGTATATATCACCTTGGTACTACAGTATATGCAATGTAAATATGCGGATGAACAGAGCATAGAATAAAGAAGAGAGCATAGAATAAAGAAGCAGCTAGCGCAAACAGTAATTATCACTGAAGTGACGTGAGTAATGCTAACGATTGAGAACCCCTGTATTGTAAGGATGGAAAAGATACCACCTGCATGTAGTACTTATGAACTCATGTAGTCATGTAGTCATGGCAAGCAGACAGCACGTCGCCCCCTATTGGCGGCAATCCTTCTGGGCTAAAAATAAAAACTATATGCTGGCACGTTTTCTTTCTCAATCCGCCCCATTCACCAGGAAGAGAGACAGAAACAGTTCACCTCCGCATCCATTTCCTCTCTCACTTTAACGCTGGCTGCACCTGAGACAGTGGGAGGGAAGTTGAGAGATCAAAAAAGAGTCACAACCATTCCAAATCCTGTCCTATCGACAGGCTGCTGCTGTCTCTCTGCTCTCAAGGAATTTAATTTGCATGGGAGGGACAAACTGATGTCTCTGCCTCTCTGCCTCTCTGCCTCTCTGCCTCTCTGCCTCTCTGCCTCTCTGCCTCTCTGCCTCTCTGCCTCTCTGCCTCTCTGCCTCTCTGCCTCTCTGCCTCTCTGCCTCTCTGCCTCTCTGCCTCTCTGCCTCTCTGCCTCTCTGCCTCTCTGCCTCTCTGCCTCTCTGCCTCTCTGCCTCTCTGCCTCTCTGCCTCTCTGCCTCTCTGCCTCTCTGCCTCTCTGCCTCCATGGCTGAACAGGTCTAATGTATACTAAAGCTCTAGACCTGTGAACTAGCCTGTGTGATGTTGTTACAACGTATCCACGGACACATTGGGAATTGTGACATCATCATCACGATCATCACACAGACTGGCTGTCCTGTAAGAGACAGAAAGATAGATAGAGACACAGACAGAGAGATGCACTTAGAAATAGATAGGCCCAGGCACAGACTGTATTGGGCTTCTGTATCCTACAATGACATTTGAATGAAAAAGAATTTCAGGGGAGTTACATGGTGCATATTTTAATATGAGATCTATACTGTATATATATGTTGTATTACTGTACATCATTTATTTGCCTCCAAATATCCGCCATATGTGAAGGGGCGTAAGTCTATAATTTGCCTTCCTATGTAAGAAACTGTTCTTACATACTGTATGACGCAACTGTATGCCAAAAACCTATCTATGAACACAGGGAAAACACACTATTCTCTGTGTTAATAGCTACATTTCTTGGAGACCAAATACACTAAAAATCAGTGACACTGACTCCAAATCAGAGACAGTTGACATGTCTGGATTCTAAACACTATTCAGCATATGTACAGTATCAAGGCAAAAAGTGGTATGATTGCAGACCAAAACAGTCTGCACCCTAGGAAGGAATGGGGAAAAAAAACGAATCACAGGGACCCAACCAATATGGCCGGTTAGCTCAGATGGTTAGAGCGTGGTGCTAATAACGCCAAGATCGCGGGTTCGATCCCCGTACTGGCCAAAGTTTTACAGGTATTTGACATATGTCTCTCTTTATAGACCCCTGACGAGTTAGTTTGAAGGATTATTCCTTTCGGAAGGATTGTTGATGCACTTTGTATAGACGCAAAAAGAGGGGGACAACATCCATCCTGTTGTAAGTGTGCAAAAAGAGTGATTTCTTTCTGTGCCACTCCATTTTTATTTTTAACAAATGGTACAGTATATATCACCTTGGTACTACAGTATATGCAATGTAAATATGCGGATGAACAGAGCATAGAATAAAGAAGAGAGCATAGAATAAAGAAGCAGCTAGCGCAAACAGTAATTATCACTGAAGTGACGTGAGTAATGCTAACGATTGAGAAGCCCTGAATTGTAAGGATGGAAAAGATACCACCTGCATGTAGTACTTATGAACTCATGTAGTCATGTAGTCATGGCAAGCAGACAGCACGTCGCCCCCTATTGGCTGCAATCCTTCTGGGCTAAAAATAAAAACTATCTGCTGGCACGTTTTCTTTCTCAATCCGCCCCATTCACCAGGAAGAGAGACAGAAACAGTTCACCTCCGCATCCATTTCCTCATTCATTTCCTCTCTCACTTTAACGCTGGCTGCACCTGAGACAGTGGGAGGGAAGTTGAGAGATCAAAAAAGAGTCACAACCATTCCAAATCCTGTCCTATCAACAGGCTGCTGCTGTCTCTCTGCTCTCAAGGAATTTAATTTGCATGGGAGGGACAAACTGATGTCTCTGCCTCTCTGCCTCTCTGCCTCTCTGCCTCTCTGCCTCTCTGCCTCTCTGCCTCTCTGCCTCTCTGCCTCTCTGCCTCTCTGCCTCTCTGCCTCTCTGCCTCTCTGCCTCTCTGCCTCTCTGCCTCTCTGCCTCTCTGCCTCTCTGCCTCTCTGCCTCTCTGCCTCTCTGCCTCTCTGCCTCTCTGCCTCCATGGCTGAACAGGTCTACTGTATACTAAAGCTCTAGACCTGTGAGCTAGCCTGTGTGATGTTGTCACAACGTATCCACGGACACATTGGGAATTGTGACATCATCATCATGATCATCACACAGACTGGCTGTCCTGTAAGAGACAGAAAGATAGATAGAGACACAGACAGAGAGATGCACTTACAAATAGATAGGCCCAGGCACAGACTGCATTGGGCTTCTGTATCCTACAATGACATTTGAATGAAAAAGAATTTCAGGGGAGTTACATGGTGCATATTTTAATATGAGATCTATACTGTATATATATATATGTTGTATTACTGTACATCATTTATTTGCCTCCAAATATCCGCCATATGTGAAGGGGCGTAAGTCTAAAATTTGCCTTCCTATGTAAGAAACTGTTCTTACATACTGTATGACGCAACTGTATGCCAAAATCCTATCTATGAACACAGGGAAAACACACTATTCTCTGTGTTAACAGCTACATTTCTTGGAGACCAAATACACTAAAAATCAGTGACACTGACTCCAAATCAGAGACAGTTGACATGTCTGGATTCTAAACACTATTCAGCATATGTACAGTATCAAGGCAAAAAGTGGTATGATTGCAGACCAAAACACTCTGCACCCTAAGAAGGAATGGGGAAAAAAAACGAATCACAGTGATCCCAACCAATATGGCCGGTTAGCTCAGATGGTTAGAGCGTGGTGCTAATAACGCCAAGGTCGTGGGTTCGATCCCCGTACTGGCCAAAGTTTTACACGTTTTTGACATATGTCCCTCTTTATAGACCCCTGACGAGTTAGTTTGAAGGATTATTCCTTTCGGAAGGATTGTTGATGCACTTCGTATAGACGCAAAAAGAGGGGGACAACATCCATCCTGTTGTAAGTGTACAAAAAGAGTGATTTCTTTCTGTGCCACTCCATTTTTATTTTTAACAAATGGTACTGTATATATCACCTTGGTACTACAGTATATGCAATGTAAATATGCGGATGAACAGAGCATAGAATAAAGAAGAGAGCATAGAATAAAGAAGCAGCTAGCGCAAACAGTAATTATCACTGAAGTGACGTGAGTAATGCTAACGATTGAGAACCCCTGTATTGTAAGGATGGAAAAGATACCACCTGCATGTAGTACTTATGAACTCATGTAGTCATGTAGTCATGGCAAGCAGACAGCACGTCGCCCCCTATTGGCGGCAATCCTTCTGGGCTAAAAATAAAAACTATATGCTGGCACGTTTTCTTTCTCAATCCGCCCCATTCACCAGGAAGAGAGACAGAAACAGTTCACCTCCGCATCCATTTCCTCTCTCACTTTAACGCTGGCTGCACCTGAGACAGTGGGAGGGAAGTTGAGAGATCAAAAAAGAGTCACAACCATTCCAAATCCTGTCCTATCGACAGGCTGCTGCTGTCTCTCTGCTCTCAAGGAATTTAATTTGCATGGGAGGGACAAACTGATGTCTCTGCCTCTCTGCCTCTCTGCCTCTCTGCCTCTCTGCCTCTCTGCCTCTCTGCCTCTCTGCCTCTCTGCCTCTCTGCCTCTCTGCCTCTCTGCCTCTCTGCCTCTCTGCCTCTCTGCCTCTCTGCCTCTCTGCCTCTCTGCCTCTCTGCCTCTCTGCCTCTCTGCCTCTCTGCCTCTCTGCCTCTCTGCCTCTCTGCCTCCATGGCTGAACAGGTCTACTGTATACTAAAGCTCTAGACCTGTGAGCTAGCCTGTGTGATGTTGTCACAACGTATCCACGGACACATTGGGAATTGTGACATCATCATCATGATCATCACACAGACTGGCTGTCCTGTAAGAGACAGAAAGATAGATAGAGACACAGACAGAGAGATGCACTTAGAAATAGATATGCCCAGGCACAGACTGCATTGGGCTTCTGTATCCTACAATGACATTTGAATGAAAAAGAATTTCAGGGGAGTTACATGGTGCATATTTTAATATGAGATCTATACTGTATATATATATGTTGTATTACTGTACATCATTTATTTGCCTCCAAATATACGCCATATGTGAAGGGGCGTAAGTCTAAAATTTGCCTTCCTATGTAAGAAACTGTTCTTACATACTGTATGACGCAACTGTATGCCAAAAACCTATCTATGAACACAGGGAAAACACACTATTCTCTGTGTTAATAGCTACATTTCTTGGAGACCAAATACACTAAAAATCAGTGACACTGACTCCGAGACAGTTGACATGTCTGGATTCTAAACACTATTCAGCATATGTACAGTATCAAGGAATGGGGAAAAAAAACAAATCACAGTGATCCCAACCAATATGGCCGGTTAGCTCAGATGGTTAGAGCGTGGTGCTAATAACGCCAAGGTCGCGGGTTCGATCCCCGTACTGGCCAAAGTTTTACAGCTATTTGACATATGTCTCTCTTTATAGACCCCTGACGAGTTGGTTTGAAGGATTATTCCTTTCGGAAGGATTGTTGATGCACTTTGTATAGACGCAAAAAGAGGGGGACAACATCCATCCTGTTGTAAGTGTACAAAAAGAGTGATTTCTTTCTGTGCCACTCCATTTTTATTTTTAACAAATGGTACAGTATATATCACCTTGGTACTACAGTATATGCAATGTAAATATGCGGATGAACAGAGCATAGAATAAAGAAGAGAGCATAGAATAAAGAAGCAGCTAGCGCAAACAGTAATTATCACTGAAGTGACGTGAGTAATGCTAACGATTGACAACCCCTGAATTGTAAGGATGGAAAAGATACCACCTGCATGTAGTACTTATGAACTCATGTAGTCATGTAGTCATGGCAAGCAGACAGCACGTCGCCCCCTATTGGCTGCAATCCTTCTGGGCTAAAAATAAAAACTATCTGCTGGCACGTTTTCTTTCTCAATCCGCCCCATTCACCAGGAAGAGAGACAGAAACAGTTCACCTCCGCATCCATTTCCTCTCTCACTTTAACGCTGGCTGCACCTGAGACAGTGGGAGGGAAGTTGAGAGATCAAAAAAGAGTCACAACCATTCCAAATCCTGTCCTATCAACAGGCTGCTGCTGTCTCTCTGCTCTCAAGGAATTTAATTTGCATGGGAGGGACAAACTGATGTCTCTGCCTCTCTGCCTCTCTGCCTCTCTGCCTCTCTGCCTCTCTGCCTCTCTGCCTCTCTGCCTCTCTGCCTCTCTGCCTCTCTGCCTCTCTGCCTCTCTGCCTCTCTGCCTCTCTGCCTCTCTGCCTCTCTGCCTCTCTGCCTCTCTGCCTCTCTGCCTCCATGGCTGAACAGGTCTACTGTATACTAAAGCTCTAGACCTGTGAACTAGCCTGTGTGATGTTGTCACAACGTATCCACGGACACATTGGGAATTGTGACATCATCATCATGATCATCACACAGACTGGCTGCCCTGTAAGAGACAGAAAGATAGATAGAGACACAGACAGAGAGATGCACTTAGAAATAGATAGGCCCAGGCACAGACTGCATTGGGCTTCTGTATCCTACAATGACATTTGAATGAAAAAGAATTTCAGGGGAGTTACATGGTGCATATTTTAATATGAGATCTATACTGTATATATATATGTTGTATTACTGTACATCATTTATTTGCCTCCAAATATCCGCCATATGTGAAGGGGCGTAAGTCTAAAATTTGCCTTCCTATGTAAGAAACTGTTCTTACATACTGTATGACGCAACTGTATGCCAAAAACCTATCTATGAACACAGGGAAAACACACTATTCTCTGTGTTAATAGCTACATTTCTTGGAGACCAAATACACTAAAAATCAGTGACACTGACTCCAAATCAGAGACAGTTGACATGTCTGGATTCTAAACACTATTCAGCATATGTACAGTATCAAGGCAAAAAGTGGTATGATTGCAGACCAAAACACTCTGCACCCTAGGAAGGAATGGGGAAAAAAAACAAATCACAGTGATCCCAACCAATATGGCCGGTTAGCTCAGATGGTTAGTGCGTGGTGCTAATAACGCCAAGGTCGCGGGTTCGATCCCCGTATTGGCCAAAGTTTTACAGCTATTTGACATATGTCTCTCTTTATAGACCCCTGACGAGTTAGTTTGAAGGATTATTCCTTTCGGAAGGATTGTTGATGCACTTTGTATAGACGCAAAAAGAGGGGGACAACATCCATCCTGTTGTAAGTGTACAAAAAGAGTGATTTCTTTCTGTGCCACTCCATTTTTATTTTTAACAAATGGTACAGTATATATCACCTTGGTACTACAGTATATGCAATGTAAATATGCGGATGAACAGAGCATAGAATAAAGAAGAGAGCATAGAATAAAGAAGCAGCTAGCGCAAACAGTAATTATCACTGAAGTGACGTGAGTAATGCTAACGATTGACAACCCCTGAATTGTAAGGATGGAAAAGATACCACCTGCATGTAGTACTTATGAACTCATGTAGTCATGTAGTCATGGCAAGCAGACAGCACGTCGCCCCCTATTGGCTGCAATCCTTCTGGGCTAAAAATAAAAACTATCTGCTGGCACGTTTTCTTTCTCAATCCGCCCCATTCACCAGGAAGAGAGACAGAAACAGTTCACCTCCGCATCCATTTCCTCTCTCACTTTAACGCTGGCTGCACCTGAGACAGTGGGAGGGAAGTTGAGAGATCAAAAAAGAGTCACAACCATTCCAAATCCTGTCCTATCAAGAGGCTGCTGCTGTCTCTCTGCTCTCAAGGAATTTAATTTGCATGGGAGGGACAAACTGATGTCTCTGCCTCTCTGCCTCTCTGCCTCTCTGCCTCTCTGCCTCTCTGCCTCTCTGCCTCTCTGCCTCTCTGCCTCTCTGCCTCTCTGCCTCTCTGCCTCTCTGCCTCTCTGCCTCTCTGCCTCTCTGCCTCTCTGCCTCTCTGCCTCTCTGCCTCTCTGCCTCTCTGCCTCTCTGCCTCTCTGCCTCTCTGCCTCTCTGCCTCTCTGCCTCTCTGCCTCCATGGCTGAACAGGTCTACTGTATACTAAAGCTCTAGACCTGTGAACTAGCCTGTGTGATGTTGTCACAACGTATCCACGGACACATTGGGAATTGTGACATCATCATCATGATCATCACACAGACTGGCTGCCCTGTAAGAGACAGAAAGATAGATAGAGACACAGACAGAGAGATGCACTTAGAAATAGATAGGCCCAGGCACAGACTGCATTGGGCTTCTGTATCCTACAATGACATTTGAATGAAAAAGAATTTCAGGGGAGTTACATGGTGCATATTTTAATATGAGATCTATACTGTATATATATATGTTGTATTACTGTACATCATTTATTTGCCTCCAAATATCCGCCATATGTGAAGGGGCGTAAGTCTAAAATTTGCCTTCCTATGTAAGAAACTGTTCTTACATAATGTATGACGCAACTGTATGCCAAAAACCTATCTATGAACACAGGGAAAACACACTATTCTCTGTGTTAATAGCTACATTTCTTGGAGACCAAATACACTAAAAATCAGTGACACTGACTCCAAATCAGAGACAGTTGACATGTCTGGATTCTAAACACTATTCAGCATATGTACAGTATCAAGGCAAAAAGTGGTATGATTGCAGACCAAAACACTCTGCACCCTAGGAAGGAATGGGGAAAAAAAACAAATCACAGTGATCCCAACCAATATGGCCGGTTAGCTCAGATGGTTAGAGCGTGGTGCTAATAACGCCAAGGTCGCGGGTTCGATCCCCGTACTGGCCAAAGTTTTACAGCTATTTGACATATGTCTCTCTTTATAGACCCCTGACGAGTTAGTTTGAAGGATTATTCCTTTCGGAAGGATTGTTGATGCACTTCGTATAGACGCAAAAAGAGGGGGACAACATCCATCCTGTTGTAAGTGTACAAAAAGAGTGATTTCTTTCTGTGCCACTCCATTTTTATTTTTAACAAATGGTACAGTATATATCACCTTGGTACTACAGTATATGCAATGTAAATATGCGGATGAACAGAGCATAGAATAAAGAAGAGAGCATAGAATAAAGAAGCAGCTAGCGCAAACAGTAATTATCACTGAAGTGACGTGAGTAATGCTAACGATTGACAACCCCTGAATTGTAAGGATGGAAAAGATACCACCTGCATGTAGTACTTATGAACTCATGTAGTCATGTAGTCATGGCAAGCAGACAGCACGTCGCCCCCTATTGGCTGCAATCCTTCTGGGCTAAAAATAAAAACTATCTGCTGGCACGTTTTCTTTCTCAATCCGCCCCATTCACCAGGAAGAGAGACAGAAACAGTTCACCTCCGCATCCATTTCCTCTCTCACTTTAACGCTGGCTGCACCTGAGACAGTGGGAGGGAAGTTGAGAGATCAAAAAAGAGTCACAACCATTCCAAATCCTGTCCTATCAACAGGCTGCTGCTGTCTCTCTGCTCTCAAGGAATTTAATTTGCATGGGAGGGACAAACTGATGTCTCTGCCTCTCTGCCTCTCTGCCTCTCTGCCTCTCTGCCTCTCTGCCTCTCTGCCTCTCTGCCTCTCTGCCTCTCTGCCTCTCTGCCTCTCTGCCTCTCTGCCTCTCTGCCTCTCTGCCTCTCTGCCTCTCTGCCTCTCTGCCTCTCTGCCTCTCTGCCTCTCTGCCTCTCTGCCTCCATGGCTGAACAGGTCTACTGTATACTAAAGCTCTAGACCTGTGAACTAGCCTGTGTGATGTTGTCACAACGTATCCACGGACACATTGGGAATTGTGACATCATCATCATGATCATCACACAGACTGGCTGCCCTGTAAGAGACAGAAAGATAGATAGAGACACAGACAGAGAGATGCACTTAGAAATAGATAGGCCCAGGCACAGACTGCATTGGGCTTCTGTATCCTACAATGACATTTGAATGAAAAAGAATTTCAGGGGAGTTACATGGTGCATATTTTAATATGAGATCTATACTGTATATATATATGTTGTATTACTGTACATCATTTATTTGCCTCCAAATATCCGCCATATGTGAAGGGGCGTAAGTCTAAAATTTGCCTTCCTATGTAAGAAACTGTTCTTACATACTGTATGACGCAACTGTATGCCAAAAACCTATCTATGAACACAGGGAAAACACACTATTCTCTGTGTTAATAGCTACATTTCTTGGAGACCAAATACACTAAAAATCAGTGACACTGACTCCAAATCAGAGACAGTTGACATGTCTGGATTCTAAACACTATTCAGCATATGTACAGTATCAAGGCAAAAAGTGGTATGATTGCAGACCAAAACACTCTGCACCCTAGGAAGGAATGGGGAAAAAAAACAAATCACAGTGATCCCAACCAATATGGCCGGTTAGCTCAGATGGTTAGAGCGTGGTGCTAATAACGCCAAGGTCGCGGGTTCGATCCCCGTACTGGCCAAAGTTTTACAGCTATTTGACATATGTCTCTCTTTATAGACCCCTGACGAGTTAGTTTGAAGGATTATTCCTTTCGGAAGGATTGTTGATGCACTTTGTATAGACGCAAAAAGAGGGGGACAACATCCATCCTGTTGTAAGTGTACAAAAAGAGTGATTTCTTTCTGTGCCACTCCATTTTTATTTTTAACAAATGGTACAGTATATATCACCTTGGTACTACAGTATATGCAATGTAAATATGCGGATGAACAGAGCATAGAATAAAGAAGAGAGCATAGAATAAAGAAGCAGCTAGCGCAAACAGTAATTATCACTGAAGTGACGTGAGTAATGCTAACGATTGACAACCCCTGAATTGTAAGGATGGAAAAGATACCACCTGCATGTAGTACTTATGAACTCATGTAGTCATGGCAAGCAGACAGCACGTCGCCCCCTATTGGCTGCAATCCTTCTGGGCTAAAAATAAAAACTATCTGCTGGCACGTTTTCTTTCTCAATCCGCCCCATTCACCAGGAAGAGAGACAGAAACAGTTCACCTCCGCATCCATTTCCTCTCTCACTTTAACGCTGGCTGCACCTGAGACAGTGGGAGGGAAGTTGAGAGATCAAAAAAGAGTCACAACCATTCCAAATCCTGTCCTATCAACAGGCTGCTGCTGTCTCTCTGCTCTCAAGGAATTTAATTTGCATGGGAGGGACAAACTGATGTCTCTGCCTCTCTGCCTCTCTGCCTCTCTGCCTCTCTGCCTCTCTGCCTCTCTGCCTCTCTGCCTCTCTGCCTCTCTGCCTCTCTGCCTC
The DNA here is from genome assembly GCF_040206685.1 of Ascaphus truei. Classification (NCBI taxonomy): domain Eukaryota; kingdom Metazoa; phylum Chordata; class Amphibia; order Anura; family Ascaphidae; genus Ascaphus; species Ascaphus truei. Next base: position 10,308,827 of record NC_134494.1, on the reverse strand, counting down.
TCTGCCTCTCTGCCTCTCTGCCTCTCTGCCTCTCTGCCTCTCTGCCTCTCTGCCTCTCTGCCTCTCTGCCTCTCTGCCTCTCTGCCTCTCTGCCTCTCTGCCTCCATGGCTGAACAGGTCTACTGTATACTAAAGCTCTAGACCTGTGAACTAGCCTGTGTGATGTTGTCACAACGTATCCACGGACACATTGGGAATTGTGACATCATCATCATGATCATCACACAGACTGGCTGCCCTGTAAGAGACAGAAAGATAGATAGAGACACAGACAGAGAGATGCACTTAGAAATAGATAGGCCCAGGCACAGACTGCATTGGGCTTCTGTATCCTACAATGACATTTGAATGAAAAAGAATTTCAGGGGAGTTACATGGTGCATATTTTAATATGAGATCTATACTGTATATATATATGTTGTATTACTGTACATCATTTATTTGCCTCCAAATATCCGCCATATGTGAAGGGGCGTAAGTCTAAAATTTGCCTTCCTATGTAAGAAACTGTTCTTACATACTGTATGACGCAACTGTATGCCAAAAACCTATCTATGAACACAGGGAAAACACACTATTCTCTGTGTTAATAGCTACATTTCTTGGAGACCAAATACACTAAAAATCAGTGACACTGACTCCAAATCAGAGACAGTTGACATGTCTGGATTCTAAACACTATTCAGCATATGTACAGTATCAAGGCAAAAAGTGGTATGATTGCAGACCAAAACACTCTGCACCCTAGGAAGGAATGGGGAAAAAAAACGAATCACAGTGATCCCAACCAATATGGCCGGTTAGCTCAGATGGTTAGAGCGTGGTGCTAATAACGCCAAGGTCGCGGGTTCGATCCCCGTACTGGCCAAAGTTTTACAGGTATTTGACATATGTCTCTCTTTATAGACCCCTGACGAGTTAGTTTGAAGGATTATTCCTTTCGGAAGGATTGTTGATGCACTTTGTATAGACGCAAAAAGAGGGGGACAACATCCATCCTGTTGTAAGTGTACAAAAAGAGTGATTTCTTTCTGTGCCACTCCATTTTTATTTTTAACAAATGGTACAGTATATATCACCTTGGTACTACAGTATATGCAATGTAAATATGCGGATGAACAGAGCATAGAATAAAGAAGAGAGCATAGAATAAAGAAGCAGCTAGCGCAAACAGTAATTATCACTGAAGTGACGTGAGTAATGCTAACGATTGACAACCCCTGAATTGTAAGGATGGAAAAGATACCACCTGCATGTAGTACTTATGAACTCATGTAGTCATGTAGTCATGGCAAGCAGACAGCACGTCGCCCCCTATTGGCTGCAATCCTTCTGGGCTAAAAATAAAAACTATCTGCTGGCACGTTTTCTTTCTCAATCCGCCCCATTCACCAGGAAGAGAGACAGAAACAGTTCACCTCCGCATCCATTTCCTCTCTCACTTTAACGCTGGCTGCACCTGAGACAGTGGGAGGCAAGTTGAGAGATCAAAATAGAGTCACAACCATTCCAAATCCTGTCCTATCAACAGGCTGCTGCTGTCTCTCTGCTCTCAAGGAATTTAATTTGCATGGGAGGGACAAACTGATGTCTCTGCCTCTCTGCCTCTCTGCCTCTCTGCCTCTCTGCCTCTCTGCCTCTCTGCCTCTCTGCCTCTCTGCCTCTCTGCCTCTCTGCCTCTCTGCCTCTCTGCCTCTCTGCCTCTCTGCCTCTCTGCCTCTCTGCCTCTCTGCCTCTCTGCCTCTCTGCCTCTCTGCCTCTCTGCCTCTCTGCCTCTCTGCCTCTCTGCCTCTCTGCCTCTCTGCCTCTCTGCCTCCATGGCTGAACAGGTCTACAGTATACTAAAGCTCCAGACCTGTGAGCTAGCCTGTGTGATGTTGTCACAACGTATCCACGGACACATTGGGAATTGTGACATCATCATCATGATCATCACACAGACTGGCTGCCCTGTAAGAGACAGAAAGATAGATAGAGACACAGACAGAGAGATGCACTTAGAAATAGATAGGCCCAGGCACAGACTGCATTGGGCTTCTGTATCCTACAATGACATTTGAATGAAAAAGAATTTCAGGGGAGTTACATGGTGCATATTTTAATATGAGATCTATACTGTATATATATATGTTGTATTACTGTACATCATTTATTTGCCTCCAAATATCCGCCATATGTGAAGGGGCGTAAGTCTAAAATTTGCCTTCCTATGTAAGAAACTGTTCTTACATACTGTATGACGCAACTGTATGCCAAAAACCTATCTATGAACACAGGGAAAACACACTATTCTCTGTGTTAATAGCTACATTTCTTGGAGACCAAATACACTAAAAATCAGTGACACTGACTCCAAATCAGAGACAGTTGACATGTCTGGATTCTAAACACTATTCAGCATATGTACAGTATCAAGGCAAAAAGTGGTATGATTGCAGACCAAAACACTCTGCACCCTAGGAAGGAATGGGGAAAAAAAACGAATCACAGTGATCCCAACCAATATGGCCGGTTAGCTCAGATGGTTAGAGCGTGGTGCTAATAACGCCAAGGTCGCGGGTTCGATCCCCGTACTGGCCAAAGTTTTACAGGTATTTGACATATGTCTCTCTTTATAGACCCCTGACGAGTTAGTTTGAAGGATTATTCCTTTCGGAAGGATTGTTGATGCACTTTGTATAGACGCAAAAAGAGGGGGACAACATCCATCCTGTTGTAAGTGTACAAAAAGAGTGATTTCTTTCTGTGCCACTCCATTTTTATTTTTAACAAATGGTACAGTATATATCACCTTGGTACTACAGTATATGCAATGTAAATATGCGGATGAACAGAGCATAGAATAAAGAAGAGAGCATAGAATAAAGAAGCAGCTAGCGCAAACAGTAATTATCACTGAAGTGACGTGAGTAATGCTAACGATTGACAACCCCTGAATTGTAAGGATGGAAAAGATACCACCTGCATGTAGTACTTATGAACTCATGTAGTCATGTAGTCATGGCAAGCAGACAGCACGTCGCCCCCTATTGGCTGCAATCCTTCTGGGCTAAAAATAAAAACTATCTGCTGGCACGTTTTCTTTCTCAATCCGCCCCATTCACCAGGAAGAGAGACAGAAACAGTTCACCTCCGCATCCATTTCCTCTCTCACTTTAACGCTGGCTGCACCTGAGACAGTGGGAGGCAAGTTGAGAGATCAAAATAGAGTCACAACCATTCCAAATCCTGTCCTATCAACAGGCTGCTGCTGTCTCTCTGCTCTCAAGGAATTTAATTTGCATGGGAGGGACAAACTGATGTCTCTGCCTCTCTGCCTCTCTGCCTCTCTGCCTCTCTGCCTCTCTGCCTCTCTGCCTCTCTGCCTCTCTGCCTCTCTGCCTCTCTGCCTCTCTGCCTCTCTGCCTCTCTGCCTCTCTGCCTCTCTGCCTCTCTGCCTCTCTGCCTCTCTGCCTCTCTGCCTCTCTGCCTCTCTGCCTCTCTGCCTCTCTGCCTCCATGGCTGAACAGGTCTACTGTATACTAAAGCTCCAGACCTGTGAGCTAGCCTGTGTGATGTTGTCACAACGTATCCACGGACACATTGGGAATTGTGACATCATCATCATGATCATCAAACAGACTGGCTGCCCTGTAAGAGACAGAAAGATAGATAGAGACACAGACGGAGAGATGCACTTAGAAATAGATATGCCCAGGCACAGACTGCATTGGGCTTCTGTATCCTACAATGACATTTGAATGAAAAAGAATTTCAGGGGAGTTACATGGTGCATATTTTAATATGAGATCTATACTGTATATATATATGTTGTATTACTGTACATCATTTATTTGCCTCCAAATATCCGCCATATGTGAAGGGGCGTAAGTCTAAAATTTGCCTTCCTATGTAAGAAACTGTTCTTACATACTGTATGACGCAACTGTATGCCAAAAACCTATCTATGAACACAGGGAAAAAACACTATTCTCTGTGTTAATAGCTCATTTCTTGGAGACCAAATACACTAAAAATCAGTGACACTGACTCCAAATCAGAGACAGTTGACATGTCTGGGTTCTAAACACTATTCAGCATATGTACAGTATCAAGGCAAAAAGTGGTATGATTGCAGACCAAAACACTCTGCACCCTAGGAAGGAATGGGGAAAAAAAACGAATCACAGTGATCCCAACCAATATGGCCGGTTAGCTCAGATGGTTAGAGCGTGGTGCTAATAACGCCAAGGTCGCGGGTTCGATCCCTGTACTGGCCAAAGTTTTACATATATTTGACATATGTCTCTCTTTATAGACCCCTGACGAGTTAGTTTGAAGGATTATTCCTTTCGGAAGGATTGTTGATGCACTTTGTATAGACGCAAAAAGAGGGGGACAACATCCATCCTGTTGTAAGTGTACAAAAAGAGTGATTTCTTTCTGTGCCACTCCATTTTTATTTTTAACAAATGGTACAGTATATATCACCTTGGTACTACAGTATATGCAATGTAAATATGCGGATGAACAGAGCATAGAATAAAGAAGAGAGCATAGAATAAAGAAGCAGCTAGCGCAAACAGTAATTATCACTGAAGTGACGTGAGTAATGCTAACGATTGACAACCCCTGAATTGTAAGGATGGAAAAGATACCACCTGCATGTAGTACTTATGAACTCATGTAGTCATGTAGTCATGGCAAGCAGACAGCACGTCGCCCCCTATTGGCTGCAATCCTTCTGGGCTAAAAATAAAAACTATCTGCTGGCACGTTTTCTTTCTCAATCCGCCCCATTCACCAGGAAGAGAGACAGAAACAGTTCACCTCCGCATCCATTTCCTCTCTCACTTTAACGCTGGCTGCACCTGAGACAGTGGGAGACAAGTTGAGAGATCAAAAAAGAGTCACAACCATTCCAAATCCTGTCCTATCAACAGGCTGCTGCTGTCTCTCTGCTCTCAAGGAATTTAATTTGCATGGGAGGGACAAACTGATGTCTCTGCCTCTCTGCCTCTCTGCCTCTCTGCCTCTCTGCCTCTCTGCCTCTCTGCCTCTCTGCCTCTCTGCCTCTCTGCCTCTCTGCCTCTCTGCCTCTCTGCCTCTCTGCCTCTCTGCCTCTCTGCCTCTCTGCCTCTCTGCCTCTCTGCCTCTCTGCCTCTCTGCCTCTCTGCCTCTCTGCCTCTCTGCCTCTCTGCCTCTCTGCCTCTCTGCCTCTCTGCCTCTCTGCCTCCATGGCTGAACAGGTCTACTGTATACTAAAGCTCCAGACCTGTGAGCTAGCCTGTGTGATGTTGTCACAACGTATCCACGGACACATTGGGAATTGTGACATCATCATCATGATCATCAAACAGACTGGCTGCCCTGTAAGAGACAGAAAGATAGATAGAGACACAGACAGAGAGATGCACTTAGAAATAGATAGGCCCAGGCACAGACTGCATTGGGCTTCTGTATCCTACAATGACATTTGAATGAAAAAGAATTTCAGGGGAGTTACATGGTGCATATTTTAATATGAGATCTATACTGTATATATATATGTTGTATTACTGTACATCATTTATTTGCCTCCAAATATCCGCCATATGTGAAGGGGCGTAAGTCTAAAATTTGCCTTCCTATGTAAGAAACTGTTCTTACATACTGTATGACGCAACTGTATGCCAAAAACCTATCTATGAACACAGGGAAAAAACACTATTCTCTGTGTTAATAGCTCATTTCTTGGAGACCAAATACACTAAAAATCAGTGACACTGACTCCAAATCAGAGACAGTTGACATGTCTGGGTTCTAAACACTATTCAGCATATGTACAGTATCAAGGCAAAAAGTGGTATGATTGCAGACCAAAACACTCTGCACCCTAGGAAGGAATGGGGAAAAAAAACGAATCACAGTGATCCCAACCAATATGGCCGGTTAGCTCAGATGGTTAGAGCGTGGTGCTAATAACGCCAAGGTCGCGGGTTCGATCCCTGTACTGGCCAAAGTTTTACATATATTTGACATATGTCTCTCTTTATAGACCCCTGACGAGTTAGTTTGAAGGATTATTCCTTTCGGAAGGATTGTTGATGCACTTTGTATAGACGCAAAAAGAGGGGGACAACATCCATCCTGTTGTAAGTGTACAAAAAGAGTGATTTCTTTCTGTGCCACTCCATTTTTATTTTTAACAAATGGTACAGTATATATCACCTTGGTACTACAGTATATGCAATGTAAATATGCGGATGAACAGAGCATAGAATAAAGAAGAGAGCATAGAATAAAGAAGCAGCTAGCGCAAACAGTAATTATCACTGAAGTGACGTGAGTAATGCTAACGATTGACAACCCCTGAATTGTAAGGATGGAAAAGATACCACCTGCATGTAGTACTTATGAACTCATGTAGTCATGGCAAGCAGACAGCACGTCGCCCCCTATTGGCTGCAATCCTTCTGGGCTAAAAATAAAAACTATCTGCTGGCACGTTTTCTTTCTCAATCCGCCCCATTCACCAGGAAGAGAGACAGAAACAGTTCACCTCCGCATCCATTTCCTCTCTCACTTTAACGCTGGCTGCACCTGAGACAGTGGGAGGGAAGTTGAGAGATCAAAAAAGAGTCACAACCATTCCAAATCCTGTCCTATCAACAGGCTGCTGCTGTCTCTCTGCTCTCAAGGAATTTAATTTGCATGGGAGGGACAAACTGATGTCTCTGCCTCTCTGCCTCTCTGCCTCTCTGCCTCTCTGCCTCTCTGCCTCTCTGCCTCTCTGCCTCTCTGCCTCTCTGCCTCTCTGCCTCTCTGCCTCTCTGCCTCTCTGCCTCTCTGCCTCTCTGCCTCTCTGCCTCTCTGCCTCTCTGCCTCTCTGCCTCTCTGCCTCTCTGCCTCTCTGCCTCTCTGCCTCTCTGCCTCCATGGCTGAACAGGTCTACTGTATACTAAAGCTCTAGACCTGTGAACTAGCCTGTGTGATGTTGTCACAACGTATCCACGGACACATTGGGAATTGTGACATCATCATCATGATCATCACACAGACTGGCTGCCCTGTAAGAGACAGAAAGATAGATAGAGACACAGACAGAGAGATGCACTTACAAATAGATAGGCCCAGGCACAGACTGCATTGGGCTACTGTATCCTACAATGACATTTGAATGAAAAAGAATTTCAGGGGAGTTACATGGTGCATATTTTAATATGAGATCTATACTGTATATATATATGTTGTATTACTGTACATCATTTATTTGCCTCCAAATATCCGCCATATGTGAAGGGGCGTAAGTCTAAAATTTGCCTTCCTATGTAAGAAACTGTTCTTACATACTGTATGACGCAACTGTATGCCAAAAACCTATCTATGAACACAGGGAAAACACACTATTCTCTGTGTTAATAGCTACATTTCTTGGAGACCAAATACACTAAAAATCAGTGACACTGACTCCAAATCAGAGACAGTTGACATGTCTGGATTCTAAACACTATTCAGCATATGTACAGTATCAAGGCAAAAAGTGGTATGATTGCAGACCAAAACACTCTGCACCCTAGGAAGGAATAGGGAAAAAAAACGAATCACAGTGATCCCAACCAATATGGCCGGTTAGCTCAGATGGTTAGAGCGTGGTGCTAATAACGCCAAGGTCGCGGGTTCGATCCCCGTACTGGCCAAAGTTTTACAGGTATTTGACATATGTCTCTCTTTATAGACCCCTGACGAGTTAGTTTGAAGGATTATTCCTTTCGGAAGGATTGTTGATGCACATTGTATAGACGCAAAAAGAGGGGGACAACATCCATCCTGTTGTAAGTGTACAAAAAGAGTGATTTCTTTCTGTGCCACTCCATTTTTATTTTTAACAAATGGTACAGATATATATCACCTTGGTACTACAGTATATGCAATGTAAATATGCGGATGAACAGAGCATAGAATAAAGAAGAGAGCATAGAATAAAGAAGCAGCTAGCGCAAACAGTAATTATCACTGAAGTGACGTGAGTAATGCTAACGATTGAGAAGCCCTGAATTGTAAGGATGGAAAAGATACCACCTGCATGTAGTACTTATGAACTCATGTAGTCATGTAGTCATGGCAAGCAGACAGCACGTCGCCCCCTATTGGCTGCAATCCTTCTGGGCTAAAAATAAAAACTATCTGCTGGCACGTTTTCTTTCTCAATCCGCCCCATCCACCAGGAAGAGAGACAGAAACAGTTCACCTCCGCATCCATTTCCTCTCTCACTTTAACGCTGGCTGCACCTGAGACAGTGGGAGGGAAGTTGAGAGATCAAAAAAGAGTCACAACCATTCCAAATCCTGTCCTATCAACAGGCTGCTGCTGTCTCTCTGCTCTCAAGGAATTTAATTTGCATGGGAGGGACAAACTGATGTCTCTGCCTCTCTGCCTCTCTGCCTCTCTGCCTCTCTGCCTCTCTGCCTCTCTGCCTCTCTGCCTCTCTGCCTCTCTGCCTCTCTGCCTCTCTGCCTCTCTGCCTCTCTGCCTCTCTGCCTCTCTGCCTCTCTGCCTCCATGGCTGAACAGGTCTACTGTATACTAAAGCTCTAGACCTGTGAGCTAGCCTGTGTGATATTGTCACAACGTATCCACGGACACATTGGGAATTGTGACATCATCATCATGATCATCACACAGACTGGCTGTCCTGTAAGAGACAGAAAGATAGATAGAGACACAGACAGAGAGATGCACTTACAAATAGATATGCCCAGGCACAGACTGTATTGGGCTTCTGTATCCTACAATGACATTTGAATGAAAAAGAATTTCAGGGGAGTTACATGGTGCATATTTTAATATGAGATCTATACTGTATATATATATGTTGTATTACTGTACATCATTTATTTGCTTCCAAATATCCGCCATATGTGAAGGGGCGTAAGTCTAAAATTTGCCTTCCTATGTAAGAAACTGTTCTTACATACTGTATGACACAACTATATGCCAAAAACATATCTATGAACACAGGGAAAACACACTATTCTCAGTGTTGATAGCTACATTTCTTGGAGACCAAATACAATAAAAATCAGTGACACTGACTCCAAATCAGAGACAGTTGACATGTCTGGATTCTAAACACTATTCAGCATATGTACAGTATCAAGGCAAAAAGTGGTATGATTGCAGACCAAAACACTCTGCACCCTAGGAAGGAATGGGGAAAAAAAACGAATCACAGTGATCCCAACAAATATGGCCGGTTAGCTCAGATGGTTAGAGCGTGGTGCTAATAACGCCAAGGTCGCGGGTTCGATCCCCGTACTGGCCAAAGTTTTACAGGTATTTGACATATGTCTCTCTTTATAGATCCCTGACGAGTTAGTTTGAAGGATTATTCCTTTCGGAAGGATTGTTGATGCACATTGTATAGACGCAAAAAGAAGGGGACAACATCCATCCTGTTGTAAGTGTACAAAAAGAGTGATTTCTTTCTGTGCCACTCCATTTTTATTTTTAACAAATGGTACAGTATATATCACCTTGGTACTACAGTACATGCAATGTAAATATGCGGATGAACAGAGCATAGAATAAAGAAGCAGCTAGCGCAAACAGTAATTATCACTGAAGTGACGTGAGTAATGCTAACGATTGACAACCCCTGAATTGTAAGGATGGAAAAGATACCACCTGCATGTAGTACTTATGAACTCATGTAGTCATGTAGTCATGGCAAGCAGACAGCACGTCGCCCCCTATTGGCTGCAATCCTTCTGGGCTAAAAATAAAAACTATCTGCTGGCACGTTTTCTTTCTCAATCCGCCCCATTCACCAGGAAGAGAGATAGAAACAGTTCACCTCCGCATCCATTTCCTCATTCATTTCCTCTCTCACTTTAACGCTGGCTGCACCTGAGACAGTGGGAGGGAAGTTGAGAGATCAAAAAAGAGTCACAACCATTCCAAATCCTGTCCTATCAAGAGGCTGCTGCTGTCTCTCTGCTCTCAAGGAATTTAATTTGCATGGGAGGGACAAACTGATGTCTCTGCCTCTCTGCCTCTCTGCCTCTCTGCCTCTCTGCCTCTCTGCCTCTCTGCCTCTCTGCCTCTCTGCCTCTCTGCCTCTCTGCCTCTCTGCCTCTCTGCCTCTCTGCCTCTCTGCCTCTCTGCCTCTCTGCCTCTCTGCCTCTCTGCCTCTCTGCCTCCATGGCTGAACAGGTCTACTGTATACTAAAGCTCCAGACCTGTGAGCTAGCCTGTGTGATGTTGTCACAACGTATCCACGGACACATTGGGAATTGTGACATCATCATCATGATCATCACACAGACTGGCTGCCCTGTAAGAGACAGAAAGATAGATAGAGACACAGACAGAGAGATGCACTTAGAAATAGATAGGCCCAGGCACAGACTGCATTGGGCTTCTGTATCCTACAATGACATTTGAATGAAAAAGAATTTCAGGGGAGTTACATGGTGCATATTTTAATATGAGATCTATACTGTATATATATATGTTGTATTACTGTACATCATTTATTTGCCTCCAAATATCCGCCATATGTGAAGGGGCGTAAGTCTAAAATTTGCCTTCCTATGTAAGAAACTGTTCTTACATACTGTATGACGCAACTGTATGCCAAAAACCTATCTATGAACACAGGGAAAACACACTATTCTCTGTGTTAATAGCTCATTTCTTGGAGACCAAATACACTAAAAATCAGTGACACTGACTCCAAATCAGAGACAGTTGACATGTCTGGATTCTAAACACTATTCAGCATATGTACAGTATCAAGGCAAAAAGTGGTATGATTGCAGACCAAAACACTCTGCACCCTAGGAAGGAATGGGGAAAAAAAACGAATCACAGTGATCCCAACCAATATGGCCGGTTAGCTCAGATGGTTAGAGCGTGGTGCTAATAACGCCAAGGTCGCGGGTTCGATCCCCGTACTGGCCAAAGTTTTACAGGTATTTGACATATGTCTCTCTTTATAGACCCCTGATGAGTTAGTTTGAAGGATTATTCCTTTCGGAAGGATTGTTGATGCACTTTGTATAGATGCAAAAAGAGGGGGACAACATCCATCCTGTTGTAAGTGTAAAAAAAGAGTGATTTCTTTCTGTGCCACTCCATTTTTATTTTTAACAAATGGTACAGTATATATCACCTTGGTACTACAGTATATGCAATGTAAATATGCGGATGAACAGAGCATAGAATAAAGAAGAGAGCATAGAATAAAGAAGCAGCTAGCGCCAACAGTAATTATCACTGAAGTGACGTGAGTAATGCTAACGATTGACAACCCCTGAATTGTAAGGATGGAAAAGATACCACCTGCATGTAGTACTTATGAACTCATGTAGTCATGTAGTCATGGCAAGCAGACAGCACGTCGCCCCCTATTGGCTGCAATCCTTCTGGGCTAAAAATAAAAACTATCTGCTGGCACGTTTTCTTTCTCAATCCGCCCCATTCACCAGGAAGAGAGACAGAAACAGTTCACCTCCGCATCCATTTCCTCTCTCACTTTAACGCTGGCTGCACCTGAGACAGTGGGAGGGAAGTTGAGAGATCAAAAAAGAGTCACAACCATTCCAAATCCTGTCCTATCAAGAGGCTGCTGCTGTCTCTCTGCTCTCAAGGAATTTAATTTGCATGGGAGGGACAAACTGATGTCTCTGCCTCTCTGCCTCTCTGCCTCTCTGCCTCTCTGCCTCTCTGCCTCTCTGCCTCTCTGCCTCTCTGCCTCTCTGCCTCTCTGCCTCTCTGCCTCTCTGCCTCTCTGCCTCTCTGCCTCTCTGCCTCTCTGCCTCTCTGCCTCTCTGCCTCTCTGCCTCTCTGCCTCCATGGCTGAACAGGTCTACTGTATACTAAAGCTCTAGACCTGTGAGCTAGCCTGTGTGATATTGTCACAACGTATCCACGGACACATTGGGAATTGTGACATCATCATCATGATCATCACACAGACTGGCTGTCCTGTAAGAGACAGAAAGATAGATAGAGACACAGACAGAGAGATGCACTTACAAATAGATATGCCCAGGCACAGACTGTATTGGGCTTCTGTATCCTACAATGACATTTGAATGAAAAAGAATTTCAGGGGAGTTACATGGTGCATATTTTAATATGAGATCTATACTGTATATATATGTGTTGTATTACTGTACATCATTTATTTGCTTCCAAATATCCGCCATATGTGAAGGGGCGTAAGTCTAAAATTTGCCTTCCTATGTAAGAAACTGTTCTTACATACTGTATGACACAACTATATGCCAAAAACATATCTATGAACACAGGGAAAACACACTATTCTCAGTGTTGATAGCTACATTTCTTGGAGACCAAATACAATAAAAATCAGTGACACTGACTCCAAATCAGAGACAGTTGACATGTCTGGATTCTAAACACTATTCAGCATATGTACAGTATCAAGGCAAAAAGTGGTATGATTGCAGACCAAAACACTCTGCACCCTAGGAAGGAATGGGGAAAAAAAACGAATCACAGTGATCCCAACCAATATGGCCGGTTAGCTCAGATGGTTAGAGCGTGGTGCAAATAACGCCAAGGTCGCGGGTTCGATCCCCGTACTGGCCAAAGTTTTACAGGTATTTGACATATGTCTCTCTTTATAGACCCCTGACGAGTTAGTTTGAAGGATTATTCCTTTCGGAAGGATTGTTGATGCACATTGTATAGACGCAAAAAGAGGGGGACAACATCCATCCTGTTGTAAGTGTACAAAAAGAGTGATTTCTTTCTGTGCCACTCCATTTTTATTTTTAACAAATGGTACAGTATATATCACCTTGGTACTACAGTATATGCAATGTAAATATGCGGATGAACAGAGCATAGAATAAAGAAGCAGCTAGCGCAAACAGTAATTATCACTGAAGTGACGTGAGTAATGCTAACGATTGACAACCCCTGAATTGTAAGGATGGAAAAGATACCACCTGCATGTAGTACTTATGAACTCATGTAGTCATGTAGTCATGGCAAGCAGACAGCACGTCGCCCCCTATTGGCTGCAATCCTTCTGGGCTAAAAATAAAAACTATCTGCTGGCACGTTTTCTTTCTCAATCCGCCCCATTCACCAGGAAGAGAGACAGAAACAGTTCACCTCCGCATCCATTTCCTCATTCATTTCCTCTCTCACTTTAACGCTGGCTGCACCTGAGACAGTGGGAGGGAAGTTGAGAGATCAAAAAAGAGTCACAACCATTCCAAATCCTGTCCTATCAACAGGCTGCTGCTGTCTCTCTGCTCTCAAGGAATTTAATTTGCATGGGAGGGACAAACTGATGTCTCTGCCTCTCTGCCTCTCTGCCTCTCTGCCTCTCTGCCTCTCTGCCTCTCTGCCTCTCTGCCTCTCTGCCTCTCTGCCTCTCTGCCTCTCTGCCTCTCTGCCTCTCTGCCTCTCTGCCTCTCTGCCTCTCTGCCTCTCTGCCTCCATGGCTGAACAGGTCTACAGTATACTAAAGCTCCAGACCTGTGAGCTAGCCTGTGTGATGTTGTCACAACGTATCCACGGACACATTGGGAATTGTGACATCATCATCATGATCATCACACAGACTGGCTGCCCTGTAAGAGACAGAAAGATAGATAGAGACACAGACAGAGAGATGCACTTAGAAATAGATAGGCCCAGGCACAGACTGCATTGGGCTTCTGTATCCTACAATGACATTTGAATGAAAAAGAATTTCAGGGGAGTTACATGGTGCATATTTTAATATGAGATCTATACTGTATATATATATGTTGTATTACTGTACATCATTTATTTGCCTCCAAATATCCGCCATATGTGAAGGGGCGTAAGTCTAAAATTTGCCTTCCTATGTAAGAAACTGTTCTTACATACTGTATGACGCAACTGTATGCCAAAAACCTATCTATGAACACAGGGAAAACACACTATTCTCTGTGTTAATAGCTCATTTCTTGGAGACCAAATACACTAAAAATCAGTGACACTGACTCCAAATCAGAGACAGTTGACATGTCTGGATTCTAAACACTATTCAGCATATGTACAGTATCAAGGCAAAAAGTGGTATGATTGCAGACCAAAACACTCTGCACCCTAGGAAGGAATGGGGAAAAAAAACGAATCACAGTGATCCCAACCAATATGGCCGGTTAGCTCAGATGGTTAGAGCGTGGTGCTAATAACGCCAAGGTCGCGGGTTCGATCCCCGTACTGGCCAAAGTTTTACAGGTATTTGACATATGTCTCTCTTTATAGACCCCTGATGAGTTAGTTTGAAGGATTATTCCTTTCGGAAGGATTGTTGATGCACTTTGTATAGACGCAAAAAGAGGGGGACAACATCCATCCTGTTGTAAGTGTACAAAAAGAGTGATTTCTTTCTGTGCCACTCCATTTTTATTTTTAACAAATGGTACAGTATATATCACCTTGGTACTACAGTATATGCAATGTAAATATGCGGATGAACAGAGAATAGAATAAAGAAGAGAGCATAGAATAAAGAAGCAGCTAGCGCAAACAGTAATTATCACTGAAGTGACGTGAGTAATGCTAACGATTGACAACCCCTGAATTGTAAGGATGGAAAAGATACCACCTGCATGTAGTACTTATGAACTCATGTAGTCATGTAGTCATGGCAAGCAGACAGCACGTCGCCCCCTATTGGCTGCAATCCTTCTGGGCTAAAAATAAAAACTATCTGCTGGCACGTTTTCTTTCTCAATCCGCCCCATTCACCAGGAAGAGAGACAGAAACAGTTCACCTCCGCATCCATTTCCTCTCTCACTTTAACGCTGGCTGCACCTGAGACAGTGGGAGGGAAGTTGAGAGATCAAAAAAGAGTCACAACCATTCCAAATCCTGTCCTATCAAGAGGCTGCTGCTGTCTCTCTGCTCTCAAGGAATTTAATTTGCATGGGAGGGACAAACTGATGTCTCTGCCTCTCTGCCTCTCTGCCTCTCTGCCTCTCTGCCTCTCTGCCTCTCTGCCTCTCTGCCTCTCTGCCTCTCTGCCTCTCTGCCTCTCTGCCTCTCTGCCTCTCTGCCTCTCTGCCTCTCTGCCTCTCTGCCTCTCTGCCTCTCTGCCTCTCTGCCTCTCTGCCTCTCTGCCTCTCTGCCTCTCTGCCTCCATGGCTGAACAGTTCTACTGTATACTAAAGCTCTAGACCTGTGAGCTAGCCTGTGTGATGTTGTCACAACGTATCCACGGACACATTGGGAATTGTGACATCATCATCATGATCATCACACAGACTGGCTGTCCTGTAAGAGACAGAAAGATAGATAGAGACACAGACAGAGAGATGCACTTAGAAATAGATATGCCCAGGCACAGACTGCATTGGGCTTCTGTATCCTACAATGACATTTGAATGAAAAAGAATTTCAGGGGAGTTACATGGTGCATATTTTAATATGAGATCTATACTGTATATATATATGTTGTATTACTGTACATCATTTATTTGCCTCCAAATATCCGCCATATGTGAAGGGGCGTAAGTCTAAAATTTGCCTTCCTATGTAAGAAACTGTTCTTACATACTGTATGACGCAACTGTATGCCAAAAACCTATCTATGAACACAGGGAAAACACACTATTCTCTGTGTTAATAGCTACATTTCTTGGAGACCAAATACACTAAAAATCAGTGACACTGACTCCAAATCAGAGACAGTTGACATGTCTGGATTCTAAACACTATTCAGCATATGTACAGTATCAAGGCAAAAAGTGGTATGATTGCAGACCAAAACACTCTGCACCCTAGGAAGGAATGGGGAAAAAAAACGAATCACAGTGATCCCAACCAATATGGCCGGTTAGCTCAGATGGTTAGAGCGTGGTGCTAATAACGCCAAGGTCGCGGGTTCGATCCCCGTACTGGCCAAAGTTTTACAGGTATTTGACATATGTCTCTCTTTATAGACCCCTGATGAGTTAGTTTGAAGGATTATTCCTTTCGGAAGGATTGTTGATGAACTTTGTATAGACGCAAAAAGAGGGGGACAACATCCATCCTGTTGTAAGTGTACAAAAAGAGTGATTTCTTTCTGTGCCACTCCATTTTTATTTTTAACAAATGGTACAGTATATATCACCTTGGTACTACAGTATATGCAATGTAAATATGCGGATGAACAGAGCATAGAATAAAGAAGAGAGCATAGAATAAAGAAGCAGCTAGCGCAAACAGTAATTATCACTGAAGTGACGTGAGTAATGCTAACGATTGACAACCCCTGAATTGTAAGGATGGAAAAGATACCACCTGCATGTAGTACTTATGAACTCATGTAATCATGTAGTCATGGCAAGCAGACAGCACGTCGCCCCCTATTGGCTGCAATCCTTCTGGGCTAAAAATAAAAACTATCTGCTGGCACGTTTTCTTTCTCAATCCGCCCCATTCACCAGGAAGAGAGACAGAAACAGTTCACCTCCGCATCCATTTCCTCATTCATTTCCTCTCTCACTTTAACGCTGGCTGCACCTGAGACAGTGGGAGGGAAGTTGAGAGATCAAAAAAGAGTCACAACCATTCCAAATCCTGTCCTATCAACAGGCTGCTGCTGTCTCTCTGCTCTCAAGGAATTTAATTTGCATGGGAGGGACAAACTGATGTCTCTGCCTCTCTGCCTCTCTGCCTCTCTGCCTCTCTGCCTCTCTGCCTCTCTGCCTCTCTGCCTCTCTGCCTCTCTGCCTCTCTGCCTCTCTGCCTCTCTGCCTCTCTGCCTCTCTGCCTCTCTGCCTCTCTGCCTCTCTGCCTCTCTGCCTCTCTGCCTCTCTGCCTCTCTGCCTCTCTGCCTCTCTGCCTCTCTGCCTCTCTGCCTCCATGGCTGAACAGGTCTACTGTATACTAAAGCTCCAGACCTGTGAGCTAGCCTGTGTGATGTTGTCACAACGTATCCACGGACACATTGGGAATTGTGACATCATCATCATGATCATCACACAGACTGGCTGCCCTGTAAGAGACAGAAAGATAGATAGAGACACAGACAGAGAGATGCACTTAGAAATAGATAGGCCCAGGCACAGACTGCATTGGGCTTCTGTATCCTACAATGACATTTGAATGAAAAAGAATTTCAGGGGAGTTACATGGTGCATATTTTAATATGAGATCTATACTGTATATATATGTTGTATTACTGTACATCATTTATTTGCCTCCAAATATCCGCCATATGTGAAGGGGCGTAAGTCTAAAATTTGCCTTCCTATGTAAGAAACTGTTCTTACATACTGTATGACGCAACTGTATGCCAAAAACCTATCTATGAACACAGGGAAAACACACTATTCTCTGTGTTAATAGCTACATTTCTTGGAGACCAAATACACTAAAAATCAGTGACACTGACTCCAAATCAGAGACAGTTGACATGTCTGGATTCTAAACACTATTCAGCATATGTACAGTATCAAGGCAAAAAGTGGTATGATTGCAGACCAAAACACTCTGCACCCTAGGAAGGAATGGGGAAAAAAACCGAATCACAGTGATCCCAACCAATATGGCCGGTTAGCTCAGATGGTTAGAGCGTGGTGCTAATAACGCCAAGGTCGCGGGTTCGATCCCCGTACTGGCCAAAGTTTTACAGGTATTTGACATATGTCTCTCTTTATAGACCCCTGATGAGTTAGTTTGAAGGATTATTCCTTTCGGAAGGATTGTTGATGAACTTTGTATAGACGCAAAAAGAGGGGGACAACATCCATCCTGTTGTAAGTGTACAAAAAGAGTGATTTCTTTCTGTGCCACTCCATTTTTATTTTTAACAAATGGTACAGTATATATCACCTTGGTACTACAGTATATGCAATGTAAATATGCGGATGAACAGAGCATAGAATAAAGAAGAGAGCATAGAATAAAGAAGCAGCTAGCGCAAACAGTAATTATCACTGAAGTGACGTGAGTAATGCTAACGATTGACAACCCCTGAATTGTAAGGATGGAAAAGATACCACCTGCATGTAGTACTTATGAACTCATGTAGTCATGTAGTCATGGCAAACAGACAGCACGTCGCCCCCTATTGGCTGCAATCCTTCTGGGCTAAAAATAAAAACTATCTGCTGGCACGTTTTCTTTCTCAATCCGCCCCATTCACCAGGAAGAGAGACAGAAACAGTTCACCTCCGCATCCATTTCCTCGCTCACTTTAACGCTGGCTGCACCTGAGACAGTGGGAGGGAAGTTGAGAGATCAAAAAAGAGTCACAACCATTCCAAATCCTGTCCTATCAACAGGCTGCTGCTGTCTCTCTGCTCTCAAGGAATTTAATTTGCATGGGAGGGACAAACTGATGTCTCTGCCTCTTTGCCTCTCTGCCTCTCTGCCTCTCTGCCTCTCTGCCTCTCTGCCTCTCTGCCTCTCTGCCTCTCTGCCTCTCTGCCTCTCTGCCTCTCTGCCTCTCTGCCTCTCTGCCTCTCTGCCTCTCTGCCTCTCTGCCTCTCTGCCTCCATGGCTGAACAGGTCTACTGTATACTAAAGCTCCAGACCTGTGAGCTAGCCTGTGTGATGTTGTCACAACGTATCCACGGACACATTGGGAATTGTGACATCATCATCATGATCATCACACAGACTGGCTGCCCTGTAAGAGACAGAAAGATAGATAGAGACACAGACAGAGAGATGCACTTAGAAATAGATAGGCCCAGGCACAGACTGCATTGGGCTTCTGTATCCTACAATGACATTTGAATGAAAAAGAATTTCAGGGGAGTTACATGGTGCATATTTTAATATGAGATCTATACTGTATATATATATGTTGTATTACTGTACATCATTTATTTGCCTCCAAATATCCGCCATATGTGAAGGGGCGTAAGTCTAAAATTTGCCTTCCTATGTAAGAAACTGTTCTTACATACTGTATGACGCAACTGTATGCCAAAAACCTATCTATGAACACAGGGAAAACACACTATTCTCTGTGTTAATAGCTCATTTCTTGGAGACCAAATACACTAAAAATCAGTGACACTGACTCCAAATCAGAGACAGTTGACATGTCTGGATTCTAAACACTATTCAGCATATGTACAGTATCAAGGCAAAAAGTGGTATGATTGCAGACCAAAACACTCTGCACCCTAGGAAGGAATGGGGAAAAAAAACGAATCACAGTGATCCCAACCAATATGGCTGGTTAGCTCAGATGGTTAGAGCGTGGTGCTAATAACGCCAAGGTCGCGGGTTCGATCCCCGTACTGGCCAAAGTTTTACAGGTATTTGACATATGTCTCTCTTTATAGACCCCTGATGAGTTAGTTTGAAGGATTATTCCTTTCGGAAGGATTGTTGATGCACTTTGTATAGACGCAAAAAGAGGGGGACAACATCCATCCTGTTGTAAGTGTACAAAAAGAGTGATTTCTTTCTGTGCCACTCCATTTTTATTTTTAACAAATGGTACAGTATATATCACCTTGGTACTACAGTATATGCAATGTAAATATGCGGATGAACAGAGCATAGAATAAAGAAGAGAGCATAGAATAAAGAAGCAGCTAGCGCAAACAGTAATTATCACTGAAGTGACGTGAGTAATGCTAACGATTGACAACCCCTGAATTGTAAGGATGGAAAAGATACCACCTGCATGTAGTACTTATGAACTCATGTAGTCATGTAGTCATGGCAAGCAGACAGCACGTCGCCCCCTATTGGCTGCAATCCTTCTGGGCTAAAAATAAAAACTATCTGCTGGCACGTTTTCTTTCTCAATCCGCCCCATTCACCAGGAAGAGAGACAGAAACAGTTCACCTCCGCATCCATTTCCTCTCTCACTTTAACGCTGGCTGCACCTGAGACAGTGGGAGGGAAGTTGAGAGATCAAAAAAGAGTCACAACCATTCCAAATCCTGTCCTATCAAGAGGCTGCTGCTGTCTCTCTGCTCTCAAGGAATTTAATTTGCATGGGAGGGACAAACTGATGTCTCTGCCTCTCTGCCTCTCTGCCTCTCTGCCTCTCTGCCTCTCTGCCTCTCTGCCTCTCTGCCTCTCTGCCTCTCTGCCTCTCTGCCTCTCTGCCTCTCTGCCTCTCTGCCTCTCTGCCTCTCTGCCTCTCTGCCTCTCTGCCTCTCTGCCTCTCTGCCTCTCTGCCTCTCTGCCTCTCTGCCTCTCTGCCTCTCTGCCTCTCTGCCTCTCTGCCTCTCTGCCTCCATGGCTGAACAGTTCTACTGTATACTAAAGCTCTAGACCTGTGAGCTAGCCTGTGTGATGTTGTCACAACGTATCCACGGACACATTGGGAATTGTGACATCATCATCATGATCATCACACAGACTGGCTGTCCTGTAAGAGACAGAAAGATAGATAGAGACACAGACAGAGAGATGCACTTAGAAATAGATATGCCCAGGCACAGACTGCATTGGGCTTCTGTATCCTACAATGACATTTGAATGAAAAAGAATTTCAGGGGAGTTACATGGTGCATATTTTAATATGAGATCTATACTGTATATATATATGTTGTATTACTGTACATCATTTATTTGCCTCCAAATATCCGCCATATGTGAAGGGGCGTAAGTCTAAAATTTGCCTTCCTATGTAAGAAACTGTTCTTACATACTGTATGACGCAACTGTATGCCAAAAACCTATCTATGAACACAGGGAAAACACACTATTCTCTGTGTTAATAGCTACATTTCTTGGAGACCAAATACACTAAAAATCAGTGACACTGACTCCAAATCAGAGACAGTTGACATGTCTGGATTCTAAACACTATTCAGCATATGTACAGTATCAAGGCAAAAAGTGGTATGATTGCAGACCAAAACACTCTGCACCCTAGGAAGGAATGGGGAAAAAAAACGAATCACAGTGATCCCAACCAATATGGCCGGTTAGCTCAGATGGTTAGAGCGTGGTGCTAATAACGCCAAGGTCGCGGGTTCGATCCCCGTACTGGCCAAAGTTTTACAGGTATTTGACATATGTCTCTCTTTATAGACCCCTGATGAGTTAGTTTGAAGGATTATTCCTTTCGGAAGGATTGTTGATGAACTTTGTATATACGCAAAAAGAGGGGGACAACATCCATCCTGTTGTAAGTGTACAAAAAGAGTGATTTCTTTCTGTGCCACTCCATTTTTATTTTTAACAAATGGTACAGTATATATCACCTTGGTACTACAGTATATGCAATGTAAATATGCGGATGAACAGAGCATAGAATTAAGAAGAGAGCATAGAATAAAGAAGCAGCTAGCGCAAACAGTAATTATCACTGAAGTGACGTGAGTAATGCTAACGATTGACAACCCCTGAATTGTAAGGATGGAAAAGATACCACCTGCATGTAGTACTTATGAACTCATGTAGTCATGTAGTCATGGCAAACAGACAGCACGTCGCCCCCTATTGGCTGCAATCCTTCTGGGCTAAAAATAAAAACTATCTGCTGGCACGTTTTCTTTCTCAATCCGCCCCATTCACCAGGAAGAGAGACAGAAACAGTTCACCTCCGCATCCATTTCCTCATTCATTTCCTCTCTCACTTTAACGCTGGCTGCACCTGAGACAGTGGGAGGGAAGTTGAGAGATCAAAAAAGAGTCACAACCATTCCAAATCCTGTCCTATCAACAGGCTGCTGCTGTCTCTCTGCTCTCAAGGAATTTAATTTGCATGGGAGGGACAAACTGATGTCTCTGCCTCTCTGCCTCTCTGCCTCTCTGCCTCTCTGCCTCTCTGCCTCTCTGCCTCTCTGCCTCTCTGCCTCTCTGCCTCTCTGCCTCTCTGCCTCTCTGCCTCTCTGCCTCTCTGCCTCTCTGCCTCTCTGCCTCTCTGCCTCTCTGCCTCTCTGCCTCTCTGCCTCTCTGCCTCTCTGCCTCTCTGCCTCTCTGCCTCCATGGCTGAACAGGTCTACTGTATACTAAAGCTCCAGACCTGTGAGCTAGCCTGTGTGATGTTGTCACAACGTATCCACGGACACATTGGGAATTGTGACATCATCATCATGATCATCACACAGACTGGCTGCCCTGTAAGAGACAGAAAGATAGATAGAGACACAGACAGAGAGATGCACTTAGAAATAGATAGGCCCAGGCACAGACTGCATTGGGCTTCTGTATCCTACAATGACATTTGAATGAAAAAGAATTTCAGGGGAGTTACATGGTGCTTATTTTAATATGAGATCTATACTGTATATATATGTTGTATTACTGTACATCATTTATTTGCCTCCAAATATCCGCCATATGTGAAGGGGCGTAAGTCTAAAATTTGCCTTCCTATGTAAGAAACTGTTCTTACATACTGTATGACGCAACTGTATGCCAAAAACCTATCTATGAACACAGGGAAAACACACTATTCTCTGTGTTAATAGCTACATTTCTTGGAGACCAAATACACTAAAAATCAGTGACACTGACTCCAAATCAGAGACAGTTGACATGTCTGGATTCTAAACACTATTCAGCATATGTACAGTATCAAGGCAAAAAGTGGTATGATTGCAGACCAAAACACTCTGCACCCTAGGAAGGAATGGGGAAAAAAAACGAATCACAGTGATCCCAACCAATATGGCCGGTTAGCTCAGATGGTTAGAGCGTGGTGCTAATAACGCCAAGGTCGCGGGTTCGATCCCCGTACTGGCCAAAGTTTTACAGGTATTTGACATATGTCTCTCTTTATAGACCCCTGATGAGTTAGTTTGAAGGATTATTCCTTTCGGAAGGATTGTTGATGAACTTTGTATATACGCAAAAAGAGGGGGACAACATCCATCCTGTTGTAAGTGTACAAAAAGAGTGATTTCTTTCTGTGCCACTCCATTTTTATTTTTAACAAATGGTACAGTATATATCACCTTGGTACTACAGTATATGCAATGTAAATATGCGGATGAACAGAGCATAGAATTAAGAAGAGAGCATAGAATAAAGAAGCAGCTAGCGCAAACAGTAATTATCACTGAAGTGACGTGAGTAATGCTAACGATTGACAACCCCTGAATTGTAAGGATGGAAAAGATACCACCTGCATGTAGTACTTATGAACTCATGTAGTCATGTAGTCATGGCAAACAGACAGCACGTCGCCCCCTATTGGCTGCAATCCTTCTGGGCTAAAAATAAAAACTATCTGCTGGCACGTTTTCTTTCTCAATCCGCCCCATTCACCAGGAAGAGAGACAGAAACAGTTCACCTCCGCATCCATTTCCTCATTCATTTCCTCTCTCACTTTAACGCTGGCTGCACCTGAGACAGTGGGAGGGAAGTTGAGAGATCAAAAAAGAGTCACAACCATTCCAAATCCTGTCCTATCAACAGGCTGCTGCTGTCTCTCTGCTCTCAAGGAATTTAATTTGCATGGGAGGGACAAACTGATGTCTCTGCCTCTCTGCCTCTCTGCCTCTCTGCCTCTCTGCCTCTCTGCCTCTCTGCCTCTCTGCCTCTCTGCCTCTCTGCCTCTCTGCCTCTCTGCCTCTCTGCCTCTCTGCCTCTCTGCCTCTCTGCCTCTCTGCCTCTCTGCCTCTCTGCCTCTCTGCCTCTCTGCCTCTCTGCCTCCATGGCTGAACAGGTCTACTGTATACTAAAGCTCCAGACCTGTGAGCTAGCCTGTGTGATGTTGTCACAACGTATCCACGGACACATTGGGAATTGTGACATCATCATCATGATCATCACACAGACTGGCTGCCCTGTAAGAGACAGAAAGATAGATAGAGACACAGACAGAGAGATGCACTTAGAAATAGATAGGCCCAGGCACAGACTGCATTGGGCTTCTGTATCCTACAATGACATTTGAATGAAAAAGAATTTCAGGGGAGTTACATGGTGCTTATTTTAATATGAGATCTATACTGTATATATATGTTGTATTACTGTACATCATTTATTTGCCTCCAAATATCCGCCATATGTGAAGGGGCGTAAGTCTAAAATTTGCCTTCCTATGTAAGAAACTGTTCTTACATACTGTATGACGCAACTGTATGCCAAAAACCTATCTATGAACACAGGGAAAACACACTATTCTCTGTGTTAATAGCTACATTTCTTGGAGACCAAATACACTAAAAATCAGTGACACTGACTCCAAATCAGAGACAGTTGACATGTCTGGATTCTAAACACTATTCAGCATATGTACAGTATCAAGGCAAAAAGTGGTATGATTGCAGACCAAAACACTCTGCACCCTAGGAAGGAATGGGGAAAAAAAACGAATCACAGTGATCCCAACCAATATGGCCGGTTAGCTCAGATGGTTAGAGCGTGGTGCTAATAACGCCAAGGTCGCGGGTTCGATCCCCGTACTGGCCAAAGTTTTACAGGTATTTGACATATGTCTCTCTTTATAGACCCCTGATGAGTTAGTTTGAAGGATTATTCCTTTCGGAAGGATTGTTGATGAACTTTGTATAGACGCAAAAAGAGGGGGACAACATCCATCCTGGTGTAAGTGTACAAAAAGAGTGATTTCTTTCTGTGCCACTCCATTTTTATTTTTAACAAATGGTACAGTATATATCACCTTGGTACTACAGTATATGCAATGTAAATATGCGGATGAACAGAGCATAGAATAAAGAAGAGAGCATAGAATAAAGAAGCAGCTAGCGCAAACAGTAATTATCACTGAAGTGACGTGAGTAATGCTAACGATTGACAACCCCTGAATTGTAAGGATGGAAAAGATACCACCTGCATGTAGTACTTATGAACTCATGTAGTCATGTAGTCATGGCAAACAGACAGCACGTCGCCCCCTATTGGCTGCAATCCTTCTGGGCTAAAAATAAAAACTATCTGCTGGCACGTTTTCTTTCTCAATCCGCCCCATTCACCAGGAAGAGAGACAGAAACAGTTCACCTCCGCATCCATTTCCTCATTCATTTCCTCGCTCACTTTAACGCTGGCTGCACCTGAGACAGTGGGAGGGAAGTTGAGAGATCAAAAAAGAGTCACAACCATTCCAAATCCTGTCCTATCAACAGGCTGCTGCTGTCTCTCTGCTCTCAAGGAATTTAATTTGCATGGGAGGGACAAACTGATGTCTCTGCCTCTCTGCCTCTCTGCCTCTCTGCCTCTCTGCCTCTCTGCCTCTCTGCCTCTCTGCCTCTCTGCCTCTCTGCCTCTCTGCCTCTCTGCCTCTCTGCCTCTCTGCCTCTCTGCCTCTCTGCCTCTCTGCCTCTCTGCCTCTCTGCCTCTCTGCCTCTCTGCCTCTCTCTGCCTCTCTGCCTCTCTGCCTCTCTGCCTCTCTGCCTCTCTGCCTCTCTGCCTCTCTGCCTCTCTGCCTCCATGGCTGAATAGGTCTACTGTATACTAAAGCTCTAGACCTGTGAGCTAGCCTGTGTGATATTGTCACAACGTATCCACGGACACATTGGGAATTGTGACATCATCATCATGATCATCACACAGACTGGCTGTCCTGTAAGAGACAGAAAGATAGATAGAGACACAGACAGAGAGATGCACTTAGAAATAGATATGCCCAGGCACAGACTGTATTGGGCTTCTGTATCCTACAATGACATTTGAATGAAAAAGAATTTCAGGGGAGTTACATGGTGCATATTTTAATATGAGATCTATACTGTATATATATGTTGTATTACTGTACATCATTTATTTGCTTCCATATATCCGCCATATGTGAAGGGGCGTAAGTCTAAAATTTGCCTTCCTATGTAAGAAACTGTTCTTACATACTGTATGACACAACTATATGCCAAAAACATATCTATGAACACAGGGAAAACACACTATTCTCAGTGTTGATAGCTACATTTCTTGGAGACCAAATACAATAAAAATCAGTGACACTGACTCCAAATCAGAGACAGTTGACATGTCTGGATTCTAAACACTATTCAGCATATGTACAGTATCAAGGCAAAAAGTGTTATGATTGCAGACCAAAACACTCTGCACCCTAGGAAGGAATGGGGAAAAAAAACGAATCACAGTGATCCCAACCAATATGGCCGGTTAGCTCAGATGGTTAGAGCGTGGTGCTAACAACGCCAAGGTCGCGGGTTCGATCCCCGTACTGGCCAAAGTTTTACAGGTATTTGACATATGTCTCTCTTTATAGACCCCTGACGAGTTAGTTTGAAGGATTATTCCTTTCGGAAGGATTGTTGATGCACATTGTATAGACGCAAAAAGAGGGGGACAACATCCATCCTGTTGTAAGTGTACAAAAAGAGTGATTTCTTTCTGTGCCACTCCATTTTTATTTTTAACAAATGGTACAGTATATATCACCTTGGTACTACAGTATATGCAATGTAAATATGCGGATGAACAGAGCATAGAATAAAGAAGCAGCTAGCGCAAACAGTAATTATCACTGAAGTGACGTGAGTAATGCTAACGATTGACAACCCCTGAATTGTAAGGATGGAAAAGATACCACCTGCATGTAGTACTTATGAACTCATGTAGTCATGTAGTCATGGCAAGCAGACAGCACGTCGCCCCCTATTGGCTGCAATCCTTCTGGGCTAAAAATAAAAACTATCTGCTGGCACGTTTTCTTTCTCAATCCGCCCCATTCACCAGGAAGAGAGACAGAAACAGTTCACCTCCGCATCCATTTCCTCATTTATTTCCTCTCTCACTTTAACGCTGGCTGCACCTGAGACAGTGGGAGGGAAGTTGAGAGATCAAAAAAGAGTCACAACCATTCCAAATCCTGTCCTATCAACAGGCTGCTGCTGTCTCTCTGCTCTCAAGGAATTTAATTTGCATGGGAGGGACAAACTGATATCTCTGCCTCTCTGCCTCTCTGCCTCTCTGCCTCTCTGCCTCTCTGCCTCTCTGCCTCTCTGCCTCTCTGCCTCTCTGCCTCTCTGCCTCTCTGCCTCTCTGCCTCTCTGCCTCTCTGCCTCTCTGCCTCTCTGCCTCTCTGCCTCTCTGCCTCTCTGCCTCTCTGCCTCTCTGCCTCTCTGCCTCTCTGCCTCTCTGCCTCTCTGCCTCTCTGCCTCTCTGCCTCTCTGCCTCCATGGCTGAACAGGTCTACTGTATACTAAAGCTCCAGACCTGTGAGCTAGCCTGTGTGATGTTGTCACAACGTATCCACGGACACATTGGGAATTGTGACATCATCATCATGATCATCACACAGACTGGCTGCCCTGTAAGAGACAGAAAGATAGATAGAGACACAGACAGAGAGATGCACTTAGAAATAGATAGGCCCAGGCACAGACTGCATTGGGCTTCTGTATCCTACAATGACATTTGAATGAAAAAGAATTTCAGGGGAGTTACATGGTGCATATTTTAATATGAGATCTATACTGTATATATATATGTTGTATTACTGTACATCATTTATTTGCCTCCAAATATCCGCCATATGTGAAGGGGCGTAAGTCTAAAATTTGCCTTCCTATGTAAGAAACTGTTCTTACATACTGTATGACGCAACTGTATGCCAAAAACCTATCTATGAACACAGGGAAAACACACTATTCTCTGTGTTAATAGCTCATTTCTTGGAGACCAAATACACTAAAAATCAGTGACACTGACTCCAAATCAGAGACAGTTGACATGTCTGGATTCTAAACACTATTCAGCATATGTACAGTATCAAGGCAAAAAGTGGTATGATTGCAGACCAAAACACTCTGCACCCTAGGAAGGAATGGGGAAAAAAAACGAATCACAGTGATCCCAACCAATATGGCCGGTTAGCTCAGATGGTTAGAGCGTGGTGCTAATAACGCCAAGGTCGCGGGTTCGATCCCCGTACTGGCCAAAGTTTTACAGGTATTTGACATATGTCTCTCTTTATAGACCCCTGATGAGTTAGTTTGAAGGATTATTCCTTTCGGAAGGATTGTTGATGCACTTTGTATAGACGCAAAAAGAGGGGGACAACATCCATCCTGTTGTAAGTGTACAAAAAGAGTGATTTCTTTCTGTGCCACTCCATTTTTATTTTTAACAAATGGTACAGTATATATCACCTTGGTACTACAGTATATGCAATGTAAATATGCGGATGAACAGAGCATAGAATAAAGAAGAGAGCATAGAATAAAGAAGCAGCTAGCGCAAACAGTAATTATCACTGAAGTGACGTGAGTAATGCTAACGATTGACAACCCCTGAATTGTAAGGATGGAAAAGATACCACCTGCATGTAGTACTTATGAACTCATGTAGTCATGTAGTCATGGCAAGCAGACAGCACGTCGCCCCCTATTGGCTGCAATCCTTCTGGGCTAAAAATAAAAACTATCTGCTGGCACGTTTTCTTTCTCAATCCGCCCCATTCACCAGGAAGAGAGACAGAAACAGTTCACCTCCGCATCCATTTCCTCATTCACTTTAACGCTGGCTGCACCTGAGACAGTGGGAGGGAAGTTGAGAGATCAAAAAAGAGTCACAACCATTCCAAATCCTGTCCTATCAAGAGGCTGCTGCTGTCTCTCTGCTCTCAAGGAATTTAATTTGCATGGGAGGGACAAACTGATGTCTCTGCCTCTCTGCCTCTCTGCCTCTCTGCCTCTCTGCCTCTCTGCCTCTCTGCCTCTCTGCCTCTCTGCCTCTCTGCCTCTCTGCCTCTCTGCCTCTCTGCCTCTCTGCCTCTCTGCCTCTCTGCCTCTCTGCCTCTCTGCCTCTCTGCCTCTCTGCCTCTCTGCCTCTCTGCCTCCATGGCTGAACAGTTCTACTGTATACTAAAGCTCTAGACCTGTGAGCTAGCCTGTGTGATGTTGTCACAACGTATCCACGGACACATTGGGAATTGTGACATCATCATCATGATCATCACACAGACTGGCTGTCCTGTAAGAGACAGAAAGATAGATAGAGACACAGACAGAGAGATGCACTTAGAAATAGATATGCCCAGGCACAGACTGCATTGGGCTTCTGTATCCTACAATGACATTTGAATGAAAAAGAATTTCAGGGGAGTTACATGGTGCATATTTTAATATGAGATCTATACTGTATATATATATGTTGTATTACTGTACATCATTTATTTGCCTCCAAATATCCGCCATATGTGAAGGGGCGTAAGTCTAAAATTTGCCTTCCTATGTAAGAAACTGTTCTTACATACTGTATGACGCAACTGTATGCCAAAAACCTATCTATGAACACAGGGAAAACACACTATTCTCTGTGTTAATAGCTACATTTCTTGGAGACCAAATACACTAATAATCAGTGACACTGACTCCAAATCAGAGACAGTTGACATGTCTGGATTCTAAACACTATTCAGCATATGTACAGTATCAAGGCAAAAAGTGGTATGATTGCAGACCAAAACACTCTGCACCCTAGGAAGGAATGGGGAAAAAAAACGAATCACAGTGATCCCAACCAATATGGCCGGTTAGCTCAGATGGTTAAAGCGTGGTGCTAATAACGCCAAGGTCGCGGGTTCGATCCCCGTACTGGCCAAAGTTTTACAGGTATTTGACATATGTCTCTCTTTATAGACCCCTGATGAGTTAGTTTGAAGGATTATTCCTTTCGGAAGGATTGTTGATGAACTTTGTATAGACGCAAAAAGAGGGGGACAACATCCATCCTGTTGTAAGTGTACAAAAAGAGTGATTTCTTTCTGTGCCACTCCATTTTTATTTTTAACAAATGGTACAGTATATATCACCTTGGTACTACAGTATATGCAATGTAAATATGCGGATGAACAGAGCATAGAATAAAGAAGAGAGCATAGAATAAAGAAGCAGCTAGCGCAAACAGTAATTATCACTGAAGTGACGTGAGTAATGCTAACGATTGACAACCCCTGAATTGTAAGGATGGAAAAGATACCACCTGCATGTAGTACTTATGAACTCATGTAGTCATGTAGTCATGGCAAACAGACAGCACGTCGCCCCCTATTGGCTGCAATCCTTCTGGGCTAAAAATAAAAACTATCTGCTGGCACGTTTTCTTTCTCAATCCGCCCCATTCACCAGGAAGAGAGACAGAAACAGTTCACCTCCGCATCCATTTCCTCATTCATTTCCTCGCTCACTTTAACGCTGGCTGCACCTGAGACAGTGGGAGGGAAGTTGAGAGATCAAAAAAGAGTCACAACCATTCCAAATCCTGTCCTATCAACAGGCTGCTGCTGTCTCTCTGCTCTCAAGGAATTAATTTGCATGGGAGGGACAAACTGATGTCTCTGCCTCTCTGCCTCTCTGCCTCTCTGCCTCACTGCCTCACTGCCTCTCTGCCTCTCTGCCTCTCTGCCTCTCTGCCTCTCTGCCTCTCTGCCTCTCTGCCTCTCTGCCTCTCTGCCTCTCTGCCTCTCTGCCTCTCTGCCTCTCTGCCTCTCTGCCTCTCTGCCTCTCTGCCTCTCTGCCTCTCTGCCTCTCTGCCTCTCTGCCTCTCTGCCTCCATGGCTGAATAGGTCTACTGTATACTAAAGCTCTAGACCTGTGAGCTAGCCTGTGTGATATTGTCACAACGTATCCACGGACACATTGGGAATTGTGACATCATCATCATGATCATCACACAGACTGGCTGTCCTGTAAGAGACAGAAAGATAGATAGAGACACAGACAGAGAGATGCACTTAGAAATAGATATGCCCAGGCACAGACTGTATTGGGCTTCTGTATCCTACAATGACATTTGAATGAAAAAGAATTTCAGGGGAGTTACATGGTGCATATTTTAATATGAGATCTATACTGTATATATATGTTGTATTACTGTACATCATTTATTTGCTTCCAAATATCCGCCATATGTGAAGGGGCGTAAGTCTAAAATTTGCCTTCCTATGTAAGAAACTGTTCTTACATACTGTATGACACAACTATATGCCAAAAACATATCTATGAACACAGGGAAAACACACTATTCTCAGTGTTGATAGCTACATTTCTTGGAGACCAAATACAATAAAAATCAGTGACACTGACTCCAAATCAGAGACAGTTGACATGTCTGGATTCTAAACACTATTCAGCATATGTACAGTATCAAGGCAAAAAGTGTTATGATTGCAGACCAAAACACTCTGCACCCTAGGAAGGAATTGGGAAAAAAAACGAATCACAGTGATCCCAACCAATATGGCCGGTTAGCTCAGATGGTTAGAGCGTGGTGCTAATAACGCCAAGGTCGCGGGTTCGATCCCCGTACTGGCCAAAGTTTTACAGGTATTTGACATATGTCTCTCTTTATAGACCCCTGACGAGTTAGTTTGAAGGATTATTCCTTTCGGAAGGATTGTTGATGCACATTGTATAGACGCAAAAAGAGGGGGACAACATCCATCCTGTTGTAAGTGTACAAAAAGAGTGATTTCTTTCTGTGCCACTCCATTTTTATTTTTAACAAATGGTACAGTATATATCACCTTGGTACTACAGTATATGCAATGTAAATATGCGGATGAACAGAGCATAGAATAAAGAAGCAGCTAGCGCAAACAGTAATTATCACTGAAGTGACGTGAGTAATGCTAACGATTGACAACCCCTGAATAGTAAGGATGGAAAAGATACCACCTGCATGTAGTACTTATGAACTCATGTAGTCATGTAGTCATGGCAAGCAGACAGCACGTTGCCCCCTATTGGCTGCAATCCTTCTGGGCTAAAAATAAAAACTATCTGCTGGCACGTTTTCTTTCTCAATCCGCCCCATTCACCAGGAAGAGAGACAGAAACAGTTCTCCTCCGCATCCATTTCCTCATTCATTTCCTCGCTCACTTTAACGCTGGCTGCACCTGAGACAGTGGGAGGGAAGTTGAGAGATCAAAAAAGAGTCACAACCATTCCAAATCCGGTCCTATCAACAGGCTGCTGCTGTATCTCTGCTCTCAAGGAATTTAATTTGCATGGGAGGGACAAACTGATGTCTCTGCCTCTCTGCCTCTCTGCCTCTCTGCCTCTCTGCCTCTCTGCCTCTCTGCCTCTCTGCCTCTCTGCCTCTCTGCCTCTCTGCCTCTCTGCCTCTCTGCCTCTCTGCCTCTCTGCCTCTCTGCCTCTCTGCCTCTCTGCCTCTCTGCCTCTCTGCCTCTCTGCCTCCATGGCTGAACAGGTCTACTGTATACTAAAGCTCTAGACCTGTGAGCTAGCCTGTGTGATATTGTCACAACGTATCCACGGACACATTGGGAATTGTGACATCATCATCATGATCATCACACAGACTGGCTGTCCTGTAAGAGACAGAAAGATAGATAGAGACACAGACAGAGAGATGCACTTAGAAATAGATATGCCCAGGCACAGACTGCATTGGGCTTCTGTATCCTACAATGACATTTGAATG
Source organism: Ascaphus truei (assembly GCF_040206685.1). Classification (NCBI taxonomy): domain Eukaryota; kingdom Metazoa; phylum Chordata; class Amphibia; order Anura; family Ascaphidae; genus Ascaphus; species Ascaphus truei. The sequence goes on along the minus strand of NC_134494.1, from coordinate 10,276,554 downwards.
AAAAAGAATTTCAGGGGAGTTACATGGTGCATATTTTAATATGAGATCTATACTGTATATATATATGTTGTATTACTGTACATCATTTATTTGCCTCCAAATATCCGCCATATGTGAAGGGGCGTAAGTCTAAAATTTGCCTTCCTATCTAAGAAACTGTTCTTACATACTGTATGACGCAACTGTATGCCAAAAACCTATCTATGAACACAGGGAAAACACACTATTCTCTGTGTTAATAGCTACATTTCTTGGAGACCAAATACACTACAAATCAGTGACACTGACTCCAAATCAGAGACAGTTGACATGTCTGGATTCTAAACACTATTCAGCATATGTACAGTATCAAGGCAAAAAGTGGTATGATTGCAGACCAAAACACTCTGCACCCTAGGAAGGAATGGGGAAAAAAAACAAATCACAGTGATCCCAACCAATATGGCCGGTTAGCTCAGATGGTTAGAGCGTGGTGCTAATAACGCCAAGGTCGCGGGTTCGATCCCCGTACTGGCCAAAGTTTTACAGGTATTTGACATATGTCTCTCTTTATAGACCCCTGATGAGTTAGTTTGAAGGATTATTCCTTTCGGAAGGATTGTTGATGCACTTTGTATAGACGCAAAAAGAGGGGGACAACATCCATCCTGTTGTAAGTGTACAAAAAGAGTGATTTCTTTCTGTGCCACTCCATTTTTATTTTTAACAAATGGTACAGTATATATCACCTTGGTACTACAGTATATGCAATGTAAATATGCGGATGAACAGAGCATAGAATAAAGAAGAGAGCATAGAATAAAGAAGCAGCTAGCGCAAACAGTAATTATCACTGAAGTGACGTGAGTAATGCTAACGATTGACAACCCCTGAATTGTAAGGATGGAAAAGATACCACCTGCATGTAGTACTTATGAACTCATGTAGTCATGTAGTCATGGCAAGCAGACAGCACGTCGCCCCCTATTGGCTGCAATCCTTCTGGGCTAAAAATAAAAACTATCTGCTGGCACGTTTTCTTTCTCAATCCGCCCCATTCACCAGGAAGAGAAACAGAAACAGTTCACCTCCGCATCCATTTCCTCTCTCACTTTAACGCTGGCTGCACCTGAGACAATGGGAGGGAAGTTGAGAGATCAAAAAAGAGTCACAACCATTCCAAATCCTGTCCTATCAACAGGCTGCTGCTGTCTCTCTGCTCTCAAGGAATTTAATTTGCATGGGAGGGACAAACTGATGTCTCTGCCTCTCTGCCTCTCTGCCTCTCTGCCTCTCTGCCTCTCTGCCTCTCTGCCTCTCTGCCTCTCTGCCTCTCTGCCTCTCTGCCTCTCTGCCTCTCTGCCTCTCTGCCTCTCTGCCTCTCTGCCTCTCTGCCTCTCTGCCTCTCTGCCTCTCTGCCTCTCTGCCTCTCTGCCTCTCTGCCTCTCTGCCTCCATGGCTGAACAGTTCTACTGTATACTAAAGCTCTAGACCTGTGAGCTAGCCTGTGTGATGTTGTCACAACGTATCCACGGACACATTGGGAATTGTGACATCATCATCATGATCATCACACAGACTGGCTGTCCTGTAAGAGACAGAAAGATAGATAGAGACACAGACAGAGAGATGCACTTAGAAATAGATAGGCCCAGGCACAGACTGCATTGGGCTTCTGTATCCTACAATGACATTTGAATGAAAAAGAATTTCAGGGGAGTTACATGGTGCATATTTTAATATGAGATCTATACTGTATATATATATGTTGTATTACTGTACATCATTTATTTGCCTCCAAATATCCGCCATATGTGAAGGGGCGTAAGTCTAAAATTTGCCTTCCTATGTAAGAAACTGTTCTTACATACTGTATGACGCAACTGTATGCCAAAAACCTATCTATGAACACAGGGAAAACACACTATTCTCTGTGTTAATAGCTACATTTCTTGGAGACCAAATACACTAAAAATCAGTGACACTGACTCCAAATCAGAGACAGTTGACATGTCTGGATTCTAAACACTATTCAGCATATGTACAGTATCAAGGCAAAAAGTGGTATGATTGCAGACCAAAACACTCTGCACCCTAGGAAGGAATGGGGAAAAAAAACGAATTACAGTGATCCCAACCAATATGGCCGGTTAGCTCAGATGGTTAAAGCGTGGTGCTAATAACGCCAAGGTCGCGGGTTCGATCCCCGTACTGGCCAAAGTTTTACAGGTATTTGACATATGTCTCTCTTTATAGACCCCTGATGAGTTGGTTGAAGGATTATTCCTTTCGGAAGGATTGTTGATGAACTTTGTATAGACGCAAAAAGAGGGGGACAACATCCATCCTGTTGTAAGTGTACAAAAAGAGTGATTTCTTTCTGTGCCACTCCATTTTTATTTTTAACAAATGGTACAGTATATATCACCTTGGTACTACAGTATATGCAATGTAAATATGCGGATGAACAGAGCATAGAATAAAGAAGAGAGCATAGAATAAAGAAGCAGCTAGCGCAAACAGTAATTATCACTGAAGTGACGTGAGTAATGCTAACGATTGACAACCCCTGAATTGTAAGGATGGAAAAGATACCACCTGCATGTAGTACTTATGAACTCATGTAGTCATGTAGTCATGGCAAACAGACAGCACGTCGCCCCCTATTGGCTGCAATCCTTCTGGGCTAAAAATAAAAACTATCTGCTGGCACGTTTTCTTTCTCAATCCGCCCCATTCACCAGGAAGAGAGACAGAAACAGTTCACCTCCGCATCCATTTCCTCATTCATTTCCTCGCTCACTTTAACGCTGGCTGCACCTGAGACAGTGGGAGGGAAGTTGAGAGATCAAAAAAGAGTCACAACCATTCCAAATCCTGTCCTATCAACAGGCTGCTGCTGTCTCTCTGCTCTCAAGGAATTTAATTTGCATGGGAGGGACAAACTGATGTCTCTGCCTCTCTGCCTCTCTGCCTCTCTGCCTCTCTGCCTCTCTGCCTCTCTGCCTCTCTGCCTCTCTGCCTCTCTGCCTCTCTGCCTCTCTGCCTCTCTGCCTCTCTGCCTCTCTGCCTCTCTGCCTCTCTGCCTCTCTGCCTCTCTGCCTCTCTGCCTCTCTGCCTCTCTGCCTCTCTGCCTCTCTGCCTCTCTGCCTCTCTGCCTCTCTGCCTCTCTGCCTCCATGGCTGAATAGGTCTACTGTATACTAAAGCTCTAGACCTGTGAGCTAGCCTGTGTGATATTGTCACAACGTATCCACGGACACATTGGGAATTGTGACATCATCATCATGATCATCACACAGACTGGCTGTCCTGTAAGAGACAGAAAGATAGATAGAGACACAGACAGAGAGATGCACTTAGAAATAGATATGCCCAGGCACAGACTGTATTGGGCTTCTGTATCCTACAATGACATTTGAATGAAAAAGAATTTCAGGGGAGTTACATGGTGCATATTTTAATATGAGATCTATACTGTATATATATGTTGTATTACTGTACATCATTTATTTGCTTCCAAATATCCGCCATATGTGAAGGGGCGTAAGTCTAAAATTTGCCTTCCTATGTAAGAAACTGTTCTTACATACTGTATGACACAACTATATGCCAAAAACATATCTATGAACACAGGGAAAACACACTATTCTCAGTGTTGATAGCTACATTTCTTGGAGACCAAATACAATAAAAATCAGTGACACTGACTCCAAATCAGAGACAGTTGACATGTCTGGATTCTAAACACTATTCAGCATATGTACAGTATCAAGGCAAAAAGTGTTATGATTGCAGACCAAAACACTCTGCACCCTAGGAAGGAATGGGGAAAAAAAACGAATCACAGTGATCCCAACCAATATGGCCGGTTAGCTCAGATGGTTAGAGCGTGGTGCTAATAACGCCAAGGTCGCGGGTTCGATCCCCGTACTGGCCAAAGTTTTACAGGTATTTGACATATGTCTCTCTTTATAGACCCCTGACGAGTTAGTTTGAAGGATTATTCCTTTCGGAAGGATTGTTGATGCACATTGTATAGACGCAAAAAGAGGGGGACAACATCCATCCTGTTGTAAGTGTACAAAAAGAGTGATTTCTTTCTGTGCCACTCCATTTTTATTTTTAACAAATGGTACAGTATATATCACCTTGGTACTACAGTATATGCAATGTAAATATGCGGATGAACAGAGCATAGAATAAAGAAGCAGCTAGCGCAAACAGTAATTATCACTGAAGTGACGTGAGTAATGCTAACGATTGACAACCCCTGAATAGTAAGGATGGAAAAGATACCACCTGCATGTAGTACTTATGAACTCATGTAGTCATGTAGTCATGGCAAGCAGACAGCACGTTGCCCCCTATTGGCTGCAATCCTTCTGGGCTAAAAATAAAAACTATCTGCTGGCACATTTTCTTTCTCAATCCGCCCCATTCACCAGGAAGAGAGACAGAAACAGTTCACCTCCGCATCCATTTCCTCTCTCACTTTAACGCTGGCTGCACCTGAGACAGTGGGAGGGAAGTTGAGAGATCAAAAAAGAGTCACAACCATTCCAAATCCGGTCCTATCAACAGGCTGCTGCTGTATCTCTGCTCTCAAGGAATTTAATTTGCATGGGAGGGACAAACTGATGTCTCTGCCTCTCTGCCTCTCTGCCTCTCTGCCTCTCTGCCTCTCTGCCTCTCTGCCTCTCTGCCTCTCTGCCTCTCTGCCTCTCTGCCTCTCTGCCTCTCTGCCTCTCTGCCTCTCTGCCTCTCTGCCTCTCTGCCTCTCTGCCTCTCTGCCTCTCTGCCTCTCTGCCTCTCTGCCTCTCTGCCTCTCTGCCTCCATGGCTGAACAGGTCTACTGTATACTAAAGCTCTAGACCTGTGAGCTAGCCTGTGTGATATTGTCACAACGTATCCACGGACACATTGGGAATTGTGACATCATCATCATGATCATCACACAGACTGGCTGTCCTGTAAGAGACAGAAAGATAGATAGAGACACAGACAGAGAGATGCACTTAGAAATAGATATGCCCAGGCACAGACTGCATTGGGCTTCTGTATCCTACAATGACATTTCAATGAAAAAGAATTTCAGGGGAGTTACATGGTGCATATTTTAATATGAGATCTATACTGTATATATATATGTTGTATTACTGTACATCATTTATTTGCCTCCAAATATCCGCCATATGTGAAGGGGCGTAAGTCTAAAATTTGCCTTCCTATCTAAGAAACTGTTCTTACATACTGTATGACGCAACTGTATGCCAAAAACCTATCTATGAACACAGGGAAAACACACTATTCTCTGTGTTAATAGCTACATTTCTTGGAGACCAAATACACTACAAATCAGTGACACTGACTCCAAATCAGAGACAGTTGACATGTCTGGATTCTAAACACTATTCAGCATATGTACAGTATCAAGGCAAAAAGTGGTATGATTGCAGACCAAAACACTCTGCACCCTAGGAAGGAATGGGGAAAAAAAACAAATCACAGTGATCCCAACCAATATGGCCGGTTAGCTCAGATGGTTAGAGCGTGGTGCTAATAACGCCAAGGTCGCGGGTTCGATCCCCGTACTGGCCAAAGTTTTACAGGTATTTGACATATGTCTCTCTTTATAGACCCCTGATGAGTTAGTTTGAAGGATTATTCCTTTCGGAAGGATTGTTGATGCACTTTGTATAGACGCAAAAAGAGGGGGACAACATCCATCCTGTTGTAAGTGTACAAAAAGAGTGATTTCTTTCTGTGCCACTCCATTTTTATTTTTAACAAATGGTACAGTATATATCACCTTGGTACTACAGTATATGCAATGTAAATATGCGGATGAACAGAGCATAGAATAAAGAAGAGAGCATAGAATAAAGAAGCAGCTAGCGCAAACAGTAATTATCACTGAAGTGACGTGAGTAATGCTAACGATTGACAACCCCTGAATTGTAAGGATGGAAAAGATACCACCTGCATGTAGTACTTATGAACTCATGTAGTCATGTAGTCATGGCAAACAGACAGCACGTCGCCCCCTATTGGCTGCAATCCTTCTGGGCTAAAAATAAAAACTATCTGCTGGCACGTTTTCTTTCTCAATCCGCCCCATTCACCAGGAAGAGAGACAGAAACAGTTCACCTCCGCATCCATTTCCTCATTCATTTCCTCTCTCACTTTAACGCTGGCTGCACCTGAGACAGTGGGAGGGAAGTTGAGAGATCAAAAAAGAGTCACAACCATTCCAAATCCTGTCCTATCAACAGGCTGCTGCTGTCTCTCTGCTCTCAAGGAATTTAATTTGCATGGGAGGGACAAACTGATGTCTCTGCCTCTCTGCCTCTCTGCCTCTCTGCCTCTCTGCCTCTCTGCCTCTCTGCCTCTCTGCCTCTCTGCCTCTCTGCCTCTCTGCCTCTCTGCCTCTCTGCCTCTCTGCCTCTCTGCCTCTCTGCCTCTCTGCCTCTCTGCCTCTCTGCCTCTCTGCCTCTCTGCCTCTCTGCCTCCATGGCTGAACAGGTCTACTGTATACTAAAGCTCTAGACCTGTGAGCTAGCCTGTGTGATATTGTCACAACGTATCCACGGACACATTGGGAATTGTGACATCATCATCATGATCATCACACAGACTGGCTGTCCTGTAAGAGACAGAAAGATAGATAGAGACACAGACAGAGAGATGCACTTAGAAATAGATATGCCCAGGCACAGACTGTATTGGGCTTCTGTATCCTACAATGACATTTGAATGAAAAAGAATTTCAGGGGAGTTACATGGTGCATATTTTAATATGAGATCTATACTGTATATATATGTTGTATTACTGTACATCATTTATTTGCTTCCAAATATCCGCCATATGTGAAGGGCGTAAGTCTAAAATTTGCCTTCCTATGTAAGAAACTGTTCTTACATACTGTATGACACAACTATATGCCAAAAACATATCTATGAACACAGGGAAAACACACTATTCTCAGTGTTGATAGCTACATTTCTTGGAGACCAAATACAATAAAAATCAGTGACACTGACTCCAAATCAGAGACAGTTGACATGTCTGGATTCTAAACACTATTCAGCATATGTACAGTATCAAGGCAAAAAGTGGTATGATTGCAGACCAAAACACTCTGCACCCTAGGAAGGAATGGGGAAAAAAAACGAATCACAGTGATCCCAACCAATATGGCCGGTTAGCTCAGATGGTTAGAGCGTGGTGCTAATAACGCCAAGGTCGCGGGTTCGATCCCCGTACTGGCCAAAGTTTTACAGGTATTTGACATATGTCTCTCTTTATAGACCCCTGACGAGTTAGTTTGAAGGATTATTCCTTTCGGAAGGATTGTTGATGCACATTGTATAGACGCAAAAAGAGGGGGACAACATCCATCCTGTTGTAAGTGTACAAAAAGAGTGATTTCTTTCTGTGCCACTCCATTTTTATTTTTAACAAATGGTACAGTATATATCACCTTGGTACTACAGTATATGCAATGTAAATATGCGGATGAACAGAGCATAGAATAAAGAAGAGAGCATAGAATAAAGAAGCAGCTAGCGCAAACAGTAATTATCACTGAAGTGACGTGAGTAATGCTAACGATTGACAACCCCTGAATTGTAAGGATGGAAAAGATACCACCTGCATGTAGTACTTATGAACTCATGTAGTCATGTAGTCATGGCAAGCAGACAGCACGTCGCCCCCTATTGGCTGCAATCCTTCTGGGCTAAAAATAAAAACTATCTGCTGGCACGTTTCCTTTCTCAATCCGCCCCATTCACCAGGAAGAGAGACAGAAACAGTTCTCCTCCGCATCCATTTCCTCATTCATTTCCTCGCTCACTTTAACGCTGGCTGCACCTGAGACAGTGGGAGGGAAGTTGAGAGATCAAAAAAGAGTCACAACCATTCCAAATCCTGTCCTATCAACAGGCTGCTGCTGTATCTCTGCTCTCAAGGAATTTAATTTGCATGGGAGGGACAAACTGATGTCTCTGCCTCTCTGCCTCTCTGCCTCTCTGCCTCTCTGCCTCTCTGCCTCTCTGCCTCTCTGCCTCTCTGCCTCTCTGCCTCTCTGCCTCTCTGCCTCTCTGCCTCTCTGCCTCTCTGCCTCTCTGCCTCTCTGCCTCTCTGCCTCTCTGCCTCTCTGCCTCTCTGCCTCCATGGCTGAACAGTTCTACTGTATACTAAAGCTCTAGACCTGTGAGCTAGCCTGTGTGATGTTGTCACAACGTATCCACGGACACATTGGGAATTGTGACATCATCATCATGATCATCACACAGACTGGCTGTCCTGTAAGAGACAGAAAGATAGATAGAGACACAGACAGAGAGATGCACTTAGAAATAGATATGCCCAGGCACAGACTGCATTGGGCTTCTGTATCCTACAATGACATTTGAATGAAAAAGAATTTCAGGGGAGTTACATGGTGCATATTTTAATATGAGATCTATACTGTATATATATATGTTGTATTACTGTACATCATTTATTTGCCTCCAAATATCCGCCATATGTGAAGGGGCGTAAGTCTAAAATTTGCCTTCCTATGTAAGAAACTGTTCTTACATACTGTATGACGCAACTGTATGCCAAAAACCTATCTATGAACACAGGGAAAACACACTATTCTCTGTGTTAATAGCTACATTTCTTGGAGACCAAATACACTAAAAATCAGTGACACTGACTCCAAATCAGAGACAGTTGACATGTCTGGATTCTAAACACTATTCAGCATATGTACAGTATCAAGGCAAAAAGTGGTATGATTGCAGACCAAAACACTCTGCACCCTAGGAATGGAATGGGGAAAAAAAACGAATCACAGTGATCCCAACCAAAATGGCCGGTTAGCTCAGATGGTTAGAGCGTGGTGCTAATAACGCCAAGGTCGCGGGTTCGATCCCCGTACTGGCCAAAGTTTTACAGGTATTTGACATATGTCTCTCTTTATAGACCCCTGATGAGTTAGTTTGAAGGATTATTCCTTTCGGAAGGATTGTTGATGCACTTTGTATAGACGCAAAAAGAGGGGGACAACATCCATCCTGTTGTAAGTGTACAAAAAGAGTGATTTCTTTCTGTGCCACTCCATTTTTATTTTTAACAAATGGTACAGTATATATCACCTTGGTACTACAGTATATGCAATGTAAATATGTGGATGAACAGAGCATAGAATAAAGAAGAGAGCATAGAATAAAGAAGCAGCTAGCGCAAACAGTAATTATCACTGAAGTGACGTGAGTAATGCTAACGATTGACAACCCCTGAATTGTAAGGATGGAAAAGATACCACCTGCATGTAGTACTTATGAACTCATGTAGTCATGTAGTCATGGCAAGCAGACAGCACGTCGCCCCCTATTGGCTGCAATCCTTCTGGGCTAAAAATAAAAACTATCTGCTGGCACGTTTTCTTTCTCAATCCGCCCCATTCACCAGGAAGAGAGACAGAAACAGTTCACCTCCGCATCCATTTCCTCATTCATTTCCTCGCTCACTTTAACGCTGGCTGCACCTGAGACAGTGGGAGGGAAGTTGAGAGATCAAAAAAGAGTCACAACCATTCCAAATCCTGTCCTATCAACAGGCTGCTGCTGTATCTCTGCTCTCAAGGAATTTAATTTGCATGGGAGGGACAAACTGATGTCTCTGCCTCTCTGCCTCTCTGCCTCTCTGCCTCTCTGCCTCTCTGCCTCTCTGCCTCTCTGCCTCTCTGCCTCTCTGCCTCTCTGCCTCTCTGCCTCTCTGCCTCTCTGCCTCTCTGCCTCTCTGCCTCTCTGCCTCTCTGCCTCTCTGCCTCTCTGCCTCTCTGCCTCTCTGCCTCCATGGCTGAACAGGTCTACTGTATACTAAAGCTCTAGACCTGTGAGCTAGCCTGTGTGATATTGTCACAACGTATCCACGGACACATTGGGAATTGTGACATCATCATCATGATCATCACACAGACTGGCTGTCCTGTAAGAGACAGAAAGATAGATAGAGACACAGACAGAGAGATGCACTTAGAAATAGATATGCCCAGGCACAGACTGTATTGGGCTTCTGTATCCTACAATGACATTTGAATGAAAAAGAATTTCAGGGGAGTTACATGGTGCATATTTTAATATGAGATCTATACTGTATATATATGTTGTATTACTGTACATCATTTATTTGCTTCCAAATATCCGCCATATGTGAAGGGCGTAAGTCTAAAATTTGCCTTCCTATGTAAGAAACTGTTCTTACATACTGTATGACACAACTATATGCCAAAAACATATCTATGAACACAGGGAAAACACACTATTCTCAGTGTTGATAGCTACATTTCTTGGAGACCAAATACAATAAAAATCAGTGACACTGACTCCAAATCAGAGACAGTTGACATGTCTGGATTCTAAACACTATTCAGCATATGTACAGTATCAAGGCAAAAAGTGGTATGATTGCAGACCAAAACACTCTGCACCCTAGGAATGAATGGGGAAAAAAAACGAATCACAGTGATCCCAACCAATATGGCCGGTTAGCTCAGATGGTTAGAGCGTGGTGCTAATAACGCCAAGGTCGCGGGTTCGATCCCCGTACTGGCCAAAGTTTTACAGGTATTTGACATATGTCTCTCTTTATAGACCCCTGACGAGTTAGTTTGAAGGATTATTCCTTTCGGAAGGATTGTTGATGCACATTGTATAGACGCAAAAAGAGGGGGACAACATCCATCCTGTTGTAAGTGTACAAAAAGAGTGATTTCTTTCTGTGCCACTCCATTTTTATTTTTAACAAATGGTACAGTATATATCACCTTGGTACTACAGTATATGCAATGTAAATATGCGGATGAACAGAGCATAGAATAAAGAAGAGAGCATAGAATAAAGAAGCAGCTAGCGCAAACAGTAATTATCACTGAAGTGACGTGAGTAATGCTAACGATTGACAACCCCTGAATTGTAAGGATGGAAAAGATACCACCTGCATGTAGTACTTATGAACTCATGTAGTCATGTAGTCATGGCAAGCAGACAGCACGTCGCCCCCTATTGGCTGCAATCCTTCTGGGCTAAAAATAAAAACTATCTGCTGGCACGTTTCCTTTCTCAATCCGCCCCATTCACCAGGAAGAGAGACAGAAACAGTTCTCCTCCGCATCCATTTCCTCATTCATTTCCTCGCTCACTTTAACGCTGGCTGCACCTGAGACAGTGGGAGGGAAGTTGAGAGATCAAAAAAGAGTCACAACCATTCCAAATCCTGTCCTATCAACAGGCTGCTGCTGTATCTCTGCTCTCAAGGAATTTAATTTGCATGGGAGGGACAAACTGATGTCTCTGCCTCTCTGCCTCTCTGCCTCTCTGCCTCTCTGCCTCTCTGCCTCTCTGCCTCTCTGCCTCTCTGCCTCTCTGCCTCTCTGCCTCTCTGCCTCTCTGCCTCTCTGCCTCTCTGCCTCTCTGCCTCTCTGCCTCTCTGCCTCTCTGCCTCTCTGCCTCTCTGCCTCTCTGCCTCCATGGCTGAACAGTTCTACTGTATACTAAAGCTCTAGACCTGTGAGCTAGCCTGTGTGATGTTGTCACAACGTATCCACGGACACATTGGGAATTGTGACATCATCATCATGATCATCACACAGACTGGCTGTCCTGTAAGAGACAGAAAGATAGATAGAGACACAGACAGAGAGATGCACTTAGAAATAGATATGCCCAGGCACAGACTGCATTGGGCTTCTGTATCCTACAATGACATTTGAATGAAAAAGAATTTCAGGGGAGTTACATGGTGCATATTTTAATATGAGATCTATACTGTATATATATATGTTGTATTACTGTACATCATTTATTTGCCTCCAAATATCCGCCATATGTGAAGGGGCGTAAGTCTAAAATTTGCCTTCCTATGTAAGAAACTGTTCTTACATACTGTATGACGCAACTGTATGCCAAAAACCTATCTATGAACACAGGGAAAACACACTATTCTCTGTGTTAATAGCTACATTTCTTGGAGACCAAATACACTAAAAATCAGTGACACTGACTCCAAATCAGAGACAGTTGACATGTCTGGATTCTAAACACTATTCAGCATATGTACAGTATCAAGGCAAAAAGTGGTATGATTGCAGACCAAAACACTCTGCACCCTAGGAATGGAATGGGGAAAAAAAACGAATCACAGTGATCCCAACCAAAATGGCCGGTTAGCTCAGATGGTTAGAGCGTGGTGCTAATAACGCCAAGGTCGCGGGTTCGATCCCCGTACTGGCCAAAGTTTTACAGGTATTTGACATATGTCTCTCTTTATAGACCCCTGATGAGTTAGTTTGAAGGATTATTCCTTTCGGAAGGATTGTTGATGCACTTTGTATAGACGCAAAAAGAGGGGGACAACATCCATCCTGTTGTAAGTGTACAAAAAGAGTGATTTCTTTCTGTGCCACTCCATTTTTATTTTTAACAAATGGTACAGTATATATCACCTTGGTACTACAGTATATGCAATGTAAATATGTGGATGAACAGAGCATAGAATAAAGAAGAGAGCATAGAATAAAGAAGCAGCTAGCGCAAACAGTAATTATCACTGAAGTGACGTGAGTAATGCTAACGATTGACAACCCCTGAATTGTAAGGATGGAAAAGATACCACCTGCATGTAGTACTTATGAACTCATGTAGTCATGTAGTCATGGCAAGCAGACAGCACGTCGCCCCCTATTGGCTGCAATCCTTCTGGGCTAAAAATAAAAACTATCTGCTGGCACGTTTTCTTTCTCAATCCGCCCCATTCACCAGGAAGAGAGACAGAAACAGTTCACCTCCGCATCCATTTCCTCATTCATTTCCTCGCTCACTTTAACGCTGGCTGCACCTGAGACAGTGGGAGGGAAGTTGAGAGATCAAAAAAGAGTCACAACCATTCCAAATCCTGTCCTATCAACAGGCTGCTGCTGTATCTCTGCTCTCAAGGAATTTAATTTGCATGGGAGGGACAAACTGATGTCTCTGCCTCTCTGCCTCTCTGCCTCTCTGCCTCTCTGCCTCTCTGCCTCTCTGCCTCTCTGCCTCTCTGCCTCTCTGCCTCTCTGCCTCTCTGCCTCTCTGCCTCTCTGCCTCTCTGCCTCTCTGCCTCTCTGCCTCTCTGCCTCTCTGCCTCTCTGCCTCTCTGCCTCTCTGCCTCTCTGCCTCTCTGCCTCTCTGCCTCTCTGCCTCCATGGCTGAATAGGTCTACTGTATACTAAAGCTCTAGACCTGTGAGCTAGCCTGTGTGATATTGTCACAACGTATCCACGGACACATTGGGAATTGTGACATCATCATCATGATCATCACACAGACTGGCTGTCCTGTAAGAGACAGAAAGATAGATAGAGACACAGACAGAGAGATGCACTTAGAAATAGATATGCCCAGGCACAGACTGTATTGGGCTTCTGTATCCTACAATGACATTTGAATGAAAAAGAATTTCAGGGGAGTTACATGGTGCATATTTTAATATGAGATCTATACTGTATATATATGTTGTATTACTGTACATCATTTATTTGCTTCCAAATATCCGCCATATGTGAAGGGGCGTAAGTCTAAAATTTGCCTTCCTATGTAAGAAACTGTTCTTACATACTGTATGACACAACTATATGCCAAAAACATATCTATGAACACAGGGAAAACACACTATTCTCAGTGTTGATAGCTACATTTCTTGGAGACCAAATACAATAAAAATCAGTGACACTGACTCCAAATCAGAGACAGTTGACATGTCTGGATTCTAAACACTATTCAGCATATGTACAGTATCAAGGCAAAAAGTGTTATGATTGCAGACCAAAACACTCTGCACCCTAGGAAGGAATGGGGAAAAAAAACGAATCACAATGATCCCAACCAATATGGCCGGTTAGCTCAGATGGTTAGAGCGTGGTGCTAATAACGCCACGGTCGCGGGTTCGATCCCCGTACTGGCCAAAGTTTTACAGGTATTTGACATATGTCTCTCTTTATAGACCCCTGACGAGTTAGTTTGAAGGATTATTCCTTTCGGAAGGATTGTTGATGCACATTGTATAGACGCAAAAAGAGGGGGACAACATCCATCCTGTTGTAAGTGTACAAAAAGAGTGATTTCTTTCTGTGCCACTCCATTTTTATTTTTAACAAATGGTACAGTATATATCACCTTGGTACTACAGTATATGCAATGTAAATATGCGGATGAACAGAGCATAGAATAAAGAAGCAGCTAGCGCAAACAGTAATTATCACTGAAGTGACGTGAGTAATGCTAACGATTGACAACCCCTGAATAGTAAGGATGGAAAAGATACCACCTGCATGTAGTACTTATGAACTCATGTAGTCATGTAGTCATGGCAAGCAGACAGCACGTTGCCCCCTATTGGCTGCAATCCTTCTGGGCTAAAAATAAAAACTATCTGCTGGCACGTTTTCTTTCTCAATCCGCCCCATTCACCAGGAAGAGAGACAGAAACAGTTCTCCTCCGCATCCATTTCCTCATTCATTTCCTCGCTCACTTTAACGCTGGCTGCACCTGAGACAGTGGGAGGGAAGTTGAGAGATCAAAAAAGAGTCACAACCATTCCAAATCCGGTCCTATCAACAGGCTGCTGCTGTATCTCTGCTCTCAAGGAATTTAATTTGCATGGGAGGGACAAACTGATGTCTCTGCCTCTCTGCCTCTCTGCCTCTCTGCCTCTCTGCCTCTCTGCCTCTCTGCCTCTCTGCCTCTCTGCCTCTCTGCCTCTCTGCCTCTCTGCCTCTCTGCCTCTCTGCCTCTCTGCCTCTCTGCCTCTCTGCCTCTCTGCCTCTCTGCCTCTCTGCCTCTCTGCCTCTCTGCCTCTCTGCCTCCATGGCTGAACAGGTCTACTGTATACTAAAGCTCTAGACCTGTGAGCTAGCCTGTGTGATATTGTCACAACGTATCCACGGACACATTGGGAATTGTGACATCATCATCATGATCATCACACAGACTGGCTGTCCTGTAAGAGACAGAAAGATAGATAGAGACACAGACAGAGAGATGCACTTAGAAATAGATATGCCCAGGCACAGACTGCATTGGGCTTCTGTATCCTACAATGACATTTGAATGAAAAAGAATTTCAGGGGAGTTACATGGTGCATATTTTAATATGAGATCTATACTGTATATATATATATGTTGTATTACTGTACATCATTTATTTGCCTCCAAATATCCGCCATATGTGAAGGGGCGTAAGTCTAAAATTTGCCTTCCTATCTAAGAAACTGTTCTTACATACTGTATGACGCAACTGTATGCCAAAAACCTATCTATGAACACAGGGAAAACACACTATTCTCTGTGTTAATAGCTACATTTCTTGGAGACCAAATACACTAAAAATCAGTGACACTGACTCCAAATCAGAGACAGTTGACATGTCTGGATTCTAAACACTATTCAGCATATGTACAGTATCAAGGCAAAAAGTGGTATGATTGCAGACCAAAACACTGTATGCCAAAAACCTATCTATGAACACAGGGAAAACACACTATTCTCTGTGTTAATAGCTACATTTCTTGGAGACCAAATACACTAAAAATCAGTGACACTGACTCCAAATCAGAGACAGTTGACATGTCTGGATTCTAAACACTATTCAGCATATGTACAGTATCAAGGCAAAAAGTGGTATGATTGCAGACCAAAACACTCTGCACCCTAGGAAGGAATGGGGAAAAAAAACAAATCACAGTGATCCCAACCAATATGGCCGGTTAGCTCAGATGGTTAGAGCGTGGTGCTAATAACGCCAAGGTCGCGGGTTCGATCCCCGTACTGGCCAAAGTTTTACAGGTATTTGACATATGTCTCTCTTTATAGACCCCTGATGAGTTAGTTTGAAGGATTATTCCTTTCGGAAGGATTGTTGATGCACTTTGTATAGACGCAAAAAGAGGGGGACAACATCCATCCTGTTGTAAGTGTACAAAAAGAGTGATTTCTTTCTGTGCCACTCCATTTTTATTTTTAACAAATGGTACAGTATATATCACCTTGGTACTACAGTATATGCAATGTAAATATGCGGATGAACAGAGCATAGAATAAAGAAGAGAGCATAGAATAAAGAAGCAGCTAGCGCAAACAGTAATTATCACTGAAGTGACGTGAGTAATGCTAACGATTGACAACCCCTGAATTGTAAGGATGGAAAAGATACCACCTGCATGTAGTACTTATGAACTCATGTAGTCATGGCAAACAGACAGCACGTCGCCCCCTATTGGCTGCAATCCTTCTGGGCTAAAAATAAAAACTATCTGCTGGCACGTTTTCTTTCTCAATCCGCCCCATTCACCAGGAAGAGAGACAGAAACAGTTCACCTCCGCATCCATTTCCTCATTCATTTCCTCGCTCACTTTAACGCTGGCTGCACCTGAGACAGTGGGAGGGAAGTTGAGAGATCAAAAAAGAGTCACAACCATTCCAAATCCTGTCCTATCAACAGGCTGCTGCTGTCTCTCTGCTCTCAAGGAATTTAATTTGCATGGGAGGGACAAACTGATGTCTCTGCCTCTCTGCCTCTCTGCCTCTCTGCCTCTCTGCCTCTCTGCCTCTCTGCCTCTCTGCCTCTCTGCCTCTCTGCCTCTCTGCCTCTCTGCCTCTCTGCCTCTCTGCCTCTCTGCCTCTCTGCCTCTCTGCCTCTCTGCCTCTCTGCCTCTCTGCCTCTCTGCCTCTCTGCCTCTCTGCCTCTCTGCCTCCATGGCTGAACAGGTCTACTGTATACTAAAGCTCTAGACCTGTGAGCTAGCCTGTGTGATATTGTCACAACGTATCCACGGACACATTGGGAATTGTGACATCATCATCATGATCATCACACAGACTGGCTGTCCTGTAAGAGACAGAAAGATAGATAGAGACACAGACAGAGAGATGCACTTAGAAATAGATATGCCCAGGCACAGACTGTATTGGGCTTCTGTATCCTACAATGACATTTGAATGAAAAAGAATTTCAGGGGAGTTACATGGTGCATATTTTAATATGAGATCTATACTGTATATATATGTTGTATTACTGTACATCATTTATTTGCTTCCAAATATCCGCCATATGTGAAGGGGCGTAAGTCTAAAATTTGCCTTCCTATGTAAGAAACTGTTCTTACATACTGTATGACACAACTATATGCCAAAAACATATCTATGAACACAGGGAAAACACACTATTCTCAGTGTTGATAGCTCATTTCTTGGAGACCAAATACAATAAAAATCAGTGACACTGACTCCAAATCAGAGACAGTTGACATGTCTGGATTCTAAACACTATTCAGCATATGTACAGTATCAAGGCAAAAAGTGGTATGATTGCAGACCAAAACACTCTGCACCCTAGGAAGGAATGGGGAAAAAAAACGAATCACAGTGATTCTAACCAATATGACCGGTTAGCTCAGATGGTTAGAGCGTGGTGCTAATAACGCCAAGGTCGCGGGTTCGATCCCCGTACTGGCCAAAGTTTTACAGGTATTTGACATATGTCTCTCTTTATAGACCCCTGACGAGTTAGTTTGAAGGATTATTCCTTTCGGAAGGATTGTTGATGCACATTGTATAGACGCAAAAAGAGGGGGACAACATCCATCCTGTTGTAAGTGTACAAAAAGTGTGATTTCTTTCTGTGCCACTCCATTTTTATTTTTAACAAATGGTACAGTATATATCACCTTGGTACTACAGTATATGCAATGTAAATATGCGGATGAACAGAGCATAGAATAAAGAAGCAGCTAGCGCAAACAGTAATTATCACTGAAGTGACGTGAGTAATGCTAACGATTGACAACCCCTGAATTGTAAGGATGGAAAAGATACCACCTGCATGTAGTACTTATGAACTCATGTAGTCATGTAGTCATGGCAAGCAGACAGCACGTCGCCCCCTATTGGCTGCAATCCTTCTGGGCTAAAAATAAAAACTATCTGCTGGCACGTTTTCTTTCTCAATCCGCCCCATTCACCAGGAAGAGAGACAGAAACAGTTCACCTCCGCATCCATTTCCTCATTCATTTCCTCTCTCACTTTAACGCTGGCTGCACCTGAGACAGTGGGAGGGAAGTTGAGAGATCAAAAAAGAGTCACAACCATTCCAAATCCTGTCCTATCAACAGGCTGCTGCTGTCTCTCTGCTCTCAAGGAATTTAATTTGCATGGGAGGGACAAACTGATGTCTCTGCCTCTCTGCCTCTCTGCCTCTCTGCCTCTCTGCCTCTCTGCCTCTCTGCCTCTCTGCCTCTCTGCCTCTCTGCCTCTCTGCCTCTCTGCCTCTCTGCCTCTCTGCCTCTCTGCCTCTCTGCCTCTCTGCCTCTCTGCCTCTCTGCCTCTCTGCCTCTCTGCCTCTCTGCCTCCATGGCTGAACAGTTCTACTGTATACTAAAGCTCTAGACCTGTGAGCTAGCCTGTGTGATGTTGTCACAACGTATCCACGGACACATTGGGAATTGTGACATCATCATCATGATCATCACACAGACTGGCTGTCCTGTAAGAGACAGAAAGATAGATAGAGACACAGACAGAGAGATGCACTTAGAAATAGATATGCCCAGGCACAGACTGCATTGGGCTTCTGTATCCTACAATGACATTTGAATGAAAAAGAATTTCAGGGGAGTTACATGGTGCATATTTTAATATGAGATCTATACTGTATATATATATGTTGTATTACTGTACATCATTTATTTGCCTCCAAATATCCGCCATATGTGAAGGGGCGTAAGTCTAAAATGTGCCTTCCTATCTAAGAAACTGTTCTTACATACTGTATGACGCAACTGTATGCCAAAAACCTATCTATGAACACAGGGAAAACACACTATTCTCTGTGTTAATAGCTCATTTCTTGGAGACCAAATACACTAAAAATCAGTGACACTGACTCCAAATCAGAGACAGTTGACATGTCTGGATTCTAAACACTATTCAGCATATGTACAGTATCAAGGCAAAAAGTGGTATGATTGCAGACCAAAACACTCTGCACCCTAGGAAGGAATGGGGAAAAAAAACGAATCACAGTGATCCCAACCAATATGGCCGGTTAGCTCAGATGGTTAGAGCGTGGTGCTAATAACGCCAAGGTCGCGGGTTCGATCCCTGTACTGGCCAAAGTTTTACAGGTATTTGACATATGTCTCTCTTTATAGACCCCTGATGAGTTAGTTTGAAGGATTATTCCTTTCGGAAGGATTGTTGATGCACTTTGTATACACTGGCGACACACTTTATTCGAGCTCGGCTAGTCCCACGAATTCGGGTATTCCCGGGTGTATTGAGGTTTGTGACTGTTTTCTGCCCGAGTGCATTGAGTTATTTTCCGGCAGGGATTGAAGCATTTTATTCCCGTTGGCTGCAATACTGCACACTACATATATATATACTGCATTACAATTCATGAATTTATGCCATTTGGTAGACACGCGAAGCATTGCAGCCTATTAAATCCTAATCATTATCATTTAACAGATCAGCCGCCCATCAGCCAGGCATGAACCCAGGCTGGGAAGGCAAATGCAACGGGGCTTGTCAGAGGTGAGGAGCGGCGCATTCCAGGTATCTGCCAGGTACATACCGGGTATTTGCTCGAATAAAGTGTGTCGGTGCAGTAGACGCAAAAAGAGGGGGACAACATCCATCCTGTTGTAAGTGTACAAAAAGAGTGATTTCTTTCTGTGCCACTCCATTTTTATTTTTAACAAATGATACAGTATATATCACCTTGGTACTACAGTATATGCAATGTAAATATGCGGATGAACAGAGCATAGAATAAAGAAGAGAGCATAGAATAAAGAAGCAGCTAGCGCAAACAGTAATTATCACTGAAGTGACGTGAGTAATGCTAACGATTGACAACCCCTGAATTGTAAGGATGGAAAAGATACCACCTGCATGTAGTACTTATGAACTCATGTAGTCATGTAGTCATGGCAAGCAGACAGCACGTCGCCCCCTATTGGCTGCAATCCTTCTGGGCTAAAAATAAAAACTATCTGCTGGCACGTTTTCTTTCTCAATCCGCCCCATTCACCAGGAAGAGAGACAGAAACAGTTCACCTCCGCATCCATTTCCTCATTCATTTCCTCTCTCACTTTAACGCTGGCTGCATCTGAGACAGTGGGAGGGAAGTTGAGAGATCAAAAAAGAGTCACAACCATTCCAAATCCTGTCCTATCAACAGGCTGCTGCTGTCTCTCTGCTCTCAAGGAATTTAATTTGCATGGGAGGGACAAACTGATGTCTCTGCCTCTCTGCCTCTCTGCCTCTCTGCCTCTCTGCCTCTCTGCCTCTCTGCCTCTCTGCCTCTCTGCCTCTCTGCCTCTCTGCCTCTCTGCCTCTCTGCCTCTCTGCCTCTCTGCCTCTCTGCCTCTCTGCCTCTCTGCCTCTCTGCCTCTCTGCCTCTCTGCCTCTCTGCCTCTCTGCCTCTCTGCCTCCATGGCTGAACAGGTCTACTGTATACTAAAGCTCTAGACCTGTGAACTAGCCTGTGTGATGTTGTCACAACGTATCCACGGACACATTGGGAATTGTGACATCATCATCATGATCATCACACAGACTGGCTGTCCTGTAAGAGACATTAAGATAGATAGAGACACAGACAGAGAGATGCACTTAGAAATAGATATGCCCAGGCACAGACTGTATTGGGCTTCTGTATCCTACAATGACATGACATTTGAATGAAAAAGAATTTCAGGGGAGTTACATGGTGCATATTTTAATATGAGATCTATACAGTATATATATGTTGTATTACTGTACATCATTTATTTGCCTCCAAATATCCGCCATATGTGAAGGGGCGTAAGTCTAAAATTTGCCTTCCTATGTAAGAAACTGTTCTTACATACTGTATGACGCAACTGTATGCCAAAAACCTATCTATGAACACAGGGAAAATACACTATTCTCTGTGTTAATAGCTACATTTCTTGGAGACCAAATACACTAAAAATCAGTGACACTGACTCCAAATCAGAGACAGTTGACATGTCTGGATTCTAAACACTATTCAGCATATGTACAGTATCAAGGCAAAAAGTGGTATGATTGCAGACCAAAACACGTTGCACCCTAGGAAGGAATGGGGAAAAAAAACGAATCACAGTGATCCCAACCAATATGGCCGGTTAGCTCAGATGGTTAGAGCGTGGTGCTAATAACGCCAAGGTTGCGGGTTCGATCCCCGTACTGGCCAAAGTTTTACAGGTATTTGACATATGTCTCTCTTTATAGACCCCTGACGAGTTAGTTTGAAGGATTATTCCTTTCGGAAGGATTGTTGATGCACATTGTATAGACGCAAAAAGAGGGGGACAACATCCATCCTGTTGTAAGTGTGCAAAAAGAGTGATTTCTTTCTGTGCCACTCCATTTTTATTTTTAAAAATGGTACAGTATATATCACCTTGGTACTACAGTATATGCAATGTAAATATGCGGATGACCAGAGCATAGAATAAAGAAGAGAGCATAGAATAAAGAAGCAGCTAGCGCAAACAGTAATTATCACTGAAGTGACGTGAGTAATGCTAACGATTGAGAAGCCCTGAATTGTAAGGATGGAAAAGATACCACCTGCATGTAGTACTTATGAACTCATGTAGTCATGTAGTCATGGCAAGCAGACAGCACGTCGCCCCCTATTGGCTGCAATCCTTCTGGGCTAAAAATAAAAACTATCTGCTGGCACGTTTTCTTTCTCAATCCGCCCCATTCACCAGGAAGAGAGACAGAAACAGTTCACCTCCGCATCCATTTCCTCATTCATTTCCTCTCTCACTTTAACGCTGGCTGCATCTGAGACAGTGGGAGGGAAGTTGAGAGATCAAAAAAGAGTCACAACCATTCCAAATCCTGTCCTATCAACAGGCTGCTGCTGTCTCTCTGCTCTCAAGGAATTTAATTTGCATGGGAGGGACAAACTGATGTCTCTGCCTCCCTGCCTCCCTGCCTCCCTGCCTCCCTGCCTCCCTGCCTTCCTGCCTCCCTGCCTCCCTGCCTCCCTGCCTCCCTGCCTCTCTGCCTCTCTGCCTCCATGGCTGAACAGGTCTACTGTATACTAAAGCTCTAGACCTGTGAGCTAGCCTGTGTGATGTTGTCACAACGTATCCACGGACACATTGGGAATTGTGACATCATCATCATGATCATCACACAGACTGGCTGTCCTGTAAGAGACAGAAAGATAGATAGAGACACAGACAGAGAGATGCACTTACAAATAGATAGGCCCAGGCACAGACTGCATTGGGCTTCTGTATCCTACAATGACATTTGAATGAAAAAGAATTTCAGGGGAGTTACATGGTGCATATTTTAATATGAGATCTATACTGTATATATATGTTGTATTACTGTACATCATTTATTTGCCTCCAAATATCCGCCATATGTGAAGGGGCGTAAGTCTAAAATTTGCCTTCCTATCTAAGAAACTGTTCTTACATACTGTATGACGCAACTGTATGCCAAAAACCTATCTATGAACACAGGGAAAACACACTATTCTCTGTGTTAATAGCTCATTTCTTGGAGACCAAATACACTAAAAATCAGTGACACTGACTCCAAATCAGAGACAGTTGACATGTCTGGATTCTAAACACTATTCAGCATATGTACAGTATCAAGGCAAAAAGTGGTATGATTGCAGACCAAAACACTCTGCACCCTAGGAAGGAATGGGGAAAAAAAACGAATCACAGTGATCCCAACCAATATGGCCGGTTAGCTCAGATGGTTAGAGCGTGGTGCTAATAACGCCAAGGTCGCGGGTTCGATCCCCGTACTGGCCAAAGTTTTACAGGTATTTGACATATGTCTCTCTTTAAAGACCCCTGACGAGTTAGTTTGAAGGATTATTCCTTTCGGAAGGATTGTTGATGCACATTGTATAGACGCAAAAAGAGGGGGACAACATCCATCCTGTTGTAAGTGTGCAAAAAGAGTGATTTCTTTCTGTGCCACTCCATTTTTATTTTTAACAAATGGTACAGTATATATCACCTTGGTACTACAGTATATGCAATGTAAATATGCGGATGAACAGAGCATAGAATAAAGAAGAGAGCATAGAATAAAGAAGCAGCTAGCGCAAACAGTAATTATCACTGAAGTGACGTGAGTAATGCTAACGATTGACAACCCCTGAATTGTAAGGATGGAAAAGATACCACCTGCATGTAGTACTTATGAACTCATGTAGTCATGGCAAGCAGACAGCACGTCGCCCCCTATTGGCTGCAATCCTTCTGGGCTAAAAATAAAAACTATCTGCTGGCACGTTTTCTTTCTCAATCCGCCCCATTCACCAGGAAGAGAGACAGAAACAGTTCACCTCCGCATCCATTTCCTCTCTCACTTTAACGCTGGCTGCACCTGAGACAGTGGGAGGGAAGTTGAGAGATCAAAAAAGAGTCACAACCATTCCAAATCCTGTCCTATCAACAGGCTGCTGCTGTCTCTCTGCTCTCAAGGAATTTAATTTGCATGGGAGGGACAAACTGATGTCTCTGCCTCTCTGCCTCTCTGCCTCTCTGCCTCTCTGCCTCTCTGCCTCTCTGCCTCTCTGCCTCTCTGCCTCTCTGCCTCTCTGCCTCTCTGCCTCTCTGCCTCTCTGCCTCTCTGCCTCTCTGCCTCTCTGCCTCTCTGCCTCTCTGCCTCTCTGCCTCTCTGCCTCTCTGCCTCCATGGCTGAACAGTTCTACTGTATACTTAAGCTCTAGACCTGTGAGCTAGCCTGTGTGATGTTGTCACAACGTATCCACGGACACATTGGGAAATTGTGACATCATCATCATGATCATCACACAGACTGGCTGTCCTGTAAGAGACAGAAAGATAGATAGAGACACAGAGAGAGAGATGCACTTAAAAAAAGATATGCCCAGGCACAGACTGCATTGGGCTTCTGTATCCTACAATGACATTTGAATGAAAAAGAATTTCAGGGGAGTTACATGGTGCATATTTTAATATGAGATCTATACTGTATATATATATGTTGTATTACTGTACATCATTTATTTGCCTCCAAATATCCGCCATATGTGAAGGGGCGTAAGTCTAAAATTTGCCTTCCTATCTAAGAAACTGTTCTTACATACTGTATGACGCAACTGTATGCCAAAAACCTATCTATGAACACAGGGAAAACACACTATTCTCTGTGTTAATAGCTACATTTCTTGGAGACCAAATACACTAAAAATCAGTGACACTGACTCCAAATCAGAGACAGTTGACATGTCTGGATTCTAAACACTATTCAGCATATGTACAGTATCAAGGCAAAAAGTGGTATGATTGCAGACCAAAACACTCTGCACCCTAGGAAGGAATGGGGAAAAAAAACAAATCACAGTGATCCCAACCAATATGGCCGGTTAGCTCAGATGGTTAGATCGTGGTGCTAATAACGCCAAGGTCGCGGGTTCGATCCCCGTACTGGCCAAAGTTTTACAGGTATTTGACATATGTCTCTCTTTATAGACCCCTGACGAGTTAGTTTGAAGGATTATTCCTTTCGGAAGGATTGTTGATGCACATTGTATAGACGCAAAAAGAGGGGGACAACATCCATCCTGTTGTAAGTGTGCAAAAAGAGTGATTTCTTTCTGTGCCACTCCATTTTTATTTTTAACAAATGGTACAGTATATATCACCTTGGTACTACAGTATATGCAATGTAAATATGCGGATGAACAGAGCATAGAATAAAGAAGAGAGCATAGAATAAAGAAGCAGCTAGCGCAAACAATAATTATCACTGAAGTGACGTGAGTAATGCTAACGATTGAGAAGTCCTGAATTGTAAGGATGGAAAAGATACCACCTGCATGTAGTACTTATGAACTCATGTAGTCATGGCAAGCAGACAGCACGTCGCCCCCTATTGGCTGCAATCCTTCTGGGCTAAAAATAAAAACTATCTGCTGGCACGTTTTCTTTCTCAATCCGCCCCATTCACCAGGAAGAGAGACAGAAACAGTTCACCTCCGCATCCATTTCCTCATTCATTTCCTCGCTCACTTTAACGCTGGCTGCACCTGAGACAGTGGGAGGGAAGTTGAGAGATCAAAAAAGAGTCACAACCATTCCAAATCCTGTCCTATCAACAGGCTGCTGCTGTCTCTCTGCTCTCAAGGAATTTAATTTGCATGGGAGGGACAAACTGATGTCTCTGCCTCTCTGCCTCTCTGCCTCTCTGCCTCTCTGCCTCTCTGCCTCTCTGCCTCTCTGCCTCTCTGCCTCTCTGCCTCTCTGCCTCTCTGCCTCTCTGCCTCTCTGCCTCTCTGCCTCTCTGCCTCTCTGCCTCTCTGCCTCTCTGCCTCTCTGCCTCTCTGCCTCTCTGCCTCTCTGCCTCCATGGCTGAACAGTTCTACTGTATACTAAAGCTCTAGACCTGTGTGCTAGCCTGTGTGATGTTGTCACAACGTATCCACGGACACATTGGGAATTGTGACATCATCATCATGATCATCACACAGACTGGCTGTCCTGTAAGAGACAGAAAGATAGATAGAGACACAGACAGAGAGATGCACTTAGAAATAGATATGCCCAGGCACAGACTGCATTGGGCTTCTGTATCCTATAATGACATTTGAATGAAAAAGAATTTCAGGGGAGTTACATGGTGCATATTTTAATATGAGATCTATACTGTATATATATATGTTGTATTACTGTACATCATTTATTTGCCTCCAAATATCCGCCATATGTGAAGGGGCGTAAGTCTAAAATTTGCCTTCCTATCTAAGAAACTGTTCTTACATACTGTATGACGCAACTGTATGCCAAAAACCTATCTATGAACACAGGGAAAATACACTATTCTCTGTGTTAATAGCTACATTTCTTGGAGACCAAATACACTAAAAATCAGTGACACTGACTCCAAATCAGAGACAGTTGACATGTCTGGATTCTAAACACTATTCAGCATATGTACAGTATCAAGGCAAAAAGTGGTATGATTGCAGACCAAAACACTCTGCACCCTCGGAAGGAATGGGGAAAAAAAACGAATCACAGTGATCCCAACCAATATGGCCGGTTAGCTCAGATGGTTAGAGCGTGGTGCTAATAACGCCAAGGTTGCGGGTTCGATCCCCGTACTGGCCAAAGTTTTACAGGTATTTGACATATGTCTCTCTTTATAGACCCCTGACGAGTTAGTTTGAAGGATTATTCCTTTTGGAAGGATTGTTGATGCACATTGTATAGACGCAAAAAGAGGGGGACAACATCCATCCTGTTGTAAGTGTGCAAAAAGAGTGATTTCTTTCTGTGCCACTCCATTTTTATTTTTAAAAATGGTACAGTATATATCACCTTGGTACTACAGTATATGCAATGTAAATATGCGGATGACCAGAGCATAGAATAAAGAAGAGAGCATAGAATAAAGAAGCAGCTAGCGCAAACAGTAATTATCACTGAAGTGACGTGAGTAATGCTAACGATTGAGAAGCCCTGAATTGTAAGGATGGAAAAGATACCACCTGCATGTAGTACTTATGAACTCATGTAGTCATGTAGTCATGGCAAGCAGACAGCACGTCGCCCCCTATTGGCTGCAATCCTTCTGGGCTAAAAATAAAAACTATCTGCTGGCACGTTTTCTTTCTCAATCCGCCCCATTCACCAGGAAGAGAGACAGAAACAGTTCACCTCCGCATCCATTTCCTCATTCATTTCTTCTCTCACTTTAACGCTGGCTGCACCTGAGACAGTGGGAGGGAAGTTGAGAGATCAAAAAAGAGTCACAACCATTCCAAATCCTGTCCTATCAACAGGCTGCTGCTGTCTCTTTGCTCTCAAGGAATTTAATTTGCATGGGAGGGACAAACTGATGTCTCTGCCTCTCTGCCTCTCTGCCTCTCTGCCTCTCTGCCTCTCTGCCTCTCTGCCTCCCTGCCTCCCTGCCTCCCTGCCTCCCTGCCTCCCTGCCTCCCTGCCTCCCTGCCTCCCTGCCTCCCTGCCTCCCTGCCTCCCTGCCTCCCTGCCTCCCTGCCTCCCTGCCTCTCTGCCTCCATGGCTGAACAGGTCTACTGTATACTAAAGCTCTAGACCTGTGAGCTAGCCTGTGTGATGTTGTCACAACGTATCCACGGACACATTGGGAATTGTGACATCATCATCATGATCATCACACAGACTGGCTGTCCTGTAAGAGACAGAAAGATAGATAGAGACACAGACAGAGAGATGCACTTACAAATAGATAGGCCCAGGCACAGACTGCATTGGGCTTCTGTATCCTACAATGACATTTGAATGAAAAAGAATTTCAGGGAAGTTACATGATGCATATTTTAATATGAGATCTATACTGTATATATATATGTTGTATTACTGTACATCATTTATTTGCCTCCAAATATCCGCCATATGTGAAGGGGCGTAAGTCTAAAATTTGCCTTCCTATGTAAGAAACTGTTCTTACATACTGTATGACGCAACTGTATGCCAAAAACCTATCTATGAACACAGGGAAAACACACTATTCTCTGTGTTAATAGCTACATTTCTTGGAGACCAAATACACTAAAAATCTGTGACACTGACTCCAAATCAGAGACAGTTGACATGTCTGGATTCTAAACACTATTCAGCATATGTACAGTATCAAGGCAAAAAGTGGTATGATTGCAGACCAAAACACTCTGCAGCCTAGGAAGGAATGGGGAAAAAAAACGAATCACAGTGATCCCAACCAATATGGCCGGTTAGCTCAGATGGTTAGAGCGTGGTGCTAATAACTCCAAGGTCGCGGGTTCGATCCCCGTACTGGCCAAAGTTTTACAGGTATTTGACATATGTCTCTCTTTAAAGACCCCTGACGAGTTAGTTTGAAGGATTATTCCTTTCGGAAGGATTGTTGATGCACATTGTATAGACGCAAAAAGAGGGGGACAACATCCATCCTGTTGTAAGTGTGCAAAAAGAGTGATTTCTTTCTGTGCCACTCCATTTTTATTTTTAACAAATGGTACAGTATATATCACCTTGGTACTACAGTATATGCAATGTAAATATGCGGATGAACAGATCATAGAATAAAGAAGAGAGCATAGAATAAAGAAGCAGCTAGCGCAAACAATAATTATCACTGAAGTGACGTGAGTAATGCTAACGATTGAGAAGTCCTGAATTGTAAGGATGGAAAAGATACCACCTGCATGTAGTACTTATGAACTCATGTAGTCATGTAGTCATGGCAAGCAGACAGCACGTCGCCCCCTATTGGCTGCAATCCTTCTGGGCTAAAAATAAAAACTATCTGCTGGCACGTTTTCTTTCTCAATCCGCCCCATTCACCAGGAAGAGAGACAGAAACAGTTCACCTCCGCATCCATTTCCTCATTCATTTCTTCTCTCACTTTAACGCTGGCTGCACCTGAGACAGTGGGAGGGAAGTTGAGAGATCAAAAAAGAGTCACAACCATTCCAAATCCTGTCCTATCAACAGGCTGCTGCTGTCTCTTTGCTCTCAAGGAATTTAATTTGCATGGGAGGGACAAACTGATGTCTCTGCCTCTCTGCCTCTCTGCCTCTCTGCCTCTCTGCCTCTCTGCCTCTCTGCCTCTCTGCCTCTCTGCCTCTCTGCCTCTCTGCCTCTCTGCCTCTCTGCCTCTCTGCCTCTCTGCCTCTCTGCCTCTCTGCCTCTCTGCCTCTCTGCCTCTCTGCCTCTCTGCCTCTCTGCCTCTCTGCCTCTCTGCCTCTCTGCCTCCATGGCTGAACAGTTCTACTGTATACTAAAGCTCTAGACCTGTGAGCTAGCCTGTGTGATGTTGTCACAACGTATCCACGGACACATTGGGAATTGTGACATCATCATCATGATCATCACACAGACTGGCTGTCCTGTAAGAGACAGAAAGATAGATAGAGACACAGACAGAGAGATGCACTTAGAAATAGATATGCCCAGGCACAGACTGCATTGGGCTTCTGTATCCTACAATGACATTTGAATGAAAAAGAATTTCAGGGGAGTTACATGGTGCATATTTTAATATGAGATCTATACTGTATATATATATGTTGTATTACTGTACATCATTTATTTGCCTCCAAATATCCGCCATATGTGAAGGGGCGTAAGTCTAAAATTTGCCTTCCTATCTAAGAAACTGTTCTTACATACTGTATGACGCAACTGTATGCCAAAAACCTATCTATGAACACAGGGAAAACACACTATTCTCTGTGTTAATAGCTCATTTCTTGGAGACCAAATACACTAAAAATCAGTGACACTGACTCCAAATCAGAGACAGTTGACATGTCTGGATTCTAAACACTATTCAGCATATGTACAGTATCAAGGCAAAAAGTGGTATGATTGCAGACCAAAACACTCTGCACCCTAGGAAGGAATGGGGAAAAAAAACGAATCACAGTGATCCCAACCAATATGGCCGGTTAGCTCAGATGGTTAGAGCGTGGTGCTAATAACGCCAAGGTCGCGGGTTCGATCCCTGTACTGGCCAAAGTTTTACAGGTATTTGACATATGTCTCTCTTTATAGACCCCTGATGAGTTAGTTTGAAGGATTATTCCTTTCGGAAGGATTGTTGATGCACTTTGTATAGACGCAAAAAGAGGGGGACAACATCCATCCTGTTGTAAGTGTACAAAAAGAGTGATTTCTTTCTGTGCCACTCCATTTTTATTTTTAACAAATGATACAGTATATATCACCTTGGTACTACAGTATATGCAATGTAAATATGCGGATGAACAGAGCATAGAATAAAGAAGAGAGCATAGAATAAAGAAGCAGCTAGCGCAAACAGTAATTATCACTGAAGTGACGTGAGTAATGCTAACGATTGACAACCCCTGAATTGTAAGGATGGAAAAGATACCACCTGCATGTAGTACTTATGAACTCATGTAGTCATGTAGTCATGGCAAGCAGACAGCACGTCGCCCCCTATTGGCTGCAATCCTTCTGGGCTAAAAATAAAAACTATCTGCTGGCACGTTTTCTTTCTCAATCCGCCCCATTCACCAGGAAGAGAGACAGAAACAGTTCACCTCCGCATCCATTTCCTCATTCATTTCCTCGCTCACTTTAACGCTGGCTGCACCTGAGACAGTGGGAGGGAAGTTGAGAGATCAAAAAAGAGTCACAACCATTCCAAATCCTGTCCTATCAACAGGCTGCTGCTGTCTCTCTGCTCTCAAGGAATTTAATTTGCATGGGAGGGACAAACTGATGTCTCTGCCTCTCTGCCTCTCTGCCTCTCTGCCTCTCTGCCTCTCTGCCTCTCTGCCTCTCTGCCTCTCTGCCTCTCTGCCTCTCTGCCTCTCTGCCTCTCTGCCTCTCTGCCTCTCTGCCTCTCTGCCTCTCTGCCTCTCTGCCTCTCTGCCTCTCTGCCTCTCTGCCTCTCTGCCTCTCTGCCTCTCTGCCTCCATGGCTGAACAGTTCTACTGTATACTAAAGCTCTAGACCTGTGAGCTAGCCTGTGTGATGTTGTCACAACGTATCCACGGACACATTGGGAATTGTGACATCATCATCATGATCATCACACAGACTGGCTGTCCTGTAAGAGACAGAAAGATAGATAGAGACACAGACAGAGAGATGCACTTACAAATAGATAGGCCCAGGCACAGACTGCATTGGGCTTCTGTATCCTATAATGACATTTGAATGAAAAAGAATTTCAGGGGAGTTACATGGTGCATATTTTAATATGAGATCTATACTGTATATATATATGTTGTATTACTGTACATCATTTATTTGCCTCCAAATATCCGCCATATGTGAAGGGGCGTAAGTCTAAAATTTGCCTTCCTATCTAAGAAACTGTTCTTACATACTGTATGACGCAACTGTATGCCAAAAACCTATCTATGAACACAGGGAAAACACACTATTCTCTGTGTTAATAGCTACATTTCTTGGAGACCAAATACACTAAAAATCAGTGACACTGACTCCAAATCAGAGACAGTTGACATGTCTGGATTCTAAACACTATTCAGCATATGTACAGTATCAAGGCAAAAAGTGGTATGATTGCAGACCAAAACACTTTGCACCCTAGGAAGGAATGGGGAAAAAAAACGAATCACAGTGATCCCAACCAATATGGCTTTTTAGCTCAGATGGTTAGAGCGTGGTGCTAATAACGCCAAGGTCGCGGGTTCGATCCCCGTACTGGCCAAAGTTTTACAGGTATTTGACATATGTCTCTCTTTATAGACCCCTGACGAGTTAGTTTGAAAGATTATTCCTTTCGGAAGGATTGTTGATGCACATTGTATAGACGCAAAAAGAGGGGGACAACATCCATCCTGTTGTAAGTGTGCAAAAAGAGTGATTTCTTTCTGTGCCACTCCATTTTTATTTTTAAAAATGGTACAGTATATATCACCTTGGTACTACAGTATATGCAATGTAAATATGCGGATGACCAGAGCATAGAATAAAGAAGAGAGCATAGAATAAAGAAGCAGCTAGCGCAAACAGTAATTATCACTGAAGTGACGTGAGTAATGCTAACGATTGAGAAGCCCTGAATTGTAAGGATGGAAAAGATACCACCTGCATGTAGTACTTATGAACTCATGTAGTCATGTAGTCATGGCAAGCAGACAGCACGTCGCCCCCTATTGGCTGCAATCCTTCTGGGCTAAAAATAAAAACTATCTGCTGGCACGTTTTCTTTCTCAATCCGCCCCATTCACCAGGAAGAGAGACAGAAACAGTTCACCTCCGCATCCATTTCCTCATTCATTTCCTCTCTCACTTTAACGCTGGCTGCATCTGAGACAGTGGGAGGGAAGTTGAGAGATCAAAAAAGAGTCACAACCATTCCAAATCCTGTCCTATCAACAGGCTGCTGCTGTCTCTCTGCTCTCAAGGAATTTAATTTGCATGGGAGGGACAAACTGATGTCTCTGCCTCTCTGCCTCTCTGCCTCTCTGCCTCTCTGCCTCTCTGCCTCTCTGCCTCTCTGCCTCTCTGCCTCTCTGCCTCTCTGCCTCTCTGCCTCTCTGCCTCTCTGCCTCTCTGCCTCTCTGCCTCTCTGCCTCTCTGCCTCTCTGCCTCTCTGCCTCTCTGCCTCTCTGCCTCCATGGCTGAACAGGTCTACTGTATACTAAAGCTCTAGACCTGTGAACTAGCCTGTGTGATGTTGTCACAACGTATCCACGGACACATTGGGAATTGTGACATCATCATCATGATCATCACACAGACTGGCTGTCCTGTAAGAGACATTAAGATAGATAGAGACACAGACAGAGAGATGCACTTAGAAATAGATATGCCAAGGCACAGACTGCATTGGGCTTCTGTATCCTACAATGACATGACATTTGAATGAAAAAGAATTTCAGGGGAGTTACATGGTGCATATTTTAATATGAGATCTATACAGTATATATATGTTGTATTACTGTACATCATTTATTTGCCTCCAAATATCCGCCATATGTGAAGGGGCGTAAGTCTAAAATTTGCCTTCCTATGTAAGAAACTGTTCTTACATACTGTATGACGCAACTGTATGCCAAAAACCTATCTATGAACACAGGGAAAATACACTATTCTCTGTGTTAATAGCTACATTTCTTGGAGACCAAATACACTAAAAATCAGTGACACTGACTCCAAATCAGAGACAGTTGACATGTCTGGATTCTAAACACTATTCAGCATATGTACAGTATCAAGGCAAAAAGTGGTATGATTGCAGACCAAAACACTTTGCACCCTAGGAAGGAATGGGGGAAAAAAAACGAATCACAGTGATCCCAACCAATATGGCCGGTTAGCTCAGATGGTTAGAGCGTGGTGCTAATAACGCCAAGGTGGCGGGTTCGATCCCCGTACTGGCCAAAGTTTTACAGGTATTTGACATATGTCTCTCTTTATAGACCCCTGACGAGTTAGTTTGAAGGATTATTCCTTTCGGAAGGATTGTTGATGCACATTGTATAGACGCAAAAAGAGGGGGACAACATCCATCCTGTTGTAAGTGTGCAAAAAGAGTGATTTCTTTCTGTGCCACTCCATTTTTATTTTTAAAAATGGTACAGTATATATCACCTTGGTACTACAGTATATGCAATGTAAATATGCGGATGACCAGAGCATAGAATAAAGAAGAGAGCATAGAATAAAGAAGCAGCTAGCGCAAACAGTAATTATCACTGAAGTGACGTGAGTAATGCTAACGATTGAGAAGCCCTGAATTGTAAGGATGGAAAAGATACCACCTGCATGTAGTACTTATGAACTCATGTAGTCATGTAGTCATGGCAAGCAGACAGCACGTCGCCCCCTATTGGCTGCAATCCTTCTGGGCTAAAAATAAAAACTATCTGCTGGCACGTTTTCTTTCTCAATCCGCCCCATTCACCAGGAAGAGAGACAGAAACAGTTCACCTCCGCATCCATTTCCTCATTCATTTCCTCTCTCACTTTAACGCTGGCTGCATCTGAGACAGTGGGAGGGAAGTTGAGAGATCAAAAAAGAGTCACAACCATTCCAAATCCTGTCCTATCAACAGGCTGCTGCTGTCTCTCTGCTCTCAAGGAATTTAATTTGCATGGGAGGGACAAACTGATGTCTCTGCCTCCCTGCCTCCCTGCCTCCCTGCGTCCCTGCCTCCCTGCCTCCCTGCCTCCCTGCCTCCCTGCCTCCCTGCCTCTCTGCCTCTCTGCCTCTCTGCCTCTCTGCCTCTCTGCCTCTCTGCCTCTCTGCCTCTCTGCCTCTCTGCCTCTCTGCCTCTCTGCCTCTCTGCCTCTCTGCCTCTCTGCCTCTCTGCCTCTCTGCCTCTCTGCCTCCATGGCTGAACAGGTCTACTGTATACTAAAGCTCTAGACCTGTGAACTAGCCTGTGTGATGTTGTCACAACGTATCCACGGACACATTGGGAATTGTGACATCATCATCATGATCATCACACAGACTGGCTGTCCTGTAAGAGACATTAAGATAGATAGAGACACAGACAGAGAGATGCACTTAGAAATAGATATGCCAAGGCACAGACTGCATTGGGCTTCTGTATCCTACAATGACATGACATTTGAATGAAAAAGAATTTCAGGGGAGTTACATGGTGCATATTTTAATATGAGATCTATACAGTATATATATGTTGTATTACTGTACATCATTTATTTGCCTCCAAATATCCGCCATATGTGAAGGGGCGTAAGTCTAAAATTTGCCTTCCTATGTAAGAAACTGTTCTTACATACTGTATGACGCAACTGTATGCCAAAAACCTATCTATGAACACAGGGAAAATACACTTTTCTCTGTGTTAATAGCTACATTTCTTGGAGACCAAATACACTAAAAATCAGTGACACTGACTCCAAATCAGAGACAGTTGACATGTCTGGATTCTAAACACTATTCAGCATATGTACAGTATCAAGGCAAAAAGTGGTATGATTGCAGACCAAAACACTTTGCACCCTAGGAAGGAATGGGGGAAAAAAAACGAATCACAGTGATCCCAACCAATATGGCCGGTTAGCTCAGATGGTTAGAGCGTGGTGCTAATAACGCCAAGGTGGCGGGTTCGATCCCCGTACTGGCCAAAGTTTTACAGGTATTTGACATATGTCTCTCTTTATAGACCCCTGACGAGTTAGTTTGAAGGATTATTCCTTTCGGAAGGATTGTTGATGCACATTGTATAGACGCAAAAAGAGGGGGACAACATCCATCCTGTTGTAAGTGTGCAAAAAGAGTGATTTCTTTCTGTGCCACTCCATTTTTATTTTTAAAAATGGTACAGTATATATCACCTTGGTACTACAGTATATGCAATGTAAATATGCGGATGACCAGAGCATAGAATAAAGAAGAGAGCATAGAATAAAGAAGCAGCTAGCGCAAACAGTAATTATCACTGAAGTGACGTGAGTAATGCTAACGATTGAGAAGCCCTGAATTGTAAGGATGGAAAAGATACCACCTGCATGTAGTACTTATGAACTCATGTAGTCATGTAGTCATGGCAAGCAGACAGCACGTCGCCCCCTATTGGCTGCAATCCTTCTGGGCTAAAAATAAAAACTATCTGCTGGCACGTTTTCTTTCTCAATCCGCCCCATTCACCAGGAAGAGAGACAGAAACAGTTCACCTCCGCATCCATTTCCTCATTCATTTCCTCTCTCACTTTAACGCTGGCTGCATCTGAGACAGTGGGAGGGAAGTTGAGAGATCAAAAAAGAGTCACAACCATTCCAAATCCTGTCCTATCAACAGGCTGCTGCTGTCTCTCTGCTCTCAAGGAATTTAATTTGCATGGGAGGGACAAACTGATGTCTCTGCCTCCCTGCCTCCCTGCCTCCCTGCGTCCCTGCCTCCCTGCCTCCCTGCCTCCCTGCCTCCCTGCCTCCCTGCCTCCCTGCCTCCCTGCCTCCCTGTCTCCCTGCCTCTCTGCCTCCATGGCTGAACAGGTCTACTGTATACTAAAGCTCTAGACCTGTGTGCTAGCCTGTGTGATGTTGTCACAACGTATCCACGGACACATTGGGAATTGTGACATCATCATCATGATCATCACACAGACTGGCTGTCCTGTAAGAGACAGAAAGATAGATAGAGACACAGACAGAGAGATGCACTTAGAAATAGATATGCCCAGGCACAGACTGCATTGGGCTTCTGTATCCTACAATGACATTTGAATGAAAAAGAATTTCAGGGAAGTTACATGATGCATATTTTAATATGAGATCTATACTGTATATATATATATGTTGTATTACTGTACATCATTTATTTGCCTCCAAATATCCGCCATATGTGAAGGGGCGTAAGTCTAAAATTTGCCTTCCTATGTAAGAAACTGTTCTTACATACTGTATGACGCAACTGTATGCCAAAAACCTATCTATGAACACAGGGAAAACACACTATTCTCTGTGTTAATAGCTACATTTCTTGGAGACCAAATACACTAAAAATCAGTGACACTGACTCCAAATCAGAGACAGTTGACATGTCTGGATTCTAAACACTATTCAGCATATGTACAGTATCAAGGCAAAAAGTGGTATGATTGCAGACCAAAACACTCTGCAGCCTAGGAAGGAATGGGGAAAAAAAACGAATCACAGTGATCCCAACCAATATGGCCGGTTAGCTCAGATGGTTAGAGCGTGGTGCTAATAACTCCAAGGTCGCGGGTTCGATCCCCGTACTGGCCAAAGTTTTACAGGTATTTGACATATGTCTCTCTTTAAAGACCCCTGACGAGTTAGTTTGAAGGATTATTCCTTTCGGAAGGATTGTTGATGCACATTGTATAGACGCAAAAAGAGGGGGACAACATCCATCCTGTTGTAAGTGTGCAAAAAGAGTGATTTCTTTCTGTGCCACTCCATTTTTATTTTTAACAAATGGTACAGTATATATCACCTTGGTACTACAGTATATGCAATGTAAATATGCGGATGAACAGAGCATAGAATAAAGAAGAGAGCATAGAATAAAGAAGCAGCTAGCGCAAACAGTAATTATCACTGAAGTGACGTGAGTAATGCTAACGATTGAGAAGTCCTGAATTGTAAGGATGGAAAAGATACCACCTGCATGTAGTACTTATGAACTCATGTAGTCATGGCAAGCAGACAGCACGTCGCCCCCTATTGGCTGCAATCCTTCTGGGCTAAAAATAAAAACTATCTGCTGGCACGTTTTCTTTCTCAATCCGCCCCATTCACCAGGAAGAGAGACAGAAACAGTTCACCTCCGCATCCATTTCCTCATTCATTTCCTCTCTCACTATAACGCTGGCTGCATCTGAGACAGTGGGAGGGAAGTTGAGAGATCAAAAAAGAGTCACAACCATTCCAAATCCTGTCCTATCAACAGGCTGCTGCTGTCTCGCTGCTCTCAAGGAATTTAATTTGCATGGGAGGGACAAACTGATGTCTCTGCCTCCCTGCCTCCCTGCCTCCCTGCCTCCCTGCCTCCCTGCCTCCCTGCCTCCCTGCCTCCCTGCCTCCCTGCCTCCCTGCCTCTCTGCCTCTCTGCCTCCCTGCCTCTCTGCCTCTCTGCCTCTCTGCCTCCATGGCTGAACAGGTCTACTGTATACTAAAGCTCTAGACCTGTGAACTAGCCTGTGTGATGTTGTCACAACGTATCCACGGACACATTGGGAATTGTGACATCATCATCATGATCATCACACAGACTGGCTGTCCTGTAAGAGACATTAAGATAGATAGAGACACAGACAGAGAGATGCACTTAGAAATAGATATGCCCAGGCACAGACTGTATTGGGCTTCTGTATCCTACAATGACATGACATTTGAATGAAAAAGAATTTCAGGGGAGTTACATGGTGCATATTTTAATATGAGATCTATACAGTATATATATGTTGTATTACTGTACATCATTTATTTGCCTCCAAATATCCGCCATATGTGAAGGGGCGTAAGTCTAAAATTTGCCTTCCTATGTAAGAAACTGTTCTTACATACTGTATGACGCAACTGTATGCCAAAAACCTATCTATGAACACAGGGAAAACACACTATTCTCTGTGTTAATAGCTACATTTCTTGGAGACCAAATACACTAAAAATCAGTGACACTGACTCCAAATCAGAGACAGTTGACATGTCTGGATTCTAAACACTGTTCAGCATATGTACAGTATCAAGGCAAAAAGTGGTATGATTGCAGACCAAAACACTTTGCACCCTAGGAAGGAATGGGGAAAAAAAACGAATCACAGTGATCCCAACCAATATGGCCGGTTAGCTCAGATGGTTAGAGCGTGGTGCTAATAACGCCAAGGTCGCGGGTTCGATCCCCGTACTGGCCAAAGTTTTACGGGTATTTGACATATGTCTCTCTTTATAGACCCCTGACGAGTTAGTTTGAAGGATTATTCCTTTCGGAAGGATTGTTGATGCACTTTGTATAGACGCAAAAAGAGGGGGACAACATCCATCCTGTTGTAAGTGTACAAAAAGAGTGATTTCTTTCTTTGCCACTCCATTTTTATTTTTAACAAATGGTACAGTATATATCACCTTGGTACTACAGTATATGCAATGTAAATATGCGGATGAACAGAGCATAGAATAAAGAAGAGAGCATAGAATAAAGAAGCAGCTAGCGCAAACAGTAATTATCACTGAAGTGACGTGAGTAATGCTAACGATTGAGAAGCCCTGAATTGTAAGGTTGGAAAAGATACCACCTGCATGTAGTACTTATGAACTCATGTAGTCATGTAGTCATGGCAAGCAGACAGCACGTCGCCCCCTATTGGCTGCAATCCTTCTGGGCTAAAAATAAAAACTATCTGCTGGCACGATTTTCTTTCTCAATCCGCCCCATTCACTAGGAAGAGAGACAGAAACAGTTCACCTCCGCATCCATTTCCTCATTCATTTCCTCTCTCACTTTAACGCTGGCTGCACCTGAGACAGTGGGAGGGAAGTTGAGAGATCAAAAAAGAGTCACAACCATTCCAAATCCTGTCCTATCAACAGGCTGCTGCTGTCTCTCTGCTCTCAAGGAATTTAATTTGCATGGGAGGGACAAACTGATGTCTCTGCCTCTCTGCCTCTCTGCCTCTCTGCCTCTCTGCCTCTCTGCCTCTCTGCCTCTCTGCCTCTCTGCCTCTCTGCCTCTCTGCCTCTCTGCCTCTCTGCCTCTCTGCCTCTCTGCCTCTCTGCCTCTCTGCCTCTCTGCCTCTCTGCCTCTCTGCCTCTCTGCCTCTCTGCCTGAACAGTTCTACTGTATACTTAAGCTCTAGACCTGTGAGCTAGCCTGTGTGATGTTGTCACAACGTATCCACGGACACATTGGGAATTGTGACATCATCATCATGATCATCACACAGACTGGCTGTCCTGTAAGAGACAGAAAGATAGATAGAGACACAGAGAGAGAGATGCACTTAAAAAAATATATGCCCAGGCACAGACTGCATTGGGCTTCTGTATCCTACAATGACATTTGAATGAAAAAGAATTTCAGGGGAGTTACATGGTGCATATTTTAATATGAGATCTATACTGTATATATATATGTTGTATTACTGTACATCATTTATTTGCCTCCAAATATCCGCCATATGTGAAGGGGCGTAAGTCTAAAATTTGCCTTCCTATCTAAGAAACTGTTCTTACATACTGTATGACGCAACTGTATGCCAAAAACCTATCTATGAACACAGGGAAAACACACTATTCTCTGTGTTAATAGCTACATTTCTTGGAGACCAAATACACTAAAAATCAGTGACACTGACTCCAAATCAGAGACAGTTGACATGTCTGGATTCTAAACACTATTCAGCATATGTACAGTATCAAGGCAAAAAGTGGTATGATTGCAGACCAAAACACTCTGCACCCTCGGAAGGAATGGGAAAAAAAAACAAATCACAGTGATCCCAACCAATATGGCCGGTTAGCTCAGATGGTTAGATCGTGGTGCTAATAACGCCAAGGTCGCGGGTTCGATCCCCGTACTGGCCAAAGTTTTACAGGTATTTGACATATGTCTCTCTTTATAGACCTCTGACGAGTTAGTTTGAAGGATTATTCCTTTCGGAAGGATTGTTGATGCACATTGTATAGACGCAAAAAGAGGGGGACAACATCCATCCTGTTGTAAGTGTGCAAAAAGAGTGATTTCTTTCTGTGCCACTCCATTTTTATTTTTAACAAATGGTACAGTATATATCACCTTGGTACTACAGTATATGCAATGTAAATATGCGGATGAACAGAGCATAGAATAAAGAAGAGAGCATAGAATAAAGAAGCAGCTAGCGCAAACAATAATTATCACTGAAGTGACGTGAGTAATGCTAAAGATTGAGAAGTCCTGAATTGTAAGGATGGAAAAGATACCACCTGCATGTAGTACTTATGAACTCATGTAGTCATGGCAAGCAGACAGCACGTCGCCCCCTATTGGCTGCAATCCTTCTGGGCTAAAAATAAAAACTATCTGCTGGCACGTTTTCTTTCTCAATCCGCCCCATTCACCAGGAAGAGAGACAGAAACAGTTCACCTCCGCATCCATTTCCTCTCTCACTTTAACGCTGGCTGCACCTGAGACAGTGGGAGGGAAGTTGAGAGATCAAAAAAGAGTCACAACCATTCCAAATCCTGTCCTATCAACAGGCTGCTGCTGTCTCTCTGCTCTCAAGGAATTTAATTTGCATGGGAGGGACAAACTGATGTCCCTGCCTCCCTGCCTCCCTGCCTCCCTGCCTCCCTGCCTCCCTGCCTCCCTGCCTCCCTGCCTCCCTGCCTCCCTGCCTCTCTGCCTCTCTGCCTCTCTGCCTCTCTGCCTCTCTGCCTCTCTGCCTCTCTGCCTCTCTGCCTCTCTGCCTCTCTGCCTCTCTGCCTCTCTGCCTCTCTGCCTCTCTGCCTGAACAGTTCTACTGTATACTTAAGCTCTAGACCTGTGAGCTAGCCTGTGTGATGTTGTCACAACGTATCCACGGACACATTGGGAATTGTGACATCATCATCATGATCATCACACAGACTGGCTGTCCTGTAAGAGACAGAAAGATAGATAGAGACACAGAGAGAGAGATGCACTTAAAAAAAGATATGCCCAGGCACAGACTGCATTGGGCTTCTGTATCCTACAATGACATTTGAATGAAAAAGAATTTCAGGGGAGTTACATGGTGCATATTTTAATATGAGATCTATACTGTATATATATATGTTGTATTACTGTACATCATTTATTTGCCTCCAAATATCCGCCATATGTGAAGGGGCGTAAGTCTAAAATTTGCCTTCCTATCTAAGAAACTGTTCTTACATACTGTATGACGCAACTGTATGCCAAAAACCTATCTATGAACACAGGGAAAACACACTATTCTCTGTGTTAATAGCTACATTTCTTGGAGACCAAATACACTAAAAATCAGTGACACTGACTCCAAATCAGAGACAGTTGACATGTCTGGATTCTAAACACTATTCAGCATATGTACAGTATCAAGGCAAAAAGTGGTATGATTGCAGACCAAAACACTCTGCACCCTAGGAAGGAATGGGGGAAAAAAACGAATCACAGTGATCCCAACCAATATGGCCGGTTAGCTCAGATGGTTAGAGCGTGGTGCTAATAACTCCAAGGTCGCGGGTTCGATCCCCGTACTGGCCAAAGTTTTACAGGTATTTGACATATGTCTCTCTTTATAGACCCCTGACGAGTTAGTTTGAAGGATTATTCCTTTCGGACGGATTGTTGATGCACATTGTATAGACGCAAAAAGAGGGGGACAACATCCATCCTGTTGTAAGTGTGCAAAAAGAGTGATTTCTTTCTGTGCCACTCCATTTTTATTTTTAAAAATGGTACAGTATATATCACCTTGGTACTACAGTATATGCAATGTAAATATGCGGATGACCAGAGCATAGAATAAAGAAGAGAGCATAGAATAAAGAAGCAGCTAGCGCAAACAGTAATTATCACTGAAGTGACGTGAGTAATGCTAACGATTGAGAAGCCCTGAATTGTAAGAATGGAAAAGATACCACCTGCATGTAGTACTTATGAACTCATGTAGTCATGTAGTCATGGCAAGCAGACAGCACGTCGCCCCCTATTGGCTGCAATCCTTCTGGGCTAAAAATAAAAACTATCTGCTGGCACGTTTTCTTTCTCAATCCGCCCCATTCACCAGGAAGAGAGACAGAAACAGTTCACCTCCGCATCCATTTCCTCTCTCACTTTAACGCTGGCTGCACCTGAGACAGTGGGAGGGAAGTTGAGAGATCAAAAAAGAGTCACAACCATTCCAAATCCTGTCCTATCAACAGGCTGCTGCTGTCTCTCTGCTCTCAAGGAATTTAATTTGCATGGGAGGGACAAACTGATGTCCCTGCCTCCCTGCCTCCCTGCCTCCCTGCCTCCCTGCCTCCCTGCCTCCCTGCCTCCCTGCCTCCCTGCCTCTCTGCCTCTCTGCCTCTCTGCCTCCCTGCCTCCCTGCCTCCCTGCCTCCCTGCCTCCCTGCCTCCCTGCCTCTCTGCCTCTCTGCCTCTCTGCCTCCATGGCTGAACAGGTCTACTGTATACTAAAGCTCTAGACCTGTGTGCTAGCCTGTGTGATGTTGTCACAACGTATCCACGGACACATTGGGAATTGTGACATCATCATCATGATCATCACACAGACTGGCTGTCCTGTAAGAGACAGAAAGATAGATAGAGACACAGACAGAGAGATGCACTTACAAATAGATAGGCCCAGGCACAGACTGCATTGGGCTTCTGTATCCTACAATGACATTTGAATGAAAAAGAATTTCAGGGGAGTTACATGGTGCATATTTTAATATGAGATCTATACTGTATATATATATGTTGTATTACTGTACATCATTTATTTGCCTCCAAATATCCGCCATATGTGAAGGGGCGTAAGTCTAAAATTTGCCTTCCTATGTAAGAAATTGTTCTTACATACTGTATGACGCAACTGTATGCCAAAAACCTATCTATGAACACAGGGAAAACACACTATTCTCTGTGTTTATAGCTACATTTCTTGGAGACCAAATACACTAAAAATC
This sequence comes from Ascaphus truei, assembly GCF_040206685.1. Taxonomy (NCBI): domain Eukaryota; kingdom Metazoa; phylum Chordata; class Amphibia; order Anura; family Ascaphidae; genus Ascaphus; species Ascaphus truei. Next base: position 10,233,882 of record NC_134494.1, on the reverse strand, counting down.
AGTGACACTGACTCCAAATCAGAGACAGTTGACATGTCTGGATTCTAAACACTATTCAGCATATGTACAGTATCAAGGCAAAAAGTGGTATGATTGCAGACCAAAACACTCTGCACCCTAGGAAGGAATGGGGAAAAAAAACGAATCACAGTGATCCCAACCAATATGGCCAGTTAGCTCAGATGGTTAGAGCGTGGTGCTAATAACTCCAAGGTCGCGGGTTCGATCCCCGTACTGGCCAAAGTTTTACAGGTATTTGACATATGTCTCTCTTTATATACCACTGACGAGTTAGTTTGAAGGATTATTCCTTTCGGAAGGATTGTTGATGCACATTGTATAGACGCAAAAAGAGGGGGACAACATCCATCCTGTTGTAAGTGTGCAAAAAGAGTGATTTCTTTCTGTGCCACTCCATTTTTATTTTTAACAAATGGTACAGTATATATCACCTTGGTACTACAGTATATGCAATGTAAATATGCGGATGAACAGAGCATAGAATAAAGAAGAGAGCATAGAATAAAGAAGCAGCTAGCGCAAACAGTAATTATCACTGAAGTGACGTGAGTAATGCTAACGATTGAGAAGTCCTGAATTGTAAGGATGGAAAAGATACCACCTGCATGTAGTACTTATGAACTCATGTAGTCATGGCAAGCAGACAGCACGTCGCCCCCTATTGGCTGCAATGCTTCTGGGCTAAAAATAAAAACTATCTGCTGGCACGTTTTCTTTCTCAATCCGCCCCATTCACCAGGAAGAGAGACAGAAACAGTTCACCTCCGCATCCATTTCCTCATTCATTTCCTCTCTCACTTTAACGCTGGCTGCACCTGAGACAGTGGGAGGGAAGTTGAGAGATCAAAAAAGAGTCACAACCATTCCAAATCCTGTCCTATCAACAGGCTGCTGCTGTCTCTCTGCTCTCAAGGAATTTAATTTGCATGGGAGGGACAAACTGATGTCTCTGCCTCTCTGCCTCTCTGCCTCTCTGCCTCTCTGCCTCTCTGCCTCTCTGCCTCTCTGCCTCTCTGCCTCTCTGCCTCTCTGCCTCTCTGCCTCTCTGCCTCCCTGCCTCCCTGCCTCCCTGCCTCCCTGCCTCCCTGCCTCCCTGCCTCCCTGCCTCCCTGCCTCCCTGCCTCCCTGCCTCCCTGCCTCTCTGCCTCCATGGCTGAACAGTTCTACTGTATACTAAAGCTCTAGACCTGTGAGCTAGCCTGTGTGATGTTGTCACAACGTATCCACGGACACATTGGGAATTGTGACATCATCATCATGATCATCACACAGACTGGCTGTCCTGTAAGAGACAGAAAGATAGATAGAGACACAGACAGAGAGATGCACTTAGAAATAGATATGCCCAGGCACAGACTGCATTGGGCTTCTGTATCCTACAATGACATTTGAATGAAAAAGAATTTCAGGGGAGTTACATGGTGCATATTTTAATATGAGATCTATACTGTATATATATATGTTGTATTACTGTACATCATTTATTTGCCTCCAAATATCCGCCATATGTGAAGGTGCGTAAATCTAAAATTTGCCTTCCTATCTAAGAAACTGTTCTTACATACTGTATGACGCAACTGTATGCCAAAAACCTATCTATGAACACAGGGAAAACACACTATTCTCTGTGTTAATAGTTACATTTCTTGGAGACCAAATACACTAAAAATCAGTGACACTGACTCCAAATCAGAGACAGTTGACATGTCTGGATTCTAAACACTATTCAGCATATGTACAGTATCAAGGCAAAAAGTGGTATGATTGCAAACCAAAACACTCTGCACCCTAGGAAGGAATGGGGAAAAAAAACAAATCACAGTGATCCCAACCAATATGGCCGGTTAGCTCAGATGGTTAGAGCGTGGTGCTAATAACGCCAAGGTCGCGGGTTCGATCCCCGTACTGGCCAAAGTTTTACAGGTATTTGACATATGTCTCTCTTTATAGACCCCTGACGAGTTAGTTTGAAGGATTATTCCTTTCGGAAGGATTGTTGATGCACTTTGTATAGACACAAAAAGAGGGGGAAAACATCCATCCTGTTGTAAGTGTGCAAAAAGAGTGATTTCTTTCTGTGCCACTCCATTTTTATTTTTAAAAATGGTACAGTATATATCACCTTGGTACTACAGTATATGCAATGTAAATATGTGGATGAACAGAGCATAGAATAAAGAAGAGAGCATAGAATAAAGAAGCAGCTAGCGCAAACAGTAATTATCACTGAAGTGACGTGAGTAATGCTAACGATTGAGAAGCCCTGAATTGTAAGGATGGAAAAGATACCACCTGCATGTAGTACTTATGAACTCATGTAGTCATGTAGTCATGGCAAGCAGACAGCACGTCACCCCCTATTGGCTGCAATCCTTCTGGGCTAAAAATAAAAACTATCTGCTGGCACGTTTTCTTTCTCAATCCGCCCCATTCACCAGGAAGAGAGACAGAAACAGTTCACCTCCGCATCCATTTCCTCATTCATTTCCTCTCTCACTTTAACGCTGGCTGCACCTGAGACAGTGGGAGGGAAGTTGAGAGATCAAAAAAGAGTCACGACCATTCCAAATCCTGTCCTATCAACAGGCTGCTGCTGTCTCTCTGCTCTCAAGGAATTTAATTTGCATGGGAGGGACAAACTGATGTCTCTGCCTCTCTGCCTCTCTGCCTCTCTGCCTCTCTGCCTCTCTGCCTCTCTGCCTCTCTGCCTCTCTGCCTCTCTGCCTCTCTGCCTCTCTGCCTCTCTGCCTCTCTGCCTCTCTGCCTCTCTGCCTCTCTGCCTCCCTGCCTCTCTGCCTCTCTGCCTCTCTGCCTCCATGGCTGAACAGGTCTACTGTATACTAAAGCTCTAGACCTGTGAACTAGCCTGTGTGATGTTGTCACAACGTATCCACGGACACATTGGGAATTGTGACATCATCATCATGATCATCACACAGACTGGCTGTCCTGTAAGAGACATTAAGATAGATAGAGACACAGACAGAGAGATGCACTTAGAAATACATATGCCCAGGCACAGACTGTATTGGGCTTCTGTATCCTACAATGACATGACATTTGAATGAAAAAGAATTTCAGGGGAGTTACATGGTGCATATTTTAATATGAGATCTATACAGTATATATATGTTGTATTACTGTACATCATTTATTTGCCTCCAAATATCCGCCATATGTGAAGGGGCGTAAGTCTAAAATTTGCCTTCTTATGTAAGAAACTGTTCTTACATACTGTATGACGCAACTGTATGCCAAAAACCTATCTATGAACACAGGGAAAACACACTATTCTCTGTGTTAATAGCTACATTTCTTGGAGACCAAATACACTAAAAATCAGTGACACTGACTCCAAATCAGAGACAGTTGACATGTCTGGATTCTAAACACTATTCAGCATATGTACAGTATCAAGGCAAAAAGTGGTATGATTGCAGACCAAAACACTCTGCACCCTAGGAAGGAATGGGGAAAAAAAACGAATCACAGTGATCCCAACCAATATGGCCGGTTAGCTCAGATGGTTAGAGCGTGGTGCTAATAACTCCAAGGTCGCGGGTTCGATCCCCGTACTGGCCAAAGTTTTACAGGTATTTGACATATGTCTCTCTTTATAGACCCCTGACGAGTTAGTTTGAAGGATTATTCCTTTCGGACGGATTGTTGATGCACATTGTATAGACGCAAAAAGAGGGGGACAACATCCATCCTGTTGTAAGTGTGCAAAAAGAGTGATTTCTTTCTGTGCCACTCCATTTTTATTTTTAAAAATGGTACAGTATATATCACCTTGGTACTACAGTATATGCAATGTAAATATGCGGATGACCAGAGCATAGAATAAAGAAGAGAGCATAGAATAAAGAAGCAGCTAGCGCAAACAGTAATTATCACTGAAGTGACGTGAGTAATGCTAACGATTGAGAAGCCCTGAATTGTAAGGATGGAAAAGATACCACCTGCATGTAGTACTTATGAACTCATGTAGTCATGTAGTCATGGCAAGCAGACAGCACGTCGCCCCCTATTGGCTGCAATCCTTCTGGGCTAAAAATAAAAACTATCTGCTGGCACGTTTTCTTTCTCAATCCGCCCCATTCACCAGGAAGAGAGACAGAAACAGTTCACCTCCGCATCCATTTCCTCTCTCACTTTAACGCTGGCTGCACCTGAGACAGTGGGAGGGAAGTTGAGAGATCAAAAAAGAGTCACAACCATTCCAAATCCTGTCCTATCAACAGGCTGCTGCTGTCTCTCTGCTCTCAAGGAATTTAATTTGCATGGGAGGGACAAACTGATGTCCCTGCCTCCCTGCCTCCCTGCCTCCCTGCCTCCCTGCCTCCCTGCCTCCCTGCCTCCCTGCCTCCCTGCCTCCCTGCCTCCCTGCCTCCCTGCCTCTCTGCCTCTCTGCCTCTCTGCCTCCCTGCCTCCCTGCCTCCCTGCCTCTCTGCCTCTCTGCCTCTCTGCCTCTCTGCCTCCATGGCTGAACAGGTCTACTGTATACTAAAGCTCTAGACCTGTGTGCTAGCCTGTGTGATGTTGTCACAACGTATCCACGGACACATTGGGAATTGTGACATCATCATCATGATCATCACACAGACTGGCTGTCCTGTAAGAGACAGAAAGATAGATAGAGACACAGACAGAGAGATGCACTTACAAATAGATAGGCCCAGGCACAGACTGCATTGGGCTTCTGTATCCTACAATGACATTTGAATGAAAAAGAATTTCAGGGGAGTTACATGGTGCATATTTTAATATGAGATCTATACTGTATATATATATGTTGTATTACTGTACATCATTTATTTGCCTCCAAATATCCGCCATATGTGAAGGGGCGTAAGTCTAAAATTTGCCTTCCTATGTAAGAAACTGTTCTTACATACTGTATGACGCAACTGTATGCCAAAAACCTATCTATGAACACAGGGAAAACACACTATTCTCTGTGTTTATAGCTACATTTCTTGGAGACCAAATACACTAAAAATCAGTGACACTGACTCCAAATCAGAGACAGTTGACATGTCTGGATTCTAAACACTATTCAGCATATGTACAGTATCAAGGCAAAAAGTGGTATGATTGCAGACCAAAACACTCTGCACCCTAGGAAGGAATGGGGAAAAAAAACGAATCACAGTGATCCCAACCAATATGGCCAGTTAGCTCAGATGGTTAGAGCGTGGTGCTAATAACTCCAAGGTCGCGGGTTCGATCCCCGTACTGGCCAAAGTTTTACAGGTATTTGACATATGTCTCTCTTTATATACCACTGACGAGTTAGTTTGAAGGATTATTCCTTTCGGAAGGATTGTTGATGCACATTGTATAGACGCAAAAAGAGGGGGACAACATCCATCCTGTTGTAAGTGTGCAAAAAGAGTGATTTCTTTCTGTGCCACTCCATTTTTATTTTTAACAAATGGTACAGTATATATCACCTTGGTACTACAGTATATGCAATGTAAATATGCGGATGAACAGAGCATAGAATAAAGAAGAGAGCATAGAATAAAGAAGCAGCTAGCGCAAACAGTAATTATCACTGAAGTGACGTGAGTAATGCTAACGATTGAGAAGTCCTGAATTGTAAGGATGGAAAAGATACCACCTGCATGTAGTACTTATGAACTCATGTAGTCATGGCAAGCAGACAGCACGTCGCCCCCTATTGGCTGCAATCCTTCTGGGCTAAAAATAAAAACTATCTGCTGGCACGTTTTCTTTCTCAATCCGCCCCATTCACCAGGAAGAGAGACAGAAACAGTTCACCTCCGCATCCATTTCCTCATTCATTTCCTCTCTCACTTTAACGCTGGCTGCACCTGAGACAGTGGGAGGGAAGTTGAGAGATCAAAAAAGAGTCACGACCATTCCAAATCCTGTCCTATCAAAAGGCTGCTGTTGTCTCTCTACTCTCAAGGAATTTAATTTGCATGGGAGGGACAAACTGATGTCTCTGCCTCTCTGCCTCTCTGCCTCTCTGCCTCTCTGCCTCTCTGCCTCTCTGCCTCTCTGCCTCTCTGCCTCTCTGCCTCTCTGCCTCTCTGCCTCCCTGCCTCTCTGCCTCCCTGCCTCCCTGCCTCCCTGCCTCCCTGCCTCCCTGCCTCCCTGCCTCCCTGCCTCCCTGCCTCCCTGCCTCTCTGCCTCCATGGCTGAACAGTTCTACTGTATACTAAAGCTCTAGACCTGTGAGCTAGCCTGTGTGATGTTGTCACAACGTATCCACGGACACATTGGGAATTGTGACATCATCATCATGATCATCACACAGACTGGCTGTCCTGTAAGAGACAGAAAGATAGATAGAGACACAGACAGAGAGATGCACTTAGAAATAGATATGCCCAGGCACAGACTGCATTGGGCTTCTGTATCCTACAATGACATTTGAATGAAAAAGAATTTCAGGGGAGTTACATGGTGCATATTTTAACATGAGATCTATACTGTATATATATATGTTGTATTACTGTACATCATTTATTTGCCTCCAAATATCCGCCATATGTGAAGGGGCGTAAGTCTAAAATTTGCCTTCCTATGTAAGAAACTGTTCTTACATAATGTATGACTCAACTGTATGCCAAAAACCTATCTATGAACACAGGGAAAACACACTATTCTCTGTGTTAATAGCTACATTTCTTGGAGACCAAATACACTAAAAATCAGTGACACTGACTCCAAAACAGAGACAGTTGACATGTCTGGATTCTAAACACTATTCAGCATATGTACAGTATCAAGGCAAAAAGTGGTATGATTGCAGACCAAAACACTCTGCACCCTAGGAAGGAATGGGGAAAAAAAACGAATCACAGTGATCCCAACCAATATGGCCGGTTAGCTCAGATGGTTAGAGCGTGGTGCTAATAACGCCAAGGTCGCGGGTTCGATCCCCGTACTGGCCAAAGTTTTACAGGTATTTGACATATGTCTCTCTTTATAGACCCCTGACGAGTTAGTTTGAAGGATTATTCCTTTCGGAAGGATTGTTGATGCACTTTGTATAGACGCAAAAAGAGGGGGACAACATCCATCCTGTTGTAAGTGTACAAAAAGAGTGATTTCTTTCTGTGCCACTCCATTTTTATTTTTAACAAATGGTACAGTATATATCACCTTGGTACTACAGTATATGCAATGTAAATATGCGGATGAACAGAGCATAGAATAAAGAAGAGAGCATAGAATAAAGAAGCAGCTAGCGCAAACAGTAATTATCACTGAAGTGACGTGAGTAATGCTAACGATTGAGAACCCCTGAATTGTAATGATGGAAAAGATACCACCTGCATGTAGTACTTATGAACTCATGTAGTCATGTAGTCATGGCAAGCAGACAGCACGTCACCCCCTATTGGCTGCAATCCTTCTGGGCTAAAAATAAAAACTATCTGCTGGCACGTTTTCTTTCTCAATCCGCCCCATTCACCAGGAAGAGAGACAGAAACAGTTCACCTCCGCATCCATTTCCTCATTCATTTCCTCTCTCACTTTAACGCTGGCTGCACCTGAGACAGTGGGAGGGAAGTTGAGAGATCAAAAAAGAGTCACAACCATTCCAAATCCTGTCCTATCAACAGGCTGCTGCTGTCTCTCTGCTCTCAAGGAATTTAATTTGCATGGGAGGGACAAACTGATGTCTCTGCCTCTCTGCCTCTCTGCCTCTCTGCCTCTCTGCCTCTCTGCCTCTCTGCCTCTCTGCCTCTCTGCCTCTCTGCCTCTCTGCCTCTCTGCCTCTCTGCCTCTCTGCCTCTCTGCCTCTCTGCCTCTCTGCCTCTCTGCCTCTCTGCCTGAACAGGTCTACTGTATACTAAAGCTCTAGACCTGTGAGCTAGCCTGTGTGATGTTGTCACAACGTATCCACGGACACATTGGGAATTGTGACATCATCATCATGATCATCACACAGACTGGCTGTCCTGTAAGAGACAGAAAGATAGATAGAGACACAGACAGAGAGATGCACTTAGAAATAGATAGGCCCAGGCACAGACTGCATTGGGCTTCTGTATCCTACAATGACATTTGAATGAAAAAGAATTTCAGGGGAGTTACATGGTGCATATTTTAACATGAGATCTATACTGTATATATATATGTTGTATTACTGTACATCATTTATTTGCCTCCAAATATCCGCCATATGTGAAGGGGCGTAAGTCTAAAATTTGCCTTCCTATGTAAGAAACTGTTCTTACATACTGTATGACGCAACTGTATGCCAAAAACCTATCTATGAACACAGGGAAAACACACTATTCTCTGTGTTAATAGCTACATTTCTTGGAGACCAAATACACTAAATATCAGTGACACTGACTCCAAAACAGAGACAGTTGACATGTCTGGATTCTAAACACTATTCAGCATATGTACAGTATCAAGGCAAAAAGTGGTATGATTGCAGACCAAAACACTCTGCACCCTAGGAAGGAATGGGGAAAAAAAACGAATCACAGTGATCCCAACCAATATGGCCGGTTAGCTCAGATGGTTAGAGCGTGGTGCTAAAAACGCCAAGGTCGCGGGTTCGATCCCCGTACTGGCCAAAGTTTTACAGGTATTTGACATATGTCTCTCTTTATAGACCCCTGACGAGTTAGTTTGAAGGATTATTCCTTTCGGAAGGATTGTTGATGCACTTTGTATAGACGCAAAAAGAGGGGGACAACATCCATCCTGTTGTAAGTGTACAAAAAGAGTGATTTCTTTCTTTGCCACTCCATTTTTATTTTTAACAAATGGTACAGTATATATCACCTTGGTACTACAGTATATGCAATGTAAATATGCGGATGAACAGAGCATAGAATAAAGAAGAGAGCATAGAATAAAGAAGCAGCTAGCGCAAACAGTAATTATCACTGAAGTGACGTGAGTAATGCTAACGATTGAGAAGCCCTGAATTGTAAGGATGGAAAAGATACCACCTGCATGTAGTACTTATGAACTCATGTAGTCATGTAGTCATGGCAAGCAGACAGCACGTCGCCCCCTATTGGCTGCAATCCTTCTGGGCTAAAAATAAAAACTATCTGCTGGCACGTTTTCTTTCTCAATCCGCCCCATTCACCAGGAAGAGAGACAGAAACAGTTCACCTCCGCATCCATTTCCTCATTCATTTCCTCTCTCACTTTAACGCTGGCTGCATCTGAGACAGTGGGAGGGAAGTTGAGAGATCAAAAAAGAGTCACAACCATTCCAAATCCTGTCCTATCAACAGGCTGCTGCTGTCTCTCTGCTCTCAAGGAATTTAATTTGCATGGGAGGGACAAACTGATGTCTCTGCCTCTCTGCCTCTCTGCCTCTCTGCCTCTCTGCCTCTCTGCCTCTCTGCCTCTCTGCCTCTCTGCCTCTCTGCCTCTCTGCCTCTCTGCCTCTCTGCCTCTCTGCCTCTCTGCCTCTCTGCCTCTCTGCCTCTCTGCCTCTCTGCCTCTCTGCCTCTCTGCCTCTCTGCCTCTCTGCCTCTCTGCCTCTCTGCCTCTCTGCCTCTCTGCCTCTCTGCCTCTCTGCCTCTCTGCCTCTCTGCCTGAACAGGTCTACTGTATACTAAAGCTCTAGACCTGTGAGCTAGCCTGTGTGATGTTGTCACAACGTATCCACGGACACATTGGGAATTGTGACATCATCATCATGATCATCACACAGACTGGCTGTCCTGTAAGAGACAGAAAGATAGATAGAGACACAGACAGAGAGATGCACTTACAAATAGATAGGCCCAGGCACAGACTGCATTGGGCTTCTGTATCCTACAATGACATTTGAATGAAAAAGAATTTCAGGGGAGTTACATGGTGCATATTTTAACATGAGATCTATACTGTATATATATATGTTGTATTACTGTACATCATTTATTTGCCTCCAAATATCCGCCATATGTGAAGGGGCGTAAGTCTAAAATTTGCCTTCCTATGTAAGAAACTGTTCTTACATAATGTATGACGCAACTGTATGCCAAAAACCTATCTATGAACACAGGGAAAACACACTATTCTCTGTGTTAATAGCTACATTTCTTGGAGACCAAATACACTAAAAATCAGTGACACTGACTCCAAAACAGAGACAGTTGACATGTCTGGATTCTAAACACTATTCAGCATATGTACAGTATCAAGGCAAAAAGTGGTATGATTGCAGACCAAAACACTCTGCACCCTAGGAAGGAATGGGGAAAAAAAACGAATCACAGTGATCCCAACCAATATGGCCGGTTAGCTCAGATGGTTAGAGCGTGGTGCTAATAACGCCAAGGTCGCGGGTTCGATCCCCGTACTGGCCAAAGTTTTACAGGTATTTGACATATGTCTCTCTTTATAGACCCCTGACGAGTTAGTTTGAAGGATTATTCCTTTCGGAAGGATTGTTGATGCACTTTGTATAGACGCAAAAAGAGGGGGACAACATCCATCCTGTTGTAAGTGTACAAAAAGAGTGATTTCTTTCTGTGCCACTCCATTTTTATTTTTAACAAATGGTACAGTACTGCACCGACACACTTTATTCGAGCAAATACCCAGTATGTACCTGGCAGATACCTGGAATGCGCCGCTCCTCACCTCTGACAAGCCCCGTTGTGTTTGCCTTCCCAGCCTGGGTTCATGCCTGGCTGACGGGCGGCTGATCTGTTAAATGATAATGATTAGGATTTAATAGGCTGCAATGCTTCGCGTGTCTACCAGATGGCATAAATTCATAAATTGTAATGCAGTATATATATATATACTGTGCAGTATTGCAGCCAGCGGGAATAAAATGCTTCAATCCCTGTCTGGAAAATACCTCAATGCACTCGGGCAGAAAACAGTCACAAACCTCAATACACCCGGGTATACCCGAATTCGTGGGACTAGCCGAGCTCGAATAAAGTGTGTCGCCAGTGTATATATCACCTTGGTACTACAGTATATGCAATGTAAATATGCGGATGAACAGAGCATAGAATAAAGAAGAGAGCATAGAATAAAGAAGCAGCTAGCGCAAACAGTAATTATCACTGAAGTGACGTGAGTAATGCTAACGATTGAGAACCCCTGAATTGTAATGATGGAAAAGATACCACCTGCATGTAGTACTTATGAACTCATGTAGTCATGTAGTCATGGCAAGCACACAGCACGTCACCCCCTATTGGCTGCAATCCTTCTGGGCTAAAAATAAAAACTATCTGCTGGCACGTTTTCTTTCTCAATCCGCCCCATTCACCAGGAAGAGAGACAGAAACAGTTCACCTCCGCATCCATTTCCTCATTCATTTCCTCTCTCACTTTAACGCTGGCTGCATCTGAGACAGTGGGAGGGAAGTTGAGAGATCAAAAAAGAGTCACAACCATTCCAAATCCTGTCCTATCAACAGGCTGCTGCTGTCTCTCTGCTCTCAAGGAATTTAATTTGCATGGGAGGGACAAACTGATGTCTCTGCCTCTCTGCCTCTCTGCCTCTCTGCCTCTCTGCCTCTCTGCCTCTCTGCCTCTCTGCCTCTCTGCCTCTCTGCCTCTCTGCCTCTCTGCCTCTCTGCCTCTCTGCCTCTCTGCCTCTCTGCCTCTCTGCCTCTCTGCCTCTCTGCCTCTCTGCCTCTCTGCCTCTCTGCCTCTCTGCCTCTCTGCCTCTCTGCCTCTCTGCCTGAACAGGTCTACTGTATACTAAAGCTCTAGACCTGTGAGCTAGCCTGTGTGATGTTGTCACAACGTATCCACGGACACATTGGGACTTGTGACATCATCATCATGATCATCACACAGACTGGCTGCCCTGTAAGAGACAGAAAGATAGATAGAGACACAGACAGAGAGATGCACTTACAAATAGATAGGCCCAGGCACAGACTGCATTGGGCTTCTGTATCCTACAATGACATTTGAATGAAAAAGAATTTCAGGGAAGTTACATGGTGCATATTTTAATATGAGATCTATACTGTATATATATGTTGTATTACTGTACATCATTTATTTGCCTCCAAATATCCGCCATATGTGAAGGGGCGTAAGTCTAAAATTTGCCTTCCTATGTAAGAAACTGTTCTTACATAATGTATGACGCAACTGTATGCCAAAAACCTATCTATGAACACAGGGAAAACACACTATTCTCTGTGTTAATAGCTACATTTCTTGGAGACCAAATACACTAAAAATCAGTGACACTGACTCCAAAACAGAGACAGTTGACATGTCTGGATTCTAAACACTATTCAGCATATGTACAGTATCAAGGCAAAAAGTGGTATGATTGCAGACCAAAACACTCTGCACCCTAGGAAGGAATGGGGAAAAAAAACGAATCACAGTGATCCCAACCAATATGGCCGGTTAACTCAGATGGTTAGAGCGTGGTGCTAATAACGCCAAGGTCGCGGGTTCGATCCCCGTACTGGCCAAAGTTTTACAGGTATTTGACATATGTCTCTCTTTATAGACCCCTGACGAGTTAGTTTGAAGGATTATTCCTTTCGGAAGGATTGTTGATGCACTTTGTATAGACGCAAAAAGAGGGGGACAACATCCATCCTGTTGTAAGTGTACAAAAAGAGTGATTTCTTTCTTTGCCACTCCATTTTTATTTTTAACAAATGGTACAGTATATATCACCTTGGTACTACAGTATATGCAATGTAAATATGCGGATGAACAGAGCATAGAATAAAGAAGAGAGCATAGAATAAAGAAGCAGCTAGCGCAAACAGTAATTATCACTGAAGTGACGTGAGTAATGCTAACGATTGAGAAGCCCTGAATTGTAAGGATGGAAAAGATACCACCTGCATGTAGTACTTATGAACTCATGTAGTCATGTAGTCATGGCAAGCAGACAGCACGTCGCCCCCTATTGGCTGCAATCCTTCTGGGCTAAAAATAAAAACTATCTGCTGGCACGTTTTCTTTCTCAATCCGCCCCATTCACCAGGAAGAGAGACAGAAACAGTTCACCTCCGCATCCATTTCCTCATTCATTTCCTCTCTCACTTTAACGCTGGCTGCATTTGAGACAGTGGGAGGGAAGTTGAGAGATCAAAAAAGAGTCACAACCATTCCAAATCCTGTCCTATCAACAGGCTGCTGCTGTCTCTCTGCTCTCAAGGAATTTAATTTGCATGGGAGGGACAAACTGATGTCTCTGCCTCTCTGCCTCTCTGCCTCTCTGCCTCTCTGCCTCTCTGCCTCTCTGCCTCTCTGCCTCTCTGCCTCTCTGCCTCTCTGCCTCTCTGCCTCTCTGCCTCTCTGCCTCTCTGCCTCTCTGCCTCTCTGCCTCTCTGCCTCTCTGCCTCTCTGCCTCTCTGCCTCTCTGCCTCTCTGCCTCTCTGCCTCTCTGCCTCTCTGCCTGAACAGGTCTACTGTATACTAAAGCTCTAGACCTGTGAGCTAGCCTGTGTGATGTTGTCACAACGTATCCACGGACACATTGGGAATTGTGACATCATCATCATGATCATCACACAGACTGGCTGTCCTGTAAGAGACAGAAAGATAGATAGAGACACAGACAGAGATGCACTTACAAATAGATAGGCCCAGGCACAGACTGCATTGGGCTTCTGTATCCTACAATGACATTTGAATGAAAAAGAATTTCAGGGAAGTTACATGGTGCATATTTTAACATGAGATCTATACTGTATATATATATGTTGTATTACTGTACATCATTTATTTGCCTCCAAATATCCGCCATATGTGAAGGGGCGTAAGTCTAAAATTTGCCTTCCTATGTAAGAAACTGTTCTTACATACTGTATGACGCAACTGTATGCCAAAAACCTATCTATGAACACAGGGAAAACACACTATTCTCTGTGTTAATAGCTACATTTCTTGGAGACCAAATACACTAAAAATCAGTGACACTGACTCCAAAACAGAGACAGTTGACATGTCTGGATTCTAAACACTATTCAGCATATGTACAGTATCAAGGCAAAAAGTGGTATGATTGCAGACCAAAACACTCTGCACCCTAGGAAGGAATGGGGAAAAAAAACGAATCACAGTGATCCCAACCAATATGGCCGGTTAGCTCAGATGGTTAGAGCGTGGTGCTAATAACGCCAAGGTCGCGGGTTCGATCCCCGTACTGGCCAAAGTTTTACAGGTATTTGACATATGTCTCTCTTTATAGACCCCTGACGAGTTAGTTTGAAGGATTATTCCTTTCGGAAGGATTGTTGATGCACTTTGTATAGACGCAAAAAGAGGGGGACAACATCCATCCTGTTGTAAGTGTACAAAAAGAGTGATTTCTTTCTTTGCCACTCCATTTTTATTTTTAACAAATGGTACAGTATATATCACCTTGGTACTACAGTATATGCAATGTAAATATGCGGATGAACAGAGCATAGAATAAAGAAGAGAGCATAGAATAAAGAAGCAGCTAGCGCAAACAGTAATTATCACTGAAGTGACGTGAGTAATGCTAACGATTGAGAAGCCCTGAATTGTAAGGATGGAAAAGATACCACCTGCATGTAGTACTTATGAACTCATGTAGTCATGTAGTCATGGCAAGCAGACAGCATGTCGCCCCCTATTGGCTGCAATCCATCTGGGCTAAAAATAAAAACTATCTGCTGGCACGTTTTCTTTCTCAATCCGCCCCATTCACCAGGAAGAGAGACAGAAACAGTTCACCTCCGCATCCATTTCCTCATTCATTTCCTCTCTCACTTTCACGCTGGCTGCATCTGAGACAGTGGGAGGGAAGTTGAGAGATCAAAAAAGAGTCACAACCATTCCAAATCCTGTCCTATCAACAGGCTGCTGCTGTCTCTCTGCTCTCAAGGAATTTAATTTGCATGGGAGGGACAAACTGATGTCTCTGCCTCTCTGCCTCTCTGCCTCTCTGCCTCTCTGCCTCTCTGCCTCTCTGCCTCTCTGCCTCTCTGCCTCTCTGCCTCTCTGCCTCTCTGCCTCTCTGCCTCTCTGCCTCTCTGCCTCTCTGCCTCTCTGCCTCTCTGCCTCTCTGCCTCTCTGCCTCTCTGCCTCTCTGCCTCTCTGCCTCTCTGCCTCTCTGCCTCTCTGCCTCTGTGCCTCTGTGCCTGAACAGGTCTACTGTATACTAAAGCTCTAGACCTGTGAGCTAGCCTGTGTGATGTTGTCACAACGTATCCACGGACACATTGGGAATTGTGACATCATCATCATGATCATCACACAGACTGGCTGTCCTGTAAGAGACAGAAAGATAGATAGAGACACAGACAGAGAGATGCACTTAGAAATAGATAGGCCAAGGCACAGACTGCATTGGGCTTCTGTATCCTACAATGACATTTGAATGAAAAAGAATTTCAGGGGAGTTACATGGTGCATATTTTAACATGAGATCTATACTGTATATATATATGTTGTATTACTGTACATCATTTATTTGCCTCCAAATATCCGCCATATGTGAAGGGGCGTAAGTCTAAAATTTGCCTTCCTATGTAAGAAACTGTTCTTACATACTGTATGACGCAACTGTATGCCAAAAACCTATCTATGAACACAGGGAAAACACACTATTCTCTGTGTTAATAGCTACATTTCTTGGAAACCAAATACACTAAAAATCAGTGACACTGACTCCAAAACAGAGACAGTTGACATGTCTGTATTCTAAACACTATTCAGCATATGTACAGTATCAAGGCAAAAAGTGGTATGATTGCAGACCAAAACACTCTGCACCCTAGGAAGGAATGGGGAAAAAAAACGAATCACCGTGATCCCAACCAATATGGCCGGTTAGCTCAGATGGTTAGAGCGTGGTGCTAAAAACGCCAAGGTCGCGGGTTCGATCCCCGTACTGGCCAAAGTTTTACAGGTATTTGACATATGTCTCTCTTTATAGACCCCTGACGAGTTAGTTTGAAGGATTATTCCTTTCGGAAGGATTGTTGATGCACTTTGTATAGACGCAAAAAGAGGGGGACAACATCCATCCTGTTGTAAGTGTACAAAAAGAGTGATTTCTTTCTTTGCCACTCCATTTTTATTTTTAACAAATGGTACAGTATATATCACCTTGGTACTACAGTATATGCAATGTAAATATGCGGATGAACAGAGCATAGAATAAAGAAGAGAGCATAGAATAAAGAAGCAGCTAGCGCAAACAGTAATTATCGCTGAAGTGACGTGAGTAATGCTAACGATTGAGAAGCCCTGAATTGTAAGGATGGAAAAGATACCACCTGCATGTAGTACTTATGAACTCATGTAGTCATGTAGTCATGGCAAGCAGACAGCACGTCGCCCCCTATTGGCTGCAATCCTTCTGGGCTAAAAATAAAAACTATCTGCTGGCACGTTTTCTTTCTCAATCCGCCCCATTCACCAGGAAGAGAGACAGAAACAGTTCACCTCCGCATCCATTTCCTCATTCATTTCCTCTCTCACTTTAACGCTGGCTGCATTTGAGACAGTGGGAGGGAAGTTGAGAGATCAAAAAAGAGTCACAACCATTCCAAATCCTGTCCTATCAACAGGCTGCTGCTGTCTCTCTGCTCTCAAGGAATTTAATTTGCATGGGAGGGACAAACTGATGTCTCTGCCTCTCTGCCTCTCTGCCTCTCTGCCTCTCTGCCTCTCTGCCTCTCTGCCTCTCTGCCTCTCTGCCTCTCTGCCTCTCTGCCTCTCTGCCTCTCTGCCTCTCTGCCTCTCTGCCTCTCTGCCTCTCTGCCTCTCTGCCTCTCTGCCTCTCTGCCTCTCTGCCTCTCTGCCTCTCTGCCTGAACAGGTCTACTGTATACTAAAGCTCTAGACCTGTGAGCTAGCCTGTGTGATGTTGTCACAACGTATCCACGGACACATTGGGAATTGTGACATCATCATCATGATCATCACACAGACTGGCTGTCCTGTAAGAGACAGAAAGATAGATAGAGACACAGACAGAGATGCACTTACAAATAGATAGGCCCAGGCACAGACTGCATTGGGCTTCTGTATCCTACAATGACATTTGAATGAAAAAGAATTTCAGGGAAGTTACATGGTGCATATTTTAACATGAGATCTATACTGTATATATATATGTTGTATTACTGTACATCATTTATTTGCCTCCAAATATCCGCCATATGTGAAGGGGCGTAAGTCTAAAATTTGCCTTCCTATGTAAGAAACTGTTCTTACATACTGTATGACGCAACTGTATGCCAAAAACCTATCTATGAACACAGGGAAAACACACTATTCTCTGTGTTAATAGCTACATTTCTTGGAGACCAAATACACTAAAAATCAGTGACACTGACTCCAAAACAGAGACAGTTGACATGTCTGGATTCTAAACACTATTCAGCATATGTACAGTATCAAGGCAAAAAGTGGTATGATTGCAGACCAAAACACTCTGCACCCTAGGAAGGAATGGGGAAAAAAAACGAATCACAGTGATCCCAACCAATATGGCCGGTTAGCTCAGATGGTTAGAGCGTGGTGCTAATAACGCCAAGGTCGCGGGTTCGATCCCCGTACTGGCCAAAGTTTTACAGGTATTTGACATATGTCTCTCTTTATAGACCCCTGACGAGTTAGTTTGAAGGATTATTCCTTTCGGAAGGATTGTTGATGCACTTTGTATAGACGCAAAAAGAGGGGGACAACATCCATCCTGTTGTAAGTGTACAAAAAGAGTGATTTCTTTCTTTGCCACTCCATTTTTATTTTTAACAAATGGTACAGTATATATCACCTTGGTACTACAGTATATGCAATGTAAATATGCGGATGAACAGAGCATAGAATAAAGAAGAGAGCATAGAATAAAGAAGCAGCTAGCGCAAACAGTAATTATCACTGAAGTGACGTGAGTAATGCTAACGATTGAGAAGCCCTGAATTGTAAGGATGGAAAAGATACCACCTGCATGTAGTACTTATGAACTCATGTAGTCATGTAGTCATGGCAAGCAGACAGCATGTCGCCCCCTATTGGCTGCAATCCATCTGGGCTAAAAATAAAAACTATCTGCTGGCACGTTTTCTTTCTCAATCCGCCCCATTCACCAGGAAGAGAGACAGAAACAGTTCACCTCCGCATCCATTTCCTCATTCATTTCCTCTCTCACTTTCACGCTGGCTGCATCTGAGACAGTGGGAGGGAAGTTGAGAGATCAAAAAAGAGTCACAACCATTCCAAATCCTGTCCTATCAACAGGCTGCTGCTGTCTCTCTGCTCTCAAGGAATTTAATTTGCATGGGAGGGACAAACTGATGTCTCTGCCTCTCTGCCTCTCTGCCTCTCTGCCTCTCTGCCTCTCTGCCTCTCTGCCTCTCTGCCTCTCTGCCTCTCTGCCTCTCTGCCTCTCTGCCTCTCTGCCTCTCTGCCTCTCTGCCTCTCTGCCTCTCTGCCTCTCTGCCTCTCTGCCTCTCTGCCTCTGTGCCTCTGTGCCTGAACAGGTCTACTGTATACTAAAGCTCTAGACCTGTGAGCTAGCCTGTGTGATGTTGTCACAACGTATCCACGGACACATTGGGAATTGTGACATCATCATCATGATCATCACACAGACTGGCTGTCCTGTAAGAGACAGAAAGATAGATAGAGACACAGACAGAGAGATGCACTTAGAAATAGATAGGCCAAGGCACAGACTGCATTGGGCTTCTGTATCCTACAATGACATTTGAATGAAAAAGAATTTCAGGGGAGTTACATGGTGCATATTTTAACATGAGATCTATACTGTATATATATATGTTGTATTACTGTACATCATTTATTTGCCTCCAAATATCCGCCATATGTGAAGGGGCGTAAGTCTAAAATTTGCCTTCCTATGTAAGAAACTGTTCTTACATACTGTATGACGCAACTGTATGCCAAAAACCTATCTATGAACACAGGGAAAACACACTATTCTCTGTGTTAATAGCTACATTTCTTGGAAACCAAATACACTAAAAATCAGTGACACTGACTCCAAAACAGAGACAGTTGACATGTCTGTATTCTAAACACTATTCAGCATATGTACAGTATCAAGGCAAAAAGTGGTATGATTGCAGACCAAAACACTCTGCACCCTAGGAAGGAATGGGGAAAAAAAACGAATCACCGTGATCCCAACCAATATGGCCGGTTAGCTCAGATGGTTAGAGCGTGGTGCTAAAAACGCCAAGGTCGCGGGTTCGATCCCCGTACTGGCCAAAGTTTTACAGGTATTTGACATATGTCTCTCTTTATAGACCCCTGACGAGTTAGTTTGAAGGATTATTCCTTTCGGAAGGATTGTTGATGCACTTTGTATAGACGCAAAAAGAGGGGGACAACATCCATCCTGTTGTAAGTGTACAAAAAGAGTGATTTCTTTCTTTGCCACTCCATTTTTATTTTTAACAAATGGTACAGTATATATCACCTTGGTACTACAGTATATGCAATGTAAATATGCGGATGAACAGAGCATAGAATAAAGAAGAGAGCATAGAATAAAGAAGCAGCTAGCGCAAACAGTAATTATCGCTGAAGTGACGTGAGTAATGCTAACGATTGAGAAGCCCTGAATTGTAAGGATGGAAAAGATACCACCTGCATGTAGTACTTATGAACTCATGTAGTCATGTAGTCATGGCAAGCAGACAGCACGTCGCCCCCTATTGGCTGCAATCCTTCTGGGCTAAAAATAAAAACTATCTGCTGGCACGTTTTCTTTCTCAATCCGCCCCATTCACCAGGAAGAGAGACAGAAACAGTTCACCTCCGCATCCATTTCCTCTCTCACTTTAACGCTGGCTGCACCTGAGACAGTGGGAGGGAAGTTGAGAGATCAAAAAAGAGTCACAACCATTCCAAATCCTGTCCTATCAACAGGCTGCTGCTGTCTCTCTGCTCTCAAGGAATTTAATTTGCATGGGAGGGACAAACTGATGTCTCTGCCTCTCTGCCTCTCTGCCTCTCTGCCTCTCTGCCTCTCTGCCTCTCTGCCTCTCTGCCTCTCTGCCTCTCTGCCTCTCTGCCTCTCTGCCTCTCTGCCTCTCTGCCTCTCTGCCTCTCTGCCTCTCTGCCTCTCTGCCTCTCTGCCTCTCTGCCTCTCTGCCTCTCTGCCTCTCTGCCTCTCTGCCTCTCTGCCTCCATGGCTGAACAGGTCTACTGTATACTAAAGCTCTAGACCTGTGAGCTAGCCTGTGTGATGTTGTCACAACGTATCCACGGACACATTGGGAATTGTGACATCATCATCATGATCATCACACAGACTGGCTGTCCTGTAAGAGACAGAAAGATAGATAGAGACACAGACAGAGAGATGCACTTAGAAATAGATATGCCAAGGCACAGACTGCATTGGGCTTCTGTATCCTACAATGACATTTGAATGAAAAAGAATTTCAGGGGAGTTACATGGTGCATATTTTAATATGAGATCTATACTGTATATATATGTTGTATTACTGTACATCATTTATTTGCCTCCAAATATCCGCCATATGTGAAAGGGCGTAAGTCTAAAATTTGCCTTCCTATGTAAGAAACTGTTCTTACATAATGTATGACGCAACTGTATGCCAAAAACCTATCTATGAACACAGGGAAAACACACTATTCTCTGTGTTAATAGCTACATTTCTTGGAGACCAAATACACTAAAAATCAGTGACACTGACTCCAAAACAGAGACAGTTGACATGTCTGGATTCTAAACACTATTCAGCATATGTACAGTATCAAGGCAAAAAGTGGTATGATTGCAGACCAAAACACTTTGCACCCTAGGAAGGAATGGGGAAAAAAAACGAATCACAGTGATCCCAACCAATATGGCCGGTTAGCTCAGATGGTTAGAGCGTGGTGCTAATAACGCCAAGGTCGCGGGTTCGATCCCCGTACTGGCCAAAGTTTTACGGGTATTTGACATATGTCTCTCTTTATAGACCCCTGACGAGTTAGTTTGAAGGATTATTCCTTTCGGAAGGATTGTTGATGCACTTTGTATAGACGCAAAAAGAGGGGGACAACATCCATCCTGTTGTAAGTGTACAAAAAGAGTGATTTCTTTCTTTGCCACTCCATTTTTATTTTTAACAAATGGTACAGTATATATCACCTTGGTACTACAGTATATGCAATGTAAATATGCGGATGAACAGAGCATAGAATAAAGAAGAGAGCATAGAATAAAGAAGCAGATAGCGCAAACAGTAATTATCACTGAAGTGACGTGAGTAATGCTAACGATTGAGAAGCCCTGAATTGTAAGGTTGGAAAAGATACCACCTGCATGTAGTACTTATGAACTCATGTAGTCATGTAGTCATGGCAAGCAGACAGCACGTCGCCCCCTATTGGCTGCAATCCTTCTGGGCTAAAAATAAAAACTATCTGCTGGCACGTTTTCTTTCTCAATCCGCCCCATTCACCAGGAAGAGAGACAGAAACAGTTCACCTCCGCATCCATTTCCTCTCTCACTTTAACGCTGGCTGCACCTGAGACAGTGGGAGGGAAGTTGAGAGATCAAAAAAGAGTCACAACCATTCCAAATCCTGTCCTATCAACAGGCTGCTGCTGTCTCTCTGCTCTCAAGGAATTTAATTTGCATGGGAGGGACAAACTGATGTCTCTGCCTCTCTGCCTCTCTGCCTCTCTGCCTCTCTGCCTCTCTGCCTCTCTGCCTCTCTGCCTCTCTGCCTCTCTGCCTCTCTGCCTCTCTGCCTCTCTGCCTCTCTGCCTCTCTGCCTCTCTGCCTCTCTGCCTCTCTGCCTCTCTGCCTCTCTGCCTCTCTGCCTCTCTGCCTCTCTGCCTCTCTGCCTCTCTGCCTCTCTGCCTCTCTGCCTCCCTGCCTCTCTGCCTCTCTGCCTCTCTGCCTGAACAGGTCTACTGTATACTAAAGCTCTAGACCTGTGAGCTAGCCTGTGTGATGTTGTCACAACGTATCCACGGACACATTGGGAATTGTGACATCATCATCATGATCATCACACAGACTGGCTGTCCTGTAAGAGACAGAAAGATAGATAGAGACACAGACAGAGAGATGCACTTACAAATAGATAGGCCCAGGCACAGACTGCATTGGGCTTCTGTATCCTACAATGACATTTGAATGAAAAAGAATTTCAGGGGAGTTACATGGTGCATATTTTAACATGAGATCTATACTGTATATATATATGTTGTATTACTGTACATCATTTATTTGCCTCCAAATATCCGCCATATGTGAAGGGGCGTAAGTCTAAAATTTGCCTTCCTATGTAAGAAACTGTTCTTACATAATGTATGACGCAACTGTATGCCAAAAACCTATCTATGAACACAGGGAAAACACACTATTCTCTGTGTTAATAGCTACATTTCTTGGAGACCAAATACACTAAAAATCAGTGACACTGACTCCAAAACAGAGACAGTTGACATGTCTGGATTCTAAACACTATTCAGCATTTGTACAGTATCAAGGCAAAAAGTGGTATGATTGCAGACCAAAACACTTTGCACCCTAGGAAGGAATGGGGAAAAAAAACGAATCACAGTGATCCCAACCAATATGGCCGGTTAGCTCAGATGGTTAGAGCGTGGTGCTAATAACGCCAAGGTCGCGGGTTCGATCCCCGTACTGGCCAAAGTTTTACGGGTATTTGACATATGTCTCTCTTTATAGACCCCTGACGAGTTAGTTTGAAGGATTATTCCTTTCGGAAGGATTGTTGATGCACTTTGTATAGACGCAAAAAGAGGGGGACAACATCCATCCTGTTGTAAGTGTACAAAAAGAGTGATTTCTTTCTTTGCCACTCCATTTTTATTTTTAACAAATGGTACAGTATATATCACCTTGGTACTACAGTATATGCAATGTAAATATGCAGATGAACAGAGCATAGAATAAAGAAGAGAGCATAGAATAAAGAAGCAGCTAGCGCAAACAGTAATTATCACTGAAGTGACGTGAGTAATGCTAACGATTGAGAAGCCCTGAATTGTAAGGTTGGAAAAGATACCACCTGCATGTAGTACTTATGAACTCATGTAGTCATGTAGTCATGGCAAGCAGACAGCACGTCGCCCCCTATTGGCTGCAATCCTTCTGGGCTAAAAATAAAAACTATCTGCTGGCACGTTTTCTTTCTCAATCCGCCCCATTCACCAGGAAGAGAGACAGAAACAGTTCACCTCCGCATCCATTTCCTCTCTCACTTTAACGCTGGCTGCACCTGAGACAGTGGGAGGGAAGTTGAGAGATCAAAAAAGAGTCACAACCATTCCAAATCCTGTCCTATCAACAGGCTGCTGCTGTCTCTCTGCTCTCAAGGAATTTAATTTGCATGGGAGGGACAAACTGATGTCTCTGCCTCTCTGCCTCTCTGCCTCTCTGCCTCTCTGCCTCTCTGCCTCTCTGCCTCTCTGCCTCTCTGCCTCTCTGCCTCTCTGCCTCTCTGCCTCTCTGCCTCTCTGCCTCTCTGCCTCTCTGCCTCTCTGCCTCTCTGCCTCTCTGCCTCTCTGCCTCTCTGCCTCTCTGCCTCTCTGCCTCTCTGCCTCTCTGCCTCTCTGCCTCTCTGCCTCTCTGCCTGAACAGGTCTACTGTATACTAAAGCTCTAGACCTGTGAGCTAGCCTGTGTGATGTTGTCACAACGTATCCACGGACACATTGGGAATTGTGACATCATCATCATGATCATCACACAGACTGGCTGTCCTGTAAGAGACAGAAAGATAGATAGAGACACAGAGAGAGAGATGCACTTACAAATAGATAGGCCCAGGCACAGACTGCATTGGGCTTCTGTATCCTACAATGACATTTGAATGAAAAAGAATTTCAGGGGAGTTACATGGTGCATATTTTAACATGAGATCTATACTGTATATATATATGTTGTATTACTGTACATCATTTATTTGCCTCCAAATATCCGCCATATGTGAAGGGGCGTAAGTCTAAAATTTGCCTTCCTATGTAAGAAACTGTTCTTACATAATGTATGACGCAACTGTATGCCAAAAACCTATCTATGAACACAGGGAAAACACACTATTCTCTGTGTTAATAGCTACATTTCTTGGAGACCAAATACACTAAAAATCAGTGACACTGACTCCAAAACAGAGACAGTTGACATGTCTGGATTCTAAACACTATTCAGCATATGTACAGTATCAAGGCAAAAAGTGGTATGATTGCAGACCAAAACACTCTGCACCCTAGGAAGGAATGGGGAAAAAAAACGAATCACAGTGATCCCAACCAATATGGCCGGTTAGCTCAGATGGTTAGAGCGTGGTGCTAATAACGCCAAGGTCGCGGGTTCGATCCCCGTACTGGCCAAAGTTTTACAGGTATTTGACATATGTCTCTCTTTATAGACCCCTGACGAGTTAGTTTGAAGGATTATTCCTTTCGGAAGGATTGTTGATGCACTTTGTATAGACGCAAAAAGAGGGGGACAACATCCATCCTGTTGTAAGTGTACAAAAAGAGTGATTTCTTTCTGTGCCACTCCATTTTTATTTTTAACAAATGGTACAGTATATATCACCTTGGTACTACAGTATATGCAATGTAAATATGCGGATGAACAGAGCATAGAATAAAGAAGAGAGCATAGAATAAAGAAGCAGCTAGCGCAAACAGTAATTATCACTGAAGTGACGTGAGTAATGCTAACGATTGAGAACCCCTGAATTGTAATGATGGAAAAGATACCACCTGCATGTAGTACTTATGAACTCATGTAGTCATGTAGTCATGGCAAGCACACAGCACGTCACCCCCTATTGGCTGCAATCCTTCTGGGCTAAAAATAAAAACTATCTGCTGGCACGTTTTCTTTCTCAATCCGCCCCATTCACCAGGAAGAGAGACAGAAACAGTTCACCTCCGCATCCATTTCCTCATTCATTTCCTCTCTCACTTTAACGCTGGCTGCACCTGAGACAGTGGGAGGGAAGTTGAGAGATCAAAAAAGAGTCACAACCATTCCAAATCCTGTCCTATCAACAGGCTGCTGCTGTCTCTCTGCTCTCAAGGAATTTAATTTGCATGGGAGGGACAAACTGATGTCTCTGCCTCTCTGCCTCTCTGCCTCTCTGCCTCTCTGCCTCTCTGCCTCTCTGCCTCTCTGCCTCTCTGCCTCTCTGCCTCTCTGCCTCTCTGCCTCTCTGCCTCTCTGCCTCTCTGCCTCTCTGCCTCTCTGCCTCTCTGCCTCTCTGCCTCTCTGCCTCTCTGCCTCTCTGCCTCTCTGCCTCTCTGCCTCTCTGCCTCTCTGCCTGAACAGGTCTACTGTATACTAAAGCTCTAGACCTGTGAGCTAGCCTGTGTGATGTTGTCACAACGTATCCACGGACACATTGGGAATTGTGACATCATCATCATGATCATCACACAGACTGGCTGTCCTGTAAGAGACAGAAAGATAGATAGAGACACAGAGAGAGAGATGCACTTACAAATAGATAGGCCCAGGCACAGACTGCATTGGGCTTCTGTATCCTACAATGACATTTGAATGAAAAAGAATTTCAGGGGAGTTACATGGTGCATATTTTAACATGAGATCTATACTGTATATATATATGTTGTATTACTGTACATCATTTATTTGCCTCCAAATATCCGCCATATGTGAAGGGGCGTAAGTCTAAAATTTGCCTTCCTATGTAAGAAACTGTTCTTACATAATGTATGACGCAACTGTATGCCAAAAACCTATCTATGAACACAGGGAAAACACACTATTCTCTGTGTTAATAGCTACATTTCTTGGAGACCAAATACACTAAAAATCAGTGACACTGACTCCAAAACAGAGACAGTTGACATGTCTGGATTCTAAACACTATTCAGCATATGTACAGTATCAAGGCAAAAAGTGGTATGATTGCAGACCAAAACACTCTGCACCCTAGGAAGGAATGGGGAAAAAAAACGAATCACAGTGATCCCAACCAATATGGCCGGTTAGCTCAGATGGTTAGAGCGTGGTGCTAATAACGCCAAGGTCGCGGGTTCGATCCCCGTACTGGCCAAAGTTTTACAGGTATTTGACATATGTCTCTCTTTATAGACCCCTGACGAGTTAGTTTGAAGGATTATTCCTTTCGGAAGGATTGTTGATGCACTTTGTATAGACGCAAAAAGAGGGGGACAACATCCATCCTGTTGTAAGTGTACAAAAAGAGTGATTTCTTTCTGTGCCACTCCATTTTTATTTTTAACAAATGGTACAGTATATATCACCTTGGTACTACAGTATATGCAATGTAAATATGCGGATGAACAGAGCATAGAATAAAGAAGAGAGCATAGAATAAAGAAGCAGCTAGCGCAAACAGTAATTATCACTGAAGTGACGTGAGTAATGCTAACGATTGAGAACCCCTGAATTGTAATGATGGAAAAGATACCACCTGCATGTAGTACTTATGAACTCATGTAGTCATGTAGTCATGGCAAGCACACAGCACGTCACCCCCTATTGGCTGCAATCCTTCTGGGCTAAAAATAAAAACTATCTGCTGGCACGTTTTCTTTCTCAATCCGCCCCATTCACCAGGAAGAGAGACAGAAACAGTTCACCTCCGCATCCATTTCCTCATTCATTTCCTCTCTCACTTTAACGCTGGCTGCATCTGAGACAGTGGGAGGGAAGTTGAGAGATCAAAAAAGAGTCACAACCATTCCAAATCCTGTCCTATCAACAGGCTGCTGCTGTCTCTCTGCTCTCAAGGAATTTAATTTGCATGGGAGGGACAAACTGATGTCTCTGCCTCTCTGCCTCTCTGCCTCTCTGCCTCTCTGCCTCTCTGCCTCTCTGCCTCTCTGCCTCTCTGCCTCTCTGCCTCTCTGCCTCTCTGCCTCTCTGCCTCTCTGCCTCTCTGCCTCTCTGCCTCTCTGCCTCTCTGCCTCTCTGCCTCTCTGCCTCTCTGCCTCTCTGCCTCTCTGCCTCTCTGCCTCTCTGCCTCTCTGCCTGAACAGGTCTACTGTATACTAAAGCTCTAGACCTGTGAGCTAGCCTGTGTGATGTTGTCACAACGTATCCACGGACACATTGGGAATTGTGACATCATCATCATGATCATCACACAGACTGGCTGTCCTGTAAGAGACAGAAAGATAGATAGAGACACAGACAGAGATGCACTTACAAATAGATAGGCCCAGGCACAGACTGCATTGGGCTTCTGTATCCTACAATGACATTTGAATGAAAAAGAATTTCAGGGAAGTTACATGGTGCATATTTTAACATGAGATCTATACTGTATATATATATATGTTGTATTACTGTACATCATTTATTTGCCTCCAAATATCCGCCATATGTGAAGGGGCGTAAGTCTAAAATTTGCCTTCCTAGGTAAGAAACTGTTCTTACATAATGTATGACGCAACTGTATGCCAAAAACCTATCTATGAACACAGGGAAAACACACTATTCTCTGTGTTAATAGCTACATTTCTTGGAGACCAAATACACTAAAAATCAGTGACACTGACTCCAAAACAGAGACAGTTGACATGTCTGGATTCTAAACACTATTCAGCATATGTACAGTATCAAGGCAAAAAGTGGTATGATTGCAGACCAAAACACTCTGCACCCTAGGAAGGAATGGGGAAAAAAAACGAATCACAGTGATCCCAACCAATATGGCCGGTTAGCTCAGATGGTTAGAGCGTGGTGCTAATAACGCCAAGGTCGCGGGTTCGATCCCCGTACTGGCCAAAGTTTTACAGGTATTTGACATATGTCTCTCTTTATAGACCCCTGACGAGTTAGTTTGAAGGATTATTCCTTTCGGAAGGATTGTTGATGCACTTTGTATAGACGCAAAAAGAGGGGGACAACATCCATCCTGTTGTAAGTGTACAAAAAGAGTGATTTCTTTCTTTGCCACTCCATTTTTATTTTTAACAAATGGTACAGTATATATCACCTTGGTACTACAGTATATGCAATGTAAATATGCGGATGAACAGAGCATAGAATAAAGAAGAGAGCATAGAATAAAGAAGCAGCTAGCGCAAACAGTAATTATCACTGAAGTGACGTGAGTAATGCTAACGATTGAGAAGCCCTGAATTGTAAGGATGGAAAAGATACCACCTGCATGTAGTACTTATGAACTCATGTAGTCATGTAGTCATGGCAAGCAGACAGCACGTCGCCCCCTATTGGCTGCAATCCTTCTGGGCTAAAAATAAAAACTATCTGCTGGCACGTTTTCTTTCTCAATCCGCCCCATTCACCAGGAAGAGAGACAGAAACAGTTCACCTCCGCATCCATTTCCTCATTCATTTCCTCTCTCACTTTAACGCTGGCTGCATTTGAGACAGTGGGAGGGAAGTTGAGAGATCAAAAAAGAGTCACAACCATTCCAAATCCTGTCCTATCAACAGGCTGCTGCTGTCTCTCTGCTCTCAAGGAATTTAATTTGCATGGGAGGGACAAACTGATGTCTCTGCCTCTCTGCCTCTCTGCCTCTCTGCCTCTCTGCCTCTCTGCCTCTCTGCCTCTCTGCCTCTCTGCCTCTCTGCCTCTCTGCCTCTCTGCCTCTCTGCCTCTCTGCCTCTCTGCCTCTCTGCCTCTCTGCCTCTCTGCCTCTCTGCCTCTCTGCCTCTCTGCCTCTCTGCCTCTCTGCCTCTCTGCCTCTCTGCCTCTCTGCCTCTCTGCCTCTCTGCCTCTCTGCCTCTCTGCCTCTCTGCCTGAACAGGTCTACTGTATACTAAAGCTCTAGACCTGTGAGCTAGCCTGTGTGATGTTGTCACAACGTATCCACGGACACATTGGGAATTGTGACATCATCATCATGATCATCACACAGACTGGCTGTCCTGTAAGAGACAGAAAGATAGATAGAGACACAGACAGAGATGCACTTACAAATAGATAGGCCCAGGCACAGACTGCATTGGGCTTCTGTATCCTACAATGACATTTGAATGAAAAAGAATTTCAGGGAAGTTACATGGTGCATATTTTAACATGAGATCTATACTGTATATATATATGTTGTATTACTGTACATCATTTATTTGCCTCCAAATATCCGCCATATGTGAAGGGGCGTAAGTCTAAAATTTGCCTTCCTAGGTAAGAAACTGTTCTTACATAATGTATGACGCAACTGTATGCCAAAAACCTATCTATAAACACAGGGAAAACACACTATTCTCTGTGTTAATAGCTACATTTCTTGGAGACCAAATACACTAAAAATCAGTGACACTGACTCCAAAACAGAGACAGTTGACATGTCTGGATTCTAAACACTATTCAGCATATGTACAGTATCAAGGCAAAAAGTGGTATGATTGCAGACCAAAACACTCTGCACCCTAGGAAGGAATGGGGAAAAAAACGAATCACAGTGATCCCAACCAATATGGCCGGTTAGCTCAGATGGTTAGAGCGTGGTGCTAATAACGCCAAGGTCGCGGGTTCGATCCCCGTACTGGCCAAAGTTTTACAGGTATTTGACATATGTCTCTCTTTATAGACCCCTGACGAGTTAGTTTGAAGGATTATTCCTTTCGGAAGGATTGTTGATGCACTTTGTATAGACGCAAAAAGAGGGGGACAACATCCATCCTGTTGTAAGTGTACAAAAAGAGTGATTTCTTTCTTTGCCACTCCATTTTTATTTTTAACAAATGGTACAGTATATATCACCTTGGTACTACAGTATATGCAATGTAAATATGCGGATGAACAGAGCATAGAATAAAGAAGAGAGCATAGAATAAAGAAGCAGCTAGCGCAAACAGTAATTATCGCTGAAGTGACGTGAGTAATGCTAACGATTGAGAAGCCCTGAATTGTAAGGATGGAAAAGATACCACCTGCATGTAGTACTTATGAACTCATGTAGTCATGTAGTCATGGCAAGCAGACAGCACGTCGCCCCCTATTGGCTGCAATCCTTCTGGGCTAAAAATAAAAACTATCTGCTGGCACGTTTTCTTTCTCAATCCGCCCCATTCACCAGGAAGAGAGACAGAAACAGTTCACCTCTGCATCCATTTCCTCTCTCACTTTAACGCTGGCTGCACCTGAGACAGTGGGAGGGAAGTTGAGAGATCAAAAAAGAGTCACAACCATTCCAAATCCTGTCCTATCAACAGGCTGCTGCTGTCTCTCTGCTCTCAAGGAATTTAATTTGCATGGGAGGGACAAACTGATGTCTCTGCCTCTCTGCCTCTCTGCCTCTCTGCCTCTCTGCCTCTCTGCCTCTCTGCCTCTCTGCCTCTCTGCCTCTCTGCCTCTCTGCCTCTCTGCCTCTCTGCCTCTCTGCCTCTCTGCCTCTCTGCCTCTCTGCCTCTCTGCCTCTCTGCCTCTCTGCCTCTCTGCCTCCATGGCTGAACAGGTCTACTGTATACTAAAGCTCTAGACCTGTGAGCTAGCCTGTGTGATGTTGTCACAACGTATCCACGGACACATTGGGAATTGTGACATCATCATCATGATCATCACACAGACTGGCTGTCCTGTAAGAGACAGAAAGATAGATAGAGACACAGACAGAGAGATGCACTTAGAAATAGATAGGCCCAGGCACAGACTGCATTGGGCTTCTGTATCCTACAATGACATTTGAATGAAAAAGAATTTCAGGGGAGTTACATGGTGCATATTTTAATATGAGATCTATACTGTATATATATGTTGTATTACTGTACATCATTTATTTGCCTCCAAATATCCGCCATATGTGAAGGGGCGTAAGTCTAAAATTTGCCTTCCTATGTAAGAAACTGTTCTTACATAATGTATGACGCAACTGTATGCCAAAAACCTATCTATGAACACAGGGAAAACACACTATTCTCTGTGTTAATAGCTACATTTCTTGGAGACCAAATACACTAAAAATCAGTGACACTGACTCCAAAACAGAGACAGTTGACATGTCTGGATTCTAAACACTATTCAGCATATGTACAGTATCAAGGCAAAAAGTGGTATGATTGCAGACCAAAACACTTTGCACCCTAGGAAGGAATGGGGAAAAAAAACGAATCACAGTGATCCCAACCAATATGGCCGGTTAGCTCAGATGGTTAGAGCGTGGTGCTAATAACGCCAAGGTCGCGGGTTCGATCCCCGTACTGGCCAAAGTTTTACGGGTATTTGACATATGTCTCTCTTTATAGACCCCTGACGAGTTAGTTTGAAGGATTATTCCTTTCGGAAGGATTGTTGATGCACTTTGTATAGACGCAAAAAGAGGGGGACAACATCCATCCTGTTGTAAGTGTACAAAAAGAGTGATTTCTTTCTTTGCCACTCCATTTTTATTTTTAACAAATGGTACAGTATATATCACCTTGGTACTACAGTATATGCAATGTAAATATGCGGATGAACAGAGCATAGAATAAAGAAGAGAGCATAGAATAAAGAAGCAGCTAGCGCAAACAGTAATTATCGCTGAAGTGACGTGAGTAATGCTAACGATTGAGAAGCCCTGAATTGTAAGGATGGAAAAGATACCACCTGCATGTAGTACTTATGAACTCATGTAGTCATGTAGTCATGGCAAGCAGACAGCACGTCGCCCCCTATTGGCTGCAATCCTTCTGGGCTAAAAATAAAAACTATCTGCTGGCACGTTTTCTTTCTCAATCCGCCCCATTCACCAGGAAGAGAGACAGAAACAGTTCACCTCTGCATCCATTTCCTCTCTCACTTTAACGCTGGCTGCACCTGAGACAGTGGGAGGGAAGTTGAGAGATCAAAAAAGAGTCACAACCATTCCAAATCCTGTCCTATCAACAGGCTGCTGCTGTCTCTCTGCTCTCAAGGAATTTAATTTGCATGGGAGGGACAAACTGATGTCTCTGCCTCTCTGCCTCTCTGCCTCTCTGCCTCTCTGCCTCTCTGCCTCTCTGCCTCTCTGCCTCTCTGCCTCTCTGCCTCTCTGCCTCTCTGCCTCTCTGCCTCTCTGCCTCTCTGCCTCTCTGCCTCTCTGCCTCTCTGCCTCTCTGCCTCTCTGCCTCTCTGCCTCTCTGCCTCTCTGCCTCTCTGCCTCCATGGCTGAACAGGTCTACTGTATACTAAAGCTCTAGACCTGTGAGCTAGCCTGTGTGATGTTGTCACAACGTATCCACGGACACATTGGGAATTGTGACATCATCATCATGATCATCACACAGACTGGCTGTCCTGTAAGAGACAGAAAGATAGATAGAGACACAGACAGAGAGATGCACTTAGAAATAGATAGGCCCAGGCACAGACTGCATTGGGCTTCTGTATCCTACAATGACATTTGAATGAAAAAGAATTTCAGGGGAGTTACATGGTGCATATTTTAATATGAGATCTATACTGTATATATATGTTGTATTACTGTACATCATTTATTTGCCTCCAAATATCCGCCATATGTGAAGGGGCGTAAGTCTAAAATTTGCCTTCCTATGTAAGAAACTGTTCTTACATAATGTATGACGCAACTGTATGCCAAAAACCTATCTATGAACACAGGGAAAACACACTATTCTCTGTGTTAATAGCTACATTTCTTGGAGACCAAATACACTAAAAATCAGTGACACTGACTCCAAAACAGAGACAGTTGACATGTCTGGATTCTAAACACTATTCAGCATATGTACAGTATCAAGGCAAAAAGTGGTATGATTGCAGACCAAAACACTTTGCACCCTAGGAAGGAATGGGGAAAAAAAACGAATCACAGTGATCCCAACCAATATGGCCGGTTAGCTCAGATGGTTAGAGCGTGGTGCTAATAACGCCAAGGTCGCGGGTTCGATCCCCGTACTGGCCAAAGTTTTACGGGTATTTGACATATGTCTCTCTTTATAGACCCCTGACGAGTTAGTTTGAAGGATTATTCCTTTCGGAAGGATTGTTGATGCACTTTGTATAGACGCAAAAAGAGGGGGACAACATCCATCCTGTTGTAAGTGTACAAAAAGAGTGATTTCTTTCTTTGCCACTCCATTTTTATTTTTAACAAATGGTACAGTATATATCACCTTGGTACTACAGTATATGCAATGTAAATATGCGGATGAACAGAGCATAGAATAAAGAAGAGAGCATAGAATAAAGAAGCAGCTAGCGCAAACAGTAATTATCACTGAAGTGACGTGAGTAATGCTAACGATTGAGAAGCCCTGAATTGTAAGGTTGGAAAAGATACCACCTGCATGTAGTACTTATGAACTCATGTAGTCATGTAGTCATGGCAAGCAGACAGCACGTCGCCCCCTATTGGCTGCAATCCTTCTGGGCTAAAAATAAAAACTATCTGCTGGCACGTTTTCTTTCTCAATCCGCCCCATTCACCAGGAAGAGAGACAGAAACAGTTCACCTCCGCATCCATTTCCTCTCTCACTTTAACGCTGGCTGCACCTGAGACAGTGGGAGGGAAGTTGAGAGATCAAAAAAGAGTCA
The DNA here is from genome assembly GCF_040206685.1 of Ascaphus truei. Taxonomy (NCBI): domain Eukaryota; kingdom Metazoa; phylum Chordata; class Amphibia; order Anura; family Ascaphidae; genus Ascaphus; species Ascaphus truei. The sequence goes on along the minus strand of NC_134494.1, from coordinate 10,200,475 downwards.
CAACCATTCCAAATCCTGTCCTATCAACAGGCTGCTGCTGTCTCTCTGCTCTCAAGGAATTTAATTTGCATGGGAGGGACAAACTGATGTCTCTGCCTCTCTGCCTCTCTGCCTCTCTGCCTCTCTGCCTCTCTGCCTCTCTGCCTCTCTGCCTCTCTGCCTCTCTGCCTCTCTGCCTCTCTGCCTCTCTGCCTCTCTGCCTCTCTGCCTCTCTGCCTCTCTGCCTCTCTGCCTCTCTGCCTGAACAGGTCTACTGTATACTAAAGCTCCAGACCTGTGAGCTAGCCTGTGTGATGTTGTCACAACGTATCCACGGACACATTGGGAATTGTGACATCATCATCATGATCATCACACAGACTGGCTGTCCTGTAAGAGACAGAAAGATAGATAGAGACACAGACAGAGAGATGCACTTACAAATAGATAGGCCCAGGCACAGACTGCATTGGGCTTCTGTATCCTACAATGACATTTGAATGAAAAAGAATTTCAGGGGAGTTACATGGTGCATATTTTAACATGAGATCTATACTGTATATATATATGTTGTATTACTGTACATCATTTATTTGCCTCCAAATATCCGCCATATGTGAAGGGGCGTAAGTCTAAAATTTGCCTTCCTATGTAAGAAACTGTTCTTACATAATGTATGACGCAACTGTATGCCAAAAACCTATCTATGAACACAGGGAAAACACACTATTCTCTGTGTTAATAGCTACATTTCTTGGAGACCAAATACACTAAAAATCAGTGACACTGACTCCAAAACAGAGACAGTTGACATGTCTGGATTCTAAACACTATTCAGCATTTGTACAGTATCAAGGCAAAAAGTGGTATGATTGCAGACCAAAACACTTTGCACCCTAGGAAGGAATGGGGAAAAAAAACGAATCACAGTGATCCCAACCAATATGGCCGGTTAGCTCAGATGGTTAGAGCGTGGTGCTAATAACGCCAAGGTCGCGGGTTCGATCCCCGTACTGGCCAAAGTTTTACGGGTATTTGACATATGTCTCTCTTTATAGACCCCTGACGAGTTAGTTTGAAGGATTATTCCTTTCGGAAGGATTGTTGATGCACTTTGTATAGACGCAAAAAGAGGGGGACAACATCCATCCTGTTGTAAGTGTACAAAAAGAGTGATTTCTTTCTTTGCCACTCCATTTTTATTTTTAACAAATGGTACAGTATATATCACCTTGGTACTACAGTATATGCAATGTAAATATGCGGATGAACAGAGCATAGAATAAAGAAGAGAGCATAGAATAAAGAAGCAGCTAGCGCAAACAGTAATTATCACTGAAGTGACGTGAGTAATGCTAACGATTGAGAAGCCCTGAATTGTAAGGTTGGAAAAGATACCACCTGCATGTAGTACTTATGAACTCATGTAGTCATGTAGTCATGGCAAGCAGACAGCACGTCGCCCCCTATTGGCTGCAATCCTTCTGGGCTAAAAATAAAAACTATCTGCTGGCACGTTTTCTTTCTCAATCCGCCCCATTCACCAGGAAGAGAGACAGAAACAGTTCACCTCCGCATCCATTTCCTCTCTCACTTTAACGCTGGCTGCACCTGAGACAGTGGGAGGGAAGTTGAGAGATCAAAAAAGAGTCACAACCATTCCAAATCCTGTCCTATCAACAGGCTGCTGCTGTCTCTCTGCTCTCAAGGAATTTAATTTGCATGGGAGGGACAAACTGATGTCTCTGCCTCTCTGCCTCTCTGCCTCTCTGCCTCTCTGCCTCTCTGCCTCTCTGCCTCTCTGCCTCTCTGCCTCTCTGCCTCTCTGCCTCTCTGCCTCTCTGCCTCTCTGCCTCTCTGCCTCTCTGCCTCTCTGCCTCTCTGCCTCTCTGCCTCTCTGCCTCTCTGCCTCTCTGCCTCTCTGCCTGAACAGGTCTACTGTATACTAAAGCTCTAGACCTGTGAGCTAGCCTGTGTGATGTTGTCACAACGTATCCACGGACACATTGGGAATTGTGACATCATCATCATGATCATCACACAGACTGGCTGTCCTGTAAGAGACAGAAAGATAGATAGAGACACAGACAGAGAGATGCACTTACAAATAGATAGGCCCAGGCACAGACTGCATTGGGCTTCTGTATCCTACAATGACATTTGAATGAAAAAGAATTTCAGGGGAGTTACATGGTGCATATTTTAACATGAGATCTATACTGTATATATATATGTTGTATTACTGTACATCATTTATTTGCCTCCAAATATCCGCCATATGTGAAGGGGCGTAAGTCTAAAATTTGCCTTCCTATGTAAGAAACTGTTCTTACATAATGTATGACGCAACTGTATGCCAAAAACCTATCTATGAACACAGGGAAAACACACTATTCTCTGTGTTAATAGCTACATTTCTTGGAGACCAAATACACTAAAAATCAGTGACACTGACTCCAAATCAGAGACAGTTGACATGTCTGGATTCTAAACACTATTCAGCATATGTACAGTATCAAGGCAAAAAGTGGTATGATTGCAGACCAAAACACTCTGCACCCTAGGAAGGAATGGGGGGAAAAAACGAATCACAGTGATCCCAAACAATATGGCCGGTTAGCTCAGATGGTTAGAGCGTGGTGCTAATAACGCCAAGGTCGCGGGTTCGATCCCCGTACTGGCCAAAGTTTTACACGTATTTGACATATGTCTCTCTTTATAGACCCCTGACGAGTTAGTTTGAAGGATTATTCCTTTCGGAAGGATTGTTGATGCACTTTGTATAGACGCAAAAAGAGGGGGACAACATCCATCCTGTTATAAGTGTGCAAAAAGAGTGATTTCTTTCTGTGCCACTCCATTTTTATTTTTAACAAATGGTACAGTATATATCACCTTGGTACTACAGTATATGCAATGTAAATATGCGGATGAACAGAGCATAGAATAAAGAAGAGAGCATAGAATAAAGAAGCAGCTAGCGCAAACAGTAATTATCACTGAAGTGACGTGAGTAATGCTAACGATTGAGAACCCCTGAATTGTAATGATGGAAAAGATACCACCTGCATGTAGTACTTATGAACTCATGTAGTCATGTAGTCATGGCAAGCAGACAGCACGTCGCCCCCTATTGGCTGCAATCCTTCTGGGCTAAAAATAAAAACTATCTGCTGGCACGTTTTCTTTCTCAATCCGCCCCATTCACCAGGAAGAGAGACAGAAACAGTTCACCTCCGCATCCATTTCCTCTCTCACTTTAACGCTGGCTGCACCTGAGACAGTGGGAGGGAAGTTGAGAGATCAAAAAAGAGTCACAACCATTCCAAATCCTGTCCTATCAACAGGCTGCTGCTGTCTCTCTGCTCTCAAGGAATTTAATTTGCATGGGAGGGACAAACTGATGTCTCTGCCTCTCTGCCTCTCTGCCTCTCTGCCTCTCTGCCTCTCTGCCTCTCTGCCTCTCTGCCTCTCTGCCTCTCTGCCTCTCTGCCTCTCTGCCTCTCTGCCTCTCTGCCTCTCTGCCTCTCTGCCTCTCTGCCTCTCTGCCTCTCTGCCTCTCTGCCTCTCTGCCTCTCTGCCTCCATGGCTGAACAGGTCTACTGTATACTAAAGCTCTAGACCTGTGAGCTAGCCTGTGTGATGTTGTCACAACGTATCCACGGACACATTGGGAATTGTGACATCATCATCATGATCATCACACAGACTGGCTGTCCTGTAAGAGACAGAAAGATAGATAGAGACACAGACAGAGAGATGCACTTAGAAATAGATAGGCCAAGGCACAGACTGCATTGGGCTTCTGTATCCTACAATGACATTTGAATGAAAAAGAATTTCAGGGGGGTTACATGGTGCATATTTTAATATGAGATCTATACTGTATATATATGTTGTATTACTGTACATCATTTATTTGCCTCCAAATATCCGCCATATGTGAAGGGGCGTAAGTCTAAAATTTGCCTTCCTAGGTAAGAAACTGTTCTTACATACTGTATGACGCAACTGTATGCCAAAAACCTATCTATGAACACAGGGAAAACACACTATTCTCTGTGTTAATAGCTACATTTCTTGGAGACCAAATACACTAAAAATCAGTGACACTGACTCCAAATCAGAGACAGTTGACATGTCTGGATTCTAAACACTATTCAGCATATGTACAGTATCAAGGCAAAACGTGGTATGATTGCAGACCAAAACACTCTGCACCCTAGGAAGGAATGGGGGAAAAAAACAAATTACAGTGACCCAACCAATATGGCCGGTTAGCTCAGATGGTTAGAGCGTGGTGCTAATAACGCCAAGGTCGCGGGTTCGATCCCCGTACTGGCCAAAGTTTTACACGTATTTGACATATGTCTCTCTTTATAGACCCCTGACGAGTTAGTTTGAAGGATTATTCCTTTCGGAAGGATTGTTGATGCACTTTGTATAGACGCAAAAAGAGGGGGACAACATCCAATCTGTTGTAAGTGTGCAAAAAGAGTGATTTCTTTCTGTGCCACTCCATTTTTATTTTTAACAAATGGTACAGTATATATCACCTTGGTACTACAGTATATGCAATGTAAATATGTGGATGAACAGAGCATAGAATAAAGAAGAGAGCATAGAATAAAGAAGCAGCTAGCGCAAACAGTAATTATCACTGAAGTGACGTGAGTAATGCTAACGATTGAGAACCCCTGAATTGTAAGGATGGAAAAGATACCACCTGCATGTAGTACTTATGAACTCATGTAGTCATGGCAAGCAGACAGCACGTCGCCCCCTATTGGCTGCAATCCATCTGGGCTAAAAAAAAAAACTATCTGCTGGCACGTTTTCTTTCTCAATCCGCCCCATTCACCAGGAAGAGAGACAGAAACAGTTCACCTCCGCATCCATTTCCTCTCTCACTTTAACGCTGGCTGCACCTGAGACAGTGGGAGGGAAGTTGAGAGATCAAAAAAGAGTCACAACCATTCCAAATCCTGTCCTATCAACAGGCTGCTGCTGTCTCTCTGCTCTCAAGGAATTTAATTTGCATGGGAGGGACAAACTGATGTCTCTGCCTCTCTGCCTCTCTGCCTCTCTGCCTCTCTGCCTCTCTGCCTCTCTGCCTCTCTGCCTCTCTGCCTCTCTGCCTCTCTGCCTCTCTGCCTCTCTGCCTCTCTGCCTCTCTGCCTCTCTGCCTCTCTGCCTCTCTGCCTCTCTGCCTCTCTGCCTCTCTGCCTCTCTGCCTCCATGGCTGAACAGGTCTACTGTATACTAAAGCTCTAGACCTGTGAGCTAGCCTGTGTGATGTTGTCACAACGTATCCACGGACACATTGGGAATTGTGACATCATCATCATGATCATCACACAGACTGGCTGTCCTGTAAGAGACAGAAAGATAGATAGAGACACAGACAGAGAGATGCACTTAGAAATAGATAGGCCAAGGCACAGACTGCATTGGGCTTCTGTATCCTACAATGACATTTGAATGAAAAAGAATTTCAGGGGAGTTACATGGTGCATATTTTAATATGAGATCTATACTGTATATATATGTTGTATTACTGTACATCATTTATTTGCCTCCAAATATCCGCCATATGTGAAGGGGCGTAAGTCTAAAATTTGCCTTCCTAGGTAAGAAACTGTTCTTACATACTGTATGACGCAACTGTATGCCAAAAACCTATCTATGAACACAGGGAAAACACACTATTCTCTGTGTTAATAGCTACATTTCTTGGAGACCAAATACACTAAAAATCAGTGACACTGACTCCAAATCAGAGACAGTTGACATGTCTGGATTCTAAACACTATTCAGCATATGTACAGTATCAAGGCAAAAAGTGGTATGATTGCAGACCAAAACACTCTGCACCCTAGGAAGGAATGGGGGGAAAAAACGAATCACAGTGATCCCAAACAATATGGCCGGTTAGCTCAGATGGTTAGAGCGTGGTGCTAATAACGCCAAGGTCGCGGGTTCGATCCCCGTACTGGCCAAAGTTTTACACGTATTTGACATATGTCTCTCTTTATAGACCCCTGACGAGTTAGTTTGAAGGATTATTCCTTTCGGAAGGATTGTTGATGCACTTTGTATAGACGCAAAAAGAGGGGGACAACATCCATCCTGTTATAAGTGTGCAAAAAGAGTGATTTCTTTCTGTGCCACTCCATTTTTATTTTTAACAAATGGTACAGTATATATCACCTTGGTACTACAGTATATGCAATGTAAATATGCGGATGAACAGAGCATAGAATAAAGAAGAGAGCATAGAATAAAGAAGCAGCTAGCGCAAACAGTAATTATCACTGAAGTGACGTGAGTAATGCTAACGATTGAGAACCCCTGAATTGTAATGATGGAAAAGATACCACCTGCATGTAGTACTTATGAACTCATGTAGTCATGTAGTCATGGCAAGCAGACAGCACGTCGCCCCCTATTGGCTGCAATCCTTCTGGGCTAAAAATAAAAACTATCTGCTGGCACGTTTTCTTTCTCAATCCGCCCCATTCACCAGGAAGAGAGACAGAAACAGTTCACCTCCGCATCCATTTCCTCTCTCACTTTAACGCTGGCTGCACCTGAGACAGTGGGAGGGAAGTTGAGAGATCAAAAAAGAGTCACAACCATTCCAAATCCTGTCCTATCAACAGGCTGCTGCTGTCTCTCTGCTCTCAAGGAATTTAATTTGCATGGGAGGGACAAACTGATGTCTCTGCCTCTCTGCCTCTCTGCCTCTCTGCCTCTCTGCCTCTCTGCCTCTCTGCCTCTCTGCCTCTCTGCCTCTCTGCCTCTCTGCCTCTCTGCCTCTCTGCCTCTCTGCCTCTCTGCCTCTCTGCCTCTCTGCCTCTCTGCCTCTCTGCCTCTCTGCCTCTCTGCCTCTCTGCCTCTCTGCCTCTCTGCCTCTCTGCCTCTCTGCCTCTCTGCCTCTCTGCCTGAACAGGTCTACTGTATACTAAAGCTCTAGACCTGTGAGCTAGCCTGTGTGATGTTGTCACAACGTATCCACGGACACATTGGGAATTGTGACATCATCATCATGATCATCACACAGACTGGCTGTCCTGTAAGAGACAGAAAGATAGATAGAGACACAGACAGAGAGATGCACTTACAAATAGATAGGCCCAGGCACAGACTGCATTGGGCTTCTGTATCCTACAATGACATTTGAATGAAAAAGAATTTCAGGGGAGTTACATGGTGCATATTTTAATATGAGATCTATACTGTATATATATGTTGTATTACTGTACATCATTTATTTGCCTCCAAATATCCGCCATATGTGAAGGGGCGTAAGTCTAAAATTTGCCTTCCTAGGTAAGAAACTGTTCTTACATACTGTATGACGCAACTGTATGCCAAAAACCTATCTATGAACACAGGGAAAACACACTATTCTCTGTGTTAATAGCTACATTTCTTGGAGACCAAATACACTAAAAATCAGTGACACTGACTCCAAATCAGAGACAGTTGACATGTCTGGATTCTAAACACTATTCAGCATATGTACAGTATCAAGGCAAAAAGTGGTATGATTGCAGACCAAAACACTCTGCACCCTAGGAAGGAATGGGGGAAAAAAACGAATCACAGTGACCCAACCAATATGGCAGGTTAGCTCAGATGGTTAGAGCGTGGTGCTAATAACGCCAAGGTCGCGGGTTCGATCCCCGTACTGGCCAAAGTTTTACAGGTATTTGACATATGTCTCTCTTTATAGACCCCTGACGAGTTAGTTTGAAGGATTATTCCTTTCGGAAGGATTGTTGATGAACTTTGTATAGACGCAAAAAGAGGGGGACAACATCCATCCTGTTGTAAGTGTGCAAAAAGAGTGATTTCTTTCTGTGCCACTCCATTTTTTTTTTAACAAATGGTACAGTATATATCACCTTGGTACTACAGTATATGCAATGTAAATATGCGGATGAACAGAGCATAGAATAAAGAAGAGAGCATAGAATAAAGAAGCAGCTAGCGCAAACAGTAATTATCACTGAAGTGACGTGAGTAATGCTAACGATTGAGAACCCCTGAATTGTAATGATGGAAAAGATACCACCTGCATGTAGTACTTATGAACTCATGTAGTCATGTAGTCATGGCAAGCAGACAGCACGTCGCCCCCTATTGGCTGCAATCCTTCTGGGCTAAAAATAAAAACTATCTGCTGGCACGTTTTCTTTCTCAATCCGCCCCATTCACCAGGAAGAGAGACAGAAACAGTTCACCTCCGCATCCATTTCCTCTCTCACTTTAACGCTGGCTGCACCTGAGACAGTGGGAGGGAAGTTGAGAGATCAAAAAAGAGTCACAACCATTCCAAATCCTGTCCTATCAACAGGCTGCTGCTGTCTCTCTGCTCTCAAGGAATTTAATTTGCATGGGAGGGACAAACTGATGTCTCTGCCTCTCTGCCTCTCTGCCTCTCTGCCTCTCTGCCTCTCTGCCTCTCTGCCTCTCTGCCTCTCTGCCTCTCTGCCTCTCTGCCTCTCTGCCTCTCTGCCTCTCTGCCTCTCTGCCTCTCTGCCTCTCTGCCTCTCTGCCTCTCTGCCTCTCTGCCTCTCTGCCTGAACAGGTCTACTGTATACTAAAGCTCTAGACCTGTGAGCTAGCCTGTGTGATGTTGTCACAACGTATCCACGGACACATTGGGAATTGTGACATCATCATCATGATCATCACACAGACTGGCTGTCCTGTAAGAGACAGAAAGATAGATAGAGACACAGACAGAGAGATGCACTTACAAATAGATAGGCCCAGGCACAGACTGCATTGGGCTTCTGTATCCTACAATGACATTTGAATGAAAAAGAATTTCAGGGGAGTTACATGGTGCATATTTTAACATGAGATCTATACTGTATATATATATGTTGTATTACTGTACATCATTTATTTGCCTCCAAATATCCGCCATATGTGAAGGGGCGTAAGTCTAAAATTTGCCTTCCTATGTAAGAAACTGTTCTTACATAATGTATGACGCAACTGTATGCCAAAAACCTATCTATGAACACAGGGAAAACACACTATTCTCTGTGTTAATAGCTACATTTCTTGGAGACCAAATACACTAAAAATCAGTGACACTGACTCCAAAACAGAGACAGTTGACATGTCTGGATTCTAAACACTATTCAGCATTTGTACAGTATCAAGGCAAAAAGTGGTATGATTGCAGACCAAAACACTTTGCACCCTAGGAAGGAATGGGGAAAAAAACCGAATCACAGTGATCCCAACCAATATGGCCGGTTAGCTCAGATGGTTAGAGCGTGGTGCTAATAACGCCAAGGTCGCGGGTTCGATCCCCGTACTGGCCAAAGTTTTACGGGTATTTGACATATGTCTCTCTTTATAGACCCCTGACGAGTTAGTTTGAAGGATTATTCCTTTCGGAAGGATTGTTGATGCACTTTGTATAGACGCAAAAAGAGGGGGACAACATCCATCCTGTTGTAAGTGTACAAAAAGAGTGATTTCTTTCTTTGCCACTCCATTTTTATTTTTAACAAATGGTACAGTATATATCACCTTGGTACTACAGTATATGCAATGTAAATATGCGGATGAACAGAGCATAGAATAAAGAAGAGAGCATAGAATAAAGAAGCAGCTAGCGCAAACAGTAATTATCACTGAAGTGACGTGAGTAATGCTAACGATTGAGAACCCCTGAATTGTAAGGTTGGAAAAGATACCACCTGCATGTAGTACTTATGAACTCATGTAGTCATGTAGTCATGGCAAGCAGACAGCACGTCGCCCCCTATTGGCTGCAATCCTTCTGGGCTAAAAATAAAAACTATCTGCTGGCACGTTTTCTTTCTCAATCCGCCCCATTCACCAGGAAGAGAGACAGAAACAGTTCACCTCCGCATCCATTTCCTCTCTCACTTTAACGCTGGCTGCACCTGAGACAGTGGGAGGGAAGTTGAGAGATCAAAAAAGAGTCACAACCATTCCAAATCCTGTCCTATCAACAGGCTGCTGCTGTCTCTCTGCTCTCAAGGAATTTAATTTGCATGGGAGGGACAAACTGATGTCTCTGCCTCTCTGCCTCTCTGCCTCTCTGCCTCTCTGCCTCTCTGCCTCTCTGCCTCTCTGCCTCTCTGCCTCTCTGCCTCTCTGCCTCTCTGCCTCTCTGCCTCTCTGCCTCTCTGCCTCTCTGCCTCTCTGCCTCTCTGCCTCTCTGCCTCTCTGCCTCTCTGCCTCTCTGCCTCTCTGCCTGAACAGGTCTACTGTATACTAAAGCTCTAGACCTGTGAGCTAGCCTGTGTGATGTTGTCACAACGTATCCACGGACACATTGGGAATTGTGACATCATCATCATGATCATCACACAGACTGGCTGTCCTGTAAGAGACAGAAAGATAGATAGAGACACAGACAGAGAGATGCACTTACAAATAGATAGGCCCAGGCACAGACTGCATTGGGCTTCTGTATCCTACAATGACATTTGAATGAAAAAGAATTTCAGGGGAGTTACATGGTGCATATTTTAACATGAGATCTATACTGTATATATATATGTTGTATTACTGTACATCATTTATTTGCCTCCAAATATCCGCCATATGTGAAGGGGCGTAAGTCTAAAATTTGCCTTCCTATGTAAGAAACTGTTCTTACATAATGTATGACGCAACTGTATGCCAAAAACCTATCTATGAACACAGGGAAAACACACTATTCTCTGTGTTAATAGCTACATTTCTTGGAGACCAAATACACTAAAAATCAGTGACACTGACTCCAAAACAGAGACAGTTGACATGTCTGGATTCTAAACACTATTCAGCATATGTACAATATCAAGGCAAAAAGTGGTATGATTGCAGACCAAAACACTTTGCACCCTAGGAAGGAATGGGGAAAAAAAACGAATCACAGTGATCCCAACCAATATGGCCGGTTAGCTCAGATGGTTAGAGCGTGGTGCTAATAACGCCAAGGTCGCGGGTTCGATCCCCGTACTGGCCAAAGTTTTACGGGTATTTGACATATGTCTCTCTTTATAGACCCCTGACGAGTTAGTTTGAAGGATTATTCCTTTCGGAAGGATTGTTGATGCACTTTGTATAGACGCAAAAAGAGGGGGACAACATCCATCCTGTTGTAAGTGTACAAAAAGAGTGATTTCTTTCTTTGCCACTCCATTTTTATTTTTAACAAATGGTACAGTATATATCACCTTGGTACTACAGTATATGCAATGTAAATATGCGGATGAACAGAGCATAGAATAAAGAAGAGAGCATAGAATAAAGAAGCAGCTAGCGCAAACAGTAATTATCACTGAAGTGACGTGAGTAATGCTAACGATTGAGAACCCCTGAATTGTAAGGTTGGAAAAGATACCACCTGCATGTAGTACTTATGAACTCATGTAGTCATGTAGTCATGGCAAGCAGACAGCACGTCGCCCCCTATTGGCTGCAATCCTTCTGGGCTAAAAATAAAAACTATCTGCTGGCACGTTTTCTTTCTCAATCCGCCCCATTCACCAGGAAGAGAGACAGAAACAGTTCACCTCCGCATCCATTTCCTCTCTCACTTTAACGCTGGCTGCACCTGAGACAGTGGGAGGGAAGTTGAGAGATCAAAAAAGAGTCACAACCATTCCAAATCCTGTCCTATCAACAGGCTGCTGCTGTCTCTCTGCTCTCAAGGAATTTAATTTGCATGGGAGGGACAAACTGATGTCTCTGCCTCTCTGCCTCTCTGCCTCTCTGCCTCTCTGCCTCTCTGCCTCTCTGCCTCTCTGCCTCTCTGCCTCTCTGCCTCTCTGCCTCTCTGCCTCTCTGCCTCTCTGCCTCTCTGCCTCTCTGCCTCTCTGCCTCTCTGCCTCTCTGCCTCTCTGCCTCTCTGCCTCTCTGCCTCTCTGCCTCTCTGCCTCCATGGCTGAACAGGTCTACTGTATACTAAAGCTCTAGACCTGTGAGCTAGCCTGTGTGATGTTGTCACAACGTATCCACGGACACATTGGGAATTGTGACATCATCATCATGATCATCACACAGACTGGCTGTCCTGTAAGAGACAGAAAGATAGATAGAGACACAGACGGAGAGATGCACTTAGAAATAGATATGCCCAGGCACAGACTGCATTGGGCTTCTGTATCCTACAATGACATTTGAATGAAAAAGAATTTCAGGGGAGTTACATGGTGCATATTTTAATATGAGATCTATACTGTATATATATGTTGTATTACTGTACATCATTTATTTGCCTCCAAATATCCGCCATATGTGAAGGGGCGTAAGTCTAAAATTTGCCTTCCTAGGTAAGAAACTGTTCTTACATACTGTATGACGCAACTGTATGCCAAAAACCTATCTATGAACACAGGGAAAACACACTATTCTCTGTGTTAACAGCTACATTTCTTGGAGACCAAATACACAAAAAATCAGTGACACTGACTCCAAATCAGAGACAGTTGACATGTCTGGATTCTAAACACTATTCAGCATATGTACAGTATCAAGGCAAAAAGTGGTATGATTGCAGACCAAAACACTCTGCACCCTAGGAAGGAATGGGGGAAAAAAACGAATCACAGTGACCCAACCAATATGGCCGGTTAGCTCAGATGGTTAGAGCGTGGTGCTAATAACGCCAAGGTCGCGGGTTCGATCCCCGTACTAGCCAAAGTTTTACACGTATTTGACATATGTCTCTCTTTATAGACCCCTGACGAGTTAGTTTGAAGGATTATTCCTTTCGGAAGGATTGTTGATGCACTTTGTATAGACGCAAAAAGAGGGGGACAACATCCATCCTGTTGTAAGTGTGCAAAAAGAGTGATTTCTTTCTGTGCCACTCCATTTTTTTTTTAACAAATGGTACAGTATATATCACCTTGGTACTACAGTATATGCAATGTAAATATGCGGATGAACAGAGCATAGAATAAAGAAGAGAGCATAGAATAAAGAAGCAGCTAGCGCAAACAGTAATTATCACTGAAGTGACGTGAGTAATGCTAACGATTGAGAAGCCCTGAATTGTAAGGATGGAAAAGATACCACCTGCATGTAGTACTTATGAACTCATGTAGTCATGTAGTCATGGCAAGCAGACAGCACGTCGCCCCCTATTGGCTGCAATCCTTCTGGGCTAAAAATAAAAACTATCTGCTGGCACGTTTTCTTTCTCAATCCGCCCCATTCACCAGGAAGAGAGACAGAAACAGTTCACCTCCGCATCCATTTCCTCTCTCACTTTAACGCTGGCTGCACCTGAGACAGTGGGAGGGAAGTTGAGAGATCAAAAAAGAGTCACAACCATTCCAAATCCTGTCCTATCAACAGGCTGCTGCTGTCTCTCTGCTCTCAAGGAATTTAATTTGCATGGGAGGGACAAACTGATGTCTCTGCCTCTCTGCCTCTCTGCCTCTCTGCCTCTCTGCCTCTCTGCCTCTCTGCCTCTCTGCCTCTCTGCCTCTCTGCCTCTCTGCCTCTCTGCCTCTCTGCCTCTCTGCCTCTCTGCCTCTCTGCCTCTCTGCCTCTCTGCCTCTCTGCCTCTCTGCCTCTCTGCCTCTCTGCCTCTCTGCCTCTCTGCCTCTCTGCCTCTCTGCCTCCATGGCTGAACAGGTCTACTGTATACTAAAGCTCTAGACCTGTGAGCTAGCCTGTGTGATGTTGTCACAACGTATCCACGGACACATTGGGAATTGTGACATCATCATCATGATCATCACACAGACTGGCTGTCCTGTAAGAGACAGAAAGATAGATAGAGACACAGACGGAGAGATGCACTTAGAAATAGATATGCCCAGGCACAGACTGCATTGGGCTTCTGTATCCTACAATGACATTTGAATGAAAAAGAATTTCAGGGGAGTTACATGGTGCATATTTTAATATGAGATCTATACTGTATATATATGTTGTATTACTGTACATCATTTATTTGCCTCCAAATATCCGCCATATGTGAAGGGGCGTAAGTCTAAAATTTGCCTTCCTAGGTAAGAAACTGTTCTTACATACTGTATGACGCAACTGTATGCCAAAAACCTATCTATGAACACAGGGAAAACACACTATTCTCTGTGTTAACAGCTACATTTCTTGGAGACCAAATACACAAAAAATCAGTGACACTGACTCCAAATCAGAGACAGTTGACATGTCTGGATTCTAAACACTATTCAGCATATGTACAGTATCAAGGCAAAAAGTGGTATGATTGCAGACCAAAACACTCTGCACCCTAGGAAGGAATGGGGGAAAAAAACGAATCACAGTGACCCAACCAATATGGCCGGTTAGCTCAGATGGTTAGAGCGTGGTGCTAATAACGCCAAGGTCGCGGTTTCGATCCCCGTACTGGCCAAAGTTTTACACGTATTTGACATATGTCTCTCTTTATAGACCCCTGACGAGTTAGTTTGAAGGATTATTCCTTTCGGAAGGATTGTTGATGCACTTTGTATAGACGCAAAAAGAGGGGGACAACATCCATCCTGTTGTAAGTGTACAAAAAGAGTGATTTCTTTCTGTGCCACTCCATTTTTTTTTTAACAAATGGTACAGTATATATCACCTTGGTACTACAGTATATGCAATGTAAATATGCGGATGAACAGAGCATAGAATAAAGAAGAGAGCATAGAATAAAGAAGCAGCTAGCGCAAACAGTAATTATCACTGAAGTGACGTGAGTAATGCTAACGATTGAGAACCCCTGAATTGTAAGGATGGAAAAGATACCACCTGCATGTAGTACTTATGAACTCATGTAGTCATGTAGTCATGGCAAGCAGACAGCACGTCGCCCCCTATTGGCTGCAATCCTTCTGGGCTAAAAATAAAAACTATCTGCTGGCACGTTTTCTTTCTCAATCCGCCCCATTCACCATGAAGACAGACAGAAACAGTTCACCTCCGCATCCATTTCCTCTCTCACTTTAACGCTGGCTGCACCTGAGACAGTGGGAGGGAAGTTGAGAGATCAAAAAAGAGTCACAACCATTCCAAATCCTGTCCTATCAACAGGCTGCTGCTGTCTCTCTGCTCTCAAGGAATTTAATTTGCATGGGAGGGACAAACTGATGTCTCTGCCTCTCTGCCTCTCTGCCTCTCTGCCTCTCTGCCTCTCTGCCTCTCTGCCTCTCTGCCTCTCTGCCTCTCTGCCTCTCTGCCTCTCTGCCTCTCTGCCTCTCTGCCTCTCTGCCTCTCTGCCTCTCTGCCTCTCTGCCTCTCTGCCTCTCTGCCTCTCTGCCTCTCTGCCTCTCTGCCTCTCTGCCTCTCTGCCTCTCTGCCTCTCTGCCTCTCTGCCTCCATGGCTGAACAGGTCTACTGTATACTAAAGCTCTAGACCTGTGAGCTAGCCTGTGTGATGTTGTCACAACGTATCCACGGACACATTGGGAATTGTGACATCATCATCATGATCATCACACAGACTGGCTGTCCTGTAAGAGACAGAAAGATAGATAGAGACACAGACGGAGAGATGCACTTAGAAATAGATATGCCCAGGCACAGACTGCATTGGGCTTCTGTATCCTACAATGACATTTGAATGAAAAAGAATTTCAGGGGAGTTACATGGTGCATATTTTAATATGAGATCTATACTGTATATATATGTTGTATTACTGTACATCATTTATTTGCCTCCAAATATCCGCCATATGTGAAGGGGCGTAAGTCTAAAATTTGCCTTCCTAGGTAAGAAACTGTTCTTACATACTGTATGACGCAACTGTATGCCAAAAACCTATCTATGAACACAGGGAAAACACACTATTCTCTGTGTTAACAGCTACATTTCTTGGAGACCAAATACACAAAAAATCAGTGACACTGACTCCAAATCAGAGACAGTTGACATGTCTGGATTCTAAACACTATTCAGCATATGTACAGTATCAAGGCAAAAAGTGGTATGATTGCAGACCAAAACACTCTGCACCCTAGGAAGGAATGGGGGAAAAAAACGAATCACAGTGACCCAACCAATATGGCCGGTTAGCTCAGATGGTTAGAGCGTGGTGCTAATAACGCCAAGGTCGCGGGTTCGATCCCCGTACTGGCCAAAGTTTTACACGTATTTGACATATGTCTCTCTTTATAGACCCCTGACGAGTTAGTTTGAAGGATTATTCCTTTCGGAAGGATTGTTGATGCACTTTGTATAGACGCAAAAAGAGGGGGACAACATCCATCCTGTTGTAAGTGTGCAAAAAGAGTGATTTCTTTCTGTGCCACTCCATTTTTTTTTTAACAAATGGTACAGTATATATCACCTTGGTACTACAGTATATGCAATGTAAATATGCGGATGAACAGAGCATAGAATAAAGAAGAGAGCATAGAATAAAGAAGCAGCTAGCGCAAACAGTAATTATCACTGAAGTGACGTGAGTAATGCTAACGATTGAGAACCCCTGAATTGTAAGGATGGAAAAGATACCACCTGCATGTAGTACTTATGAACTCATGTAGTCATGTAGTCATGGCAAGCAGACAGCACGTCGCCCCCTATTGGCTGCAATCCTTCTGGGCTAAAAATAAAAACTATCTGCTGGCACGTTTTCTTTCTCAATCCGCCCCATTCACCAGGAAGAGAGACAGAAACAGTCCACCTCCGCATCCATTTCCTCTCTCACTTTAACGCTGGCTGCACCTGAGACAGTGGGAGGGAAGTTGAGAGATCAAAAAAGAGTCACAACCATTCCAAATCCTGTCCTATCAACAGGCTGCTGCTGTCTCTCTGCTCTCAAGGAATTTAATTTGCATGGGAGGGACAAACTGATGTCTCTGCCTCTCTGCCTCTCTGCCTCTCTGCCTCTCTGCCTCTCTGCCTCTCTGCCTCTCTGCCTCTCTGCCTCTCTGCCTCTCTGCCTCTCTGCCTCTCTGCCTCTCTGCCTCTCTGCCTCTCTGCCTCTCTGCCTCCATGGCTGAACAGGTCTACTGTATACTAAAGCTCTAGACCTGTGAGCTAGCCTGTGTGATGTTGTCACAACGTATCCACGGACACATTGGGAATTGTGACATCATCATCATGATCATCACACAGACTGGCTGTCCTGTAAGAGACAGAAAGATAGATAGAGACACAGACGGAGAGATGCACTTAGAAATAGATATGCCCAGGCACAGACTGCATTGGGCTTCTGTATCCTACAATGACATTTGAATGAAAAAGAATTTCAGGGGAGTTACACTGGCGACACACTTTATTCGAGCTTGGCTTGTCCCACGAATTCGGGTATACCCAGGTGTATTGAGGTTTGTGACTGTTTTCTGCCCGAGTGCATTGAGGTATTTTCCAGGCAGGGATTGAAGCATTTTATTCCCGCTGGCTGCAATAATGCACAGTATATATATATATACTGCATTACAATTCATGAATTTATGCCATCTGGTAGACATGCGAAGCATTGCAGCCTATTAAATCCTAATCATTATCATTTAACAGATCAGCCGCCCATCAGCCAGGCATCAACCCAGGCTGGGAAGGCAAATGCAACGGGGCTTGTCAGAGGTGAGGAGTGGCGCATTCCAGGTATCTGCCAGGTACATACCGGGTATTTGCTCAAATAAAGTGTGTCGGTGCAGTACATGGTGCATATTTTAATATGAGATCTATACTGTATATATATGTTGTATTACTGTACATCATTTATTTGCCTCCAAATATCCGCCATATGTGAAGGGGCGTAAGTCTAAAATTTGCCTTCCTAGGTAAGAAACTGTTCTTACATACTGTATGACGCAACTGTATGCCAAAAACCTATCTATGAACACAGGGAAAACACACTATTCTCTGTGTTAACAGCTACATTTCTTGGAGACCAAATACACAAAAAATCAGTGACACTGACTCCAAATCAGAGACAGTTGACATGTCTGGATTCTAAACACTATTCAGCATATGTACAGTATCAAGGCAAAAAGTGGTATGATTGCAGACCAAAACACTCTGCACCCTAGGAAGGAATGGGGGAAAAAACGAATCACAGTGACCCAACCAATATGGCCGGTTAGCTCAGATGGTTAGAGCGTGGTGCTAATAACGCCAAGGTCGCGGGTTCGATCCCCGTACTGGCCAAAGTTTTACACGTATTTGACATATGTCTCTCTTTATAGACCCCTGACGAGTTAGTTTGAAGGATTATTCCTTTCGGAAGGATTGTTGATGCACTTTGTATAGACGCAAAAAGAGGGGGACAACATCCATCCTGTTGTAAGTGTGCAAAAAGAGTGATTTCTTTCTGTGCCACTCCATTTTTTTTTTAACAAATGGTACAGTATATATCACCTTGGTACTACAGTATATGCAATGTAAATATGCGGATGAACAGAGCATAGAATAAAGAAGAGAGCATAGAATAAAGAAGCAGCTAGCGCAAACAGTAATTATTACTGAAGTGACGTGAGTAATGCTAACGATTGAGAAGCCCTGAATTGTAAGGATGGAAAAGATACCACCTGCATGTAGTACTTATGAACTCATGTAGTCATGTAGTCATGGCAAGCAGACAGCACGTCGCCCCCTATTGGCTGCAATCCTTCTGGGCTAAAAATAAAAACTATCTGCTGGCACGTTTTCTTTCTCAATCCGCCCCATTCACCAGGAAGAGAGACAGAAACAGTTCACCTCCGCATCCATTTCCTCTCTCACTTTAACGCTGGCTGCACCTGAGACAGTGGGAGGGAAGTTGAGAGATCAAAAAAGAGTCACAACCATTCCAAATCCTGTCCTATCAACAGGCTGCTGCTGTCTCTCTGCTCTCAAGGAATTTAATTTGCATGGGAGGGACAAACTGATGTCTCTGCCTCTCTGCCTCTCTGCCTCTCTGCCTCTCTGCCTCTCTGCCTCTCTGCCTCTCTGCCTCTCTGCCTCTCTGCCTCTCTGCCTCTCTGCCTCTCTGCCTCTCTGCCTCTCTGCCTCTCTGCCTCTCTGCCTCTCTGCCTCTCTGCCTCTCTGCCTCCATGGCTGAACAGGTCTACTGTATACTAAAGCTCTAGACCTGTGAGCTAGCCTGTGTGATGTTGTCACAACGTATCCACGGACACATTGGGAATTGTGACATCATCATCATGATCATCACACAGACTGGCTGTCCTGTAAGAGACAGAAAGATAGATAGAGACACAGACGGAGAGATGCACTTAGAAATAGATATGCCCAGGCACAGACTGCATTGGGCTTCTGTATCCTACAATGACATTTGAATGAAAAAGAATTTCAGGGGAGTTACATGGTGCATATTTTAATATGAGATCTATACTGTATATATATGTTGTATTACTGTACATCATTTATTTGCCTCCAAATATCCGCCATATGTGAAGGGGCGTAAGTCTAAAATTTGCCTTCCTAGGTAAGAAACTGTTCTTACATACTGTATGACGCAACTGTATGCCAAAAACCTATCTATGAACACAGGGAAAACACACTATTCTCTGTGTTAACAGCTACATTTCTTGGAGACCAAATACACAAAAAATCAGTGACACTGACTCCAAATCAGAGACAGTTGACATGTCTGGATTCTAAACACTATTCAGCATATGTACAGTATCAAGGCAAAAAGTGGTATGATTGCAGACCAAAACACTCTGCACCCTAGGAAGGAATGGGGGAAAAAAACGAATCACAGTGACCCAACCAATATGGCCGGTTAGCTCAGATGGTTAGAGCGTGGTGCTAATAACGCCAAGGTCGCGGGTTCGATCCCCGTACTGGCCAAAGTTTTACACGTATTTGACATATGTCTCTCTTTATAGACCCCTGACGAGTTAGTTTGAAGGATTATTCCTTTCGGAAGGATTGTTGATGCACTTTGTATAGACGCAAAAAGAGGGGGACAACATCCATCCTGTTGTAAGTGTGCAAAAAGAGTGATTTCTTTCTGTGCCACTCCATTTTTTTTTTAACAAATGGTACAGTATATATCACCTTGGTACTACAGTATATGCAATGTAAATATGCGGATGAACAGAGCATAGAATAAAGAAGAGAGCATAGAATAAAGAAGCAGCTAGCGCAAACAGTAATTATCACTGAAGTGACGTGAGTAATGCTAACGATTGAGAACCCCTGAATTGTAAGGATGGAAAAGATACCACCTGCATGTAGTACTTATGAACTCATGTAGTCATGTAGTCATGGCAAGCAGACAGCACGTCGCCCCCTATTGGCTGCAATCCTTCTGGGCTAAAAATAAAAACTATCTGCTGGCACGTTTTCTTTCTCAATCCGCCCCATTCACCAGGAAGAGAGACAGAAACAGTTCACCTCCGCATCCATTTCCTCTCTCACTTTAACGCTGGCTGCACCTGAGACAGTGGGAGGGAAGTTGAGAGATCAAAAAAGAGTCACAACCATTCCAAATCCTGTCCTATCAACAGGCTGCTGCTGTCTCTCTGCTCTCAAGGAATTTAATTTGCATGGGAGGGACAAACTGATGTCTCTGCCTCTCTGCCTCTCTGCCTCTCTGCCTCTCTGCCTCTCTGCCTCTCTGCCTCTCTGCCTCTCTGCCTCTCTGCCTCTCTGCCTCTCTGCCTCTCTGCCTCTCTGCCTCTCTGCCTCTCTGCCTCTCTGCCTCTCTGCCTCTCTGCCTCTCTGCCTCTCTGCCTCTCTGCCTCTCTGCCTCTCTGCCTCTCTGCCTCCATGGCTGAACAGGTCTACTGTATACTAAAGCTCTAGACCTGTGAGCTAGCCTGTGTGATGTTGTCACAACGTATCCACGGACACATTGGGAATTGTGACATCATCATCATGATCATCACACAGACTGGCTGTCCTGTAAGAGACAGAAAGATAGATAGAGACACAGACGGAGAGATGCACTTAGAAATAGATATGCCCAGGCACAGACTGCATTGGGCTTCTGTATCCTACAATGACATTTGAATGAAAAAGAATTTCAGGGGAGTTACACTGGCGACACACTTTATTCGAGCTTGGCTTGTCCCACGAATTCGGGTATACCCAGGTGTATTGAGGTTTGTGACTGTTTTCTGCCCGAGTGCATTGAGGTATTTTCCAGGCAGGGATTGAAGCATTTTATTCCCGCTGGCTGCAATAATGCACAGTATATATATATATACTGCATTACAATTCATGAATTTATGCCATCTGGTAGACATGCGAAGCATTGCAGCCTATTAAATCCTAATCATTATCATTTAACAGATCAGCCGCCCATCAGCCAGGCATCAACCCAGGCTGGGAAGGCAAATGCAACGGGGCTTGTCAGAGGTGAGGAGTGGCGCATTCCAGGTATCTGCCAGGTACATACCGGGTATTTGCTCAAATAAAGTGTGTCGGTGCAGTACATGGTGCATATTTTAATATGAGATCTATACTGTATATATATGTTGTATTACTGTACATCATTTATTTGCCTCCAAATATCCGCCATATGTGAAGGGGCGTAAGTCTAAAATTTGCCTTCCTAGGTAAGAAACTGTTCTTACATACTGTATGACGCAACTGTATGCCAAAAACCTATCTATGAACACAGGGAAAACACACTATTCTCTGTGTTAACAGCTACATTTCTTGGAGACCAAATACACAAAAAATCAGTGACACTGACTCCAAATCAGAGACAGTTGACATGTCTGGATTCTAAACACTATTCAGCATATGTACAGTATCAAGGCAAAAAGTGGTATGATTGCAGACCAAAACACTCTGCACCCTAGGAAGGAATGGGGGAAAAAACGAATCACAGTGACCCAACCAATATGGCCGGTTAGCTCAGATGGTTAGAGCGTGGTGCTAATAACGCCAAGGTCGCGGGTTCGATCCCCGTACTGGCCAAAGTTTTACACGTATTTGACATATGTCTCTCTTTATAGACCCCTGACGAGTTAGTTTGAAGGATTATTCCTTTCGGAAGGATTGTTGATGCACTTTGTATAGACGCAAAAAGAGGGGGACAACATCCATCCTGTTGTAAGTGTGCAAAAAGAGTGATTTCTTTCTGTGCCACTCCATTTTTTTTTTAACAAATGGTACAGTATATATCACCTTGGTACTACAGTATATGCAATGTAAATATGCGGATGAACAGAGCATAGAATAAAGAAGAGAGCATAGAATAAAGAAGCAGCTAGCGCAAACAGTAATTATTACTGAAGTGACGTGAGTAATGCTAACGATTGAGAAGCCCTGAATTGTAAGGATGGAAAAGATACCACCTGCATGTAGTACTTATGAACTCATGTAGTCATGTAGTCATGGCAAGCAGACAGCACGTCGCCCCCTATTGGCTGCAATCCTTCTGGGCTAAAAATAAAAACTATCTGCTGGCACGTTTTCTTTCTCAATCCGCCCCATTCACCAGGAAGAGAGACAGAAACAGTTCACCTCCGCATCCATTTCCTCTCTCACTTTAACGCTGGCTGCACCTGAGACAGTGGGAGGGAAGTTGAGAGATCAAAAAAGAGTCACAACCATTCCAAATCCTGTCCTATCAACAGGCTGCTGCTGTCTCTCTGCTCTCAAGGAATTTAATTTGCATGGGAGGGACAAACTGATGTCTCTGCCTCTCTGCCTCTCTGCCTCTCTGCCTCTCTGCCTCTCTGCCTCTCTGCCTCTCTGCCTCTCTGCCTCTCTGCCTCTCTGCCTCTCTGCCTCTCTGCCTCTCTGCCTCTCTGCCTCTCTGCCTCTCTGCCTCTCTGCCTCTCTGCCTCTCTGCCTCTCTGCCTCTCTGCCTCTCTGCCTCTCTGCCTCCATGGCTGAACAGGTCTACTGTATACTAAAGCTCTAGACCTGTGAGCTAGCCTGTGTGATGTTGTCACAACGTATCCACGGACACATTGGGAATTGTGACATCATCATCATGATCATCACACAGACTGGCTGTCCTGTAAGAGACAGAAAGATAGATAGAGACACAGACGGAGAGATGCACTTAGAAATAGATATGCCCAGGCACAGACTGCATTGGGCTTCTGTATCCTACAATGACATTTGAATGAAAAAGAATTTCAGGGGAGTTACATGGTGCATATTTTAATATGAGATCTATACTGTATATATATGTTGTATTACTGTACATCATTTATTTGCCTCCAAATATCCGCCATATGTGAAGGGGCGTAAGTCTAAAATTTGCCTTCCTAGGTAAGAAACTGTTCTTACATACTGTATGACGCAACTGTATGCCAAAAACCTATCTATGAACACAGGGAAAACACACTATTCTCTGTGTTAACAGCTACATTTCTTGGAGACCAAATACACAAAAAATCAGTGACACTGACTCCAAATCAGAGACAGTTGACATGTCTGGATTCTAAACACTATTCAGCATATGTACAGTATCAAGGCAAAAAGTGGTATGATTGCAGACCAAAACACTCTGCACCCTAGGAAGGAATGGGGGAAAAAAACGAATCACAGTGACCCAACCAATATGGCCGGTTAGCTCAGATGGTTAGAGCGTGGTGCTAATAACGCCAAGGTCGCGGGTTCGATCCCCGTACTAGCCAAAGTTTTACACGTATTTGACATATGTCTCTCTTTATAGACCCCTGACGAGTTAGTTTGAAGGATTATTCCTTTCGGAAGGATTGTTGATGCACTTTGTATAGACGCAAAAAGAGGGGGACAACATCCATCCTGTTGTAAGTGTGCAAAAAGAGTGATTTCTTTCTGTGCCACTCCATTTTTTTTTTAACAAATGGTACAGTATATATCACCTTGGTACTACAGTATATGCAATGTAAATATGCGGATGAACAGAGCATAGAATAAAGAAGAGAGCATAGAATAAAGAAGCAGCTAGCGCAAACAGTAATTATCACTGAAGTGACGTGAGTAATGCTAACGATTGAGAAGCCCTGAATTGTAAGGATGGAAAAGATACCACCTGCATGTAGTACTTATGAACTCATGTAGTCATGTAGTCATGGCAAGCAGACAGCACGTCGCCCCCTATTGGCTGCAATCCTTCTGGGCTAAAAATAAAAACTATCTGCTGGCACGTTTTCTTTCTCAATCCGCCCCATTCACCAGGAAGAGAGACAGAAACAGTTCACCTCCGCATCCATTTCCTCTCTCACTTTAACGCTGGCTGCACCTGAGACAGTGGGAGGGAAGTTGAGAGATCAAAAAAGAGTCACAACCATTCCAAATCCTGTCCTATCAACAGGCTGCTGCTGTCTCTCTGCTCTCAAGGAATTTAATTTGCATGGGAGGGACAAACTGATGTCTCTGCCTCTCTGCCTCTCTGCCTCTCTGCCTCTCTGCCTCTCTGCCTCTCTGCCTCTCTGCCTCTCTGCCTCTCTGCCTCTCTGCCTCTCTGCCTCTCTGCCTCTCTGCCTCTCTGCCTCTCTGCCTCTCTGCCTCTCTGCCTCTCTGCCTCTCTGCCTCTCTGCCTCTCTGCCTCTCTGCCTCTCTGCCTCTCTGCCTCTCTGCCTCTCTGCCTCCATGGCTGAACAGGTCTACTGTATACTAAAGCTCTAGACCTGTGAGCTAGCCTGTGTGATGTTGTCACAACGTATCCACGGACACATTGGGAATTGTGACATCATCATCATGATCATCACACAGACTGGCTGTCCTGTAAGAGACAGAAAGATAGATAGAGACACAGACGGAGAGATGCACTTAGAAATAGATATGCCCAGGCACAGACTGCATTGGGCTTCTGTATCCTACAATGACATTTGAATGAAAAAGAATTTCAGGGGAGTTACATGGTGCATATTTTAATATGAGATCTATACTGTATATATATGTTGTATTACTGTACATCATTTATTTGCCTCCAAATATCCGCCATATGTGAAGGGGCGTAAGTCTAAAATTTGCCTTCCTAGGTAAGAAACTGTTCTTACATACTGTATGACGCAACTGTATGCCAAAAACCTATCTATGAACACAGGGAAAACACACTATTCTCTGTGTTAACAGCTACATTTCTTGGAGACCAAATACACAAAAAATCAGTGACACTGACTCCAAATCAGAGACAGTTGACATGTCTGGATTCTAAACACTATTCAGCATATGTACAGTATCAAGGCAAAAAGTGGTATGATTGCAGACCAAAACACTCTGCACCCTAGGAAGGAATGGGGGAAAAAAACGAATCACAGTGACCCAACCAATATGGCCGGTTAGCTCAGATGGTTAGAGCGTGGTGCTAATAACGCCAAGGTCGCGGTTTCGATCCCCGTACTGGCCAAAGTTTTACACGTATTTGACATATGTCTCTCTTTATAGACCCCTGACGAGTTAGTTTGAAGGATTATTCCTTTCGGAAGGATTGTTGATGCACTTTGTATAGACGCAAAAAGAGGGGGACAACATCCATCCTGTTGTAAGTGTACAAAAAGAGTGATTTCTTTCTGTGCCACTCCATTTTTTTTTTAACAAATGGTACAGTATATATCACCTTGGTACTACAGTATATGCAATGTAAATATGCGGATGAACAGAGCATAGAATAAAGAAGAGAGCATAGAATAAAGAAGCAGCTAGCGCAAACAGTAATTATCACTGAAGTGACGTGAGTAATGCTAACGATTGAGAACCCCTGAATTGTAAGGATGGAAAAGATACCACCTGCATGTAGTACTTATGAACTCATGTAGTCATGTAGTCATGGCAAGCAGACAGCACGTCGCCCCCTATTGGCTGCAATCCTTCTGGGCTAAAAATAAAAACTATCTGCTGGCACGTTTTCTTTCTCAATCCGCCCCATTCACCATGAAGACAGACAGAAACAGTTCACCTCCGCATCCATTTCCTCTCTCACTTTAACGCTGGCTGCACCTGAGACAGTGGGAGGGAAGTTGAGAGATCAAAAAAGAGTCACAACCATTCCAAATCCTGTCCTATCAACAGGCTGCTGCTGTCTCTCTGCTCTCAAGGAATTTAATTTGCATGGGAGGGACAAACTGATGTCTCTGCCTCTCTGCCTCTCTGCCTCTCTGCCTCTCTGCCTCTCTGCCTCTCTGCCTCTCTGCCTCTCTGCCTCTCTGCCTCTCTGCCTCTCTGCCTCTCTGCCTCTCTGCCTCTCTGCCTCTCTGCCTCTCTGCCTCTCTGCCTCTCTGCCTCCATGGCTGAACAGGTCTACTGTATACTAAAGCTCTAGACCTGTGAGCTAGCCTGTGTGATGTTGTCACAACGTATCCACGGACACATTGGGAATTGTGACATCATCATCATGATCATCACACAGACTGGCTGTCCTGTAAGAGACAGAAAGATAGATAGAGACACAGACGGAGAGATGCACTTAGAAATAGATATGCCCAGGCACAGACTGCATTGGGCTTCTGTATCCTACAATGACATTTGAATGAAAAAGAATTTCAGGGGAGTTACATGGTGCATATTTTAATATGAGATCTATACTGTATATATATGTTGTATTACTGTACATCATTTATTTGCCTCCAAATATCCGCCATATGTGAAGGGGCGTAAGTCTAAAATTTGCCTTCCTAGGTAAGAAACTGTTCTTACATACTGTATGACGCAACTGTATGCCAAAAACCTATCTATGAACACAGGGAAAACACACTATTCTCTGTGTTAACAGCTACATTTCTTGGAGACCAAATACACAAAAAATCAGTGACACTGACTCCAAATCAGAGACAGTTGACATGTCTGGATTCTAAACACTATTCAGCATATGTACAGTATCAAGGCAAAAAGTGGTATGATTGCAGACCAAAACACTCTGCACCCTAGGAAGGAATGGGGGAAAAAAACGAATCACAGTGACCCAACCAATATGGCCGGTTAGCTCAGATGGTTAGAGCGTGGTGCTAATAACGCCAAGGTCGCGGGTTCGATCCCCGTACTGGCCAAAGTTTTACACGTATTTGACATATGTCTCTCTTTATAGACCCCTGACGAGTTAGTTTGAAGGATTATTCCTTTCGGAAGGATTGTTGATGCACTTTGTATAGACGCAAAAAGAGGGGGACAACATCCATCCTGTTGTAAGTGTGCAAAAAGAGTGATTTCTTTCTGTGCCACTCCATTTTTTTTTTAACAAATGGTACAGTATATATCACCTTGGTACTACAGTATATGCAATGTAAATATGCGGATGAACAGAGCATAGAATAAAGAAGAGAGCATAGAATAAAGAAGCAGCTAGCGCAAACAGTAATTATCACTGAAGTGACGTGAGTAATGCTAACGATTGAGAACCCCTGAATTGTAAGGATGGAAAAGATACCACCTGCATGTAGTACTTATGAACTCATGTAGTCATGTAGTCATGGCAAGCAGACAGCACGTCGCCCCCTATTGGCTGCAATCCTTCTGGGCTAAAAATAAAAACTATCTGCTGGCACGTTTTCTTTCTCAATCCGCCCCATTCACCAGGAAGAGAGACAGAAACAGTCCACCTCCGCATCCATTTCCTCTCTCACTTT
Organism: Ascaphus truei; assembly: GCF_040206685.1. Lineage (NCBI taxonomy): Eukaryota > Metazoa > Chordata > Amphibia > Anura > Ascaphidae > Ascaphus > Ascaphus truei. The sequence goes on along the minus strand of NC_134494.1, from coordinate 10,173,076 downwards.
AACGCTGGCTGCACCTGAGACAGTGGGAGGGAAGTTGAGAGATCAAAAAAGAGTCACAACCATTCCAAATCCTGTCCTATCAACAGGCTGCTGCTGTCTCTCTGCTCTCAAGGAATTTAATTTGCATGGGAGGGACAAACTGATGTCTCTGCCTCTCTGCCTCTCTGCCTCTCTGCCTCTCTGCCTCTCTGCCTCTCTGCCTCTCTGCCTCTCTGCCTCTCTGCCTCTCTGCCTCTCTGCCTCTCTGCCTCTCTGCCTCTCTGCCTCTCTGCCTCTCTGCCTCTCTGCCTCTCTGCCTCTCTGCCTCTCTGCCTCTCTGCCTCTCTGCCTCTCTGCCTCCATGGCTGAACAGGTCTACTGTATACTAAAGCTCTAGACCTGTGAGCTAGCCTGTGTGATGTTGTCACAACGTATCCACGGACACATTGGGAATTGTGACATCATCATCATGATCATCACACAGACTGGCTGTCCTGTAAGAGACAGAAAGATAGATAGAGACACAGACGGAGAGATGCACTTAGAAATAGATATGCCCAGGCACAGACTGCATTGGGCTTCTGTATCCTACAATGACATTTGAATGAAAAAGAATTTCAGGGGAGTTACAGTACATGGTGCATATTTTAATATGAGATCTATACTGTATATATATGTTGTATTACTGTACATCATTTATTTGCCTCCAAATATCCGCCATATGTGAAGGGGCGTAAGTCTAAAATTTGCCTTCCTAGGTAAGAAACTGTTCTTACATACTGTATGACGCAACTGTATGCCAAAAACCTATCTATGAACACAGGGAAAACACACTATTCTCTGTGTTAACAGCTACATTTCTTGGAGACCAAATACACAAAAAATCAGTGACACTGACTCCAAATCAGAGACAGTTGACATGTCTGGATTCTAAACACTATTCAGCATATGTACAGTATCAAGGCAAAAAGTGGTATGATTGCAGACCAAAACACTCTGCACCCTAGGAAGGAATGGGGGAAAAAACGAATCACAGTGACCCAACCAATATGGCCGGTTAGCTCAGATGGTTAGAGCGTGGTGCTAATAACGCCAAGGTCGCGGGTTCGATCCCCGTACTGGCCAAAGTTTTACACGTATTTGACATATGTCTCTCTTTATAGACCCCTGACGAGTTAGTTTGAAGGATTATTCCTTTCGGAAGGATTGTTGATGCACTTTGTATAGACGCAAAAAGAGGGGGACAACATCCATCCTGTTGTAAGTGTGCAAAAAGAGTGATTTCTTTCTGTGCCACTCCATTTTTTTTTTAACAAATGGTACAGTATATATCACCTTGGTACTACAGTATATGCAATGTAAATATGCGGATGAACAGAGCATAGAATAAAGAAGAGAGCATAGAATAAAGAAGCAGCTAGCGCAAACAGTAATTATTACTGAAGTGACGTGAGTAATGCTAACGATTGAGAAGCCCTGAATTGTAAGGATGGAAAAGATACCACCTGCATGTAGTACTTATGAACTCATGTAGTCATGTAGTCATGGCAAGCAGACAGCACGTCGCCCCCTATTGGCTGCAATCCTTCTGGGCTAAAAATAAAAACTATCTGCTGGCACGTTTTCTTTCTCAATCCGCCCCATTCACCAGGAAGAGAGACAGAAACAGTTCACCTCCGCATCCATTTCCTCTCTCACTTTAACGCTGGCTGCACCTGAGACAGTGGGAGGGAAGTTGAGAGATCAAAAAAGAGTCACAACCATTCCAAATCCTGTCCTATCAACAGGCTGCTGCTGTCTCTCTGCTCTCAAGGAATTTAATTTGCATGGGAGGGACAAACTGATGTCTCTGCCTCTCTGCCTCTCTGCCTCTCTGCCTCTCTGCCTCTCTGCCTCTCTGCCTCTCTGCCTCTCTGCCTCTCTGCCTCTCTGCCTCTCTGCCTCTCTGCCTCTCTGCCTCTCTGCCTCTCTGCCTCTCTGCCTCTCTGCCTCTCTGCCTCCATGGCTGAACAGGTCTACTGTATACTAAAGCTCTAGACCTGTGAGCTAGCCTGTGTGATGTTGTAACAACGTATCCACGGACACATTGGGAATTGTGACATCATCATCATGATCATCACACAGACTGGCTGTCCTGTAAGAGACAGAAAGATAGATAGAGACACAGACAGAGAGATGCACTTAGAAATAGATATGCCCAGGCACAGACTGCATTGGGCTTCTGTATCCTACAATGACATTTGAATGAAAAAGAATTTCAGGGGAGTTACATGGTGCATATTTTAATATGAGATCTATACTGTATATATATGTTGTATTACTGTACATCATTTATTTGCCTCCAAATATCCGCCATATGTGAAGGGGCGTAAGTCTAAAATTTGCCTTCCTAGGTAAGAAACTGTTCTTACATACTGTATGACGCAACTGTATGCCAAAAACCTATCTATGAACACAGGGAAAACACACTATTCTCTGTGTTAACAGCTACATTTCTTGGAGACCAAATACACAAAAAATCAGTGACACTGACTCCAAATCAGAGACAGTTGACATGTCTGGATTCTAAACACTATTCAGCATATGTACAGTATCAAGGCAAAAAGTGGTATGATTGCAGACCAAAACACTCTGCACCCTAGGAAGGAATGGGGGAAAAAAACGAATCACAGTGACCCAACCAATATGGCCGGTTAGCTCAGATGGTTAGAGCGTGGTGCTAATAACGCCAAGGTCGCGGGTTCGATCCCCGTACTGGCCAAAGTTTTACACGTATTTGACATATGTCTCTCTTTATAGACCCCTGACGAGTTAGTTTGAAGGATTATTCCTTTCGGAAGGATTGTTGATGCACTTTGTATAGACGCAAAAAGAGGGGGACAACATCCATCCTGTTGTAAGTGTGCAAAAAGAGTGATTTCTTTCTGTGCCACTCCATTTTATTTTTAACAAATGGTACAGTATATATCACCTTGGTACTACAGTATATGCAATGTAAATATGCGGATGAACAGAGCATAGAATAAAGAAGAGAGCATAGAATAAAGAAGCAGCTAGCGCAAACAGTAATTATCACTGAAGTGACGTGAGTAATGCTAACGATTGAGAAGCCCTGAATTGTAAGGATGGAAAAGATACCACCTGCATGTAGTACTTATGAACTCATGTAGTCATGTAGTCATGGCAAGCAGACAGCACGTCGCCCCCTATTGGCTGCAATCCTTCTGGGCTAAAAATAAAAACTATCTGCTGGCACGTTTTCTTTCTCAATCCGCCCCATTCACCAGGAAGAGAGACAGAAACAGTTCACCTCCGCATCCATTTCCTCTCTCACTTTAACGCTGGCTGCACCTGAGACAGTGGGAGGGAAGTTGAGAGATCAAAAAAGAGTCACAACCATTCCAAATCCTGTCCTATCAACAGGCTGCTGCTGTCTCTCTGCTCTCAAGGAATTTAATTTGCATGGGAGGGACAAACTGATGTCTCTGCCTCTCTGCCTCTCTGCCTCTCTGCCTCTCTGCCTCTCTGCCTCTCTGCCTCTCTGCCTCTCTGCCTCTCTGCCTCTCTGCCTCTCTGCCTCTCTGCCTCTCTGCCTCTCTGCCTCTCTGCCTCTCTGCCTCTCTGCCTCTCTGCCTCTCTGCCTCTCTGCCTCCATGGCTGAACAGGTCTACTGTATACTAAAGCTCTAGACCTGTGAGCTAGCCTGTGTGATGTTGTCACAACGTATCCACGGACACATTGGGAATTGTGACATCATCATCATGATCATCACACAGACTGGCTGTCCTGTAAGAGACAGAAAGATAGATAGAGACACAGACGGAGAGATGCACTTAGAAATAGATATGCCCAGGCACAGACTGCATTGGGCTTCTGTATCCTACAATGACATTTGAATGAAAAAGAATTTCAGGGGAGTTACATGGTGCATATTTTAATATGAGATCTATACTGTATATATATGTTGTATTACTGTACATCATTTATTTGCCTCCAAATATCCGCCATATGTGAAGGGGCGTAAGTCTAAAATTTGCCTTCCTAGGTAAGAAACTGTTCTTACATACTGTATGACGCAACTGTATGCCAAAAACCTATCTATGAACACAGGGAAAACACACTATTCTCTGTGTTAACAGCTACATTTCTTGGAGACCAAATACACAAAAAATCAGTGACACTGACTCCAAATCAGAGACAGTTGACATGTCTGGATTCTAAACACTATTCAGCATATGTACAGTATCAAGGCAAAAAGTGGTATGATTGCAGACCAAAACACTCTGCACCCTAGGAAGGAATGGGGGAAAAAAACGAATCACAGTGACCCAACCAATATGGCCGGTTAGCTCAGATGGTTAGAGCGTGGTGCTAATAACGCCAAGGTCGCGGGTTCGATCCCCGTACTGGCCAAAGTTTTACACGTATTTGACATATGTCTCTCTTTATAGACCCCTGACGAGTTAGTTTGAAGGATTATTCCTTTCGGAAGGATTGTTGATGCACTTTGTATAGACGCAAAAAGAGGGGGACAACATCCATCCTGTTGTAAGTGTGCAAAAAGAGTGATTTCTTTCTGTGCCACTCCATTTTATTTTTAACAAATGGTACAGTATATATCACCTTGGTACTACAGTATATGCAATGTAAATATGCGGATGAACAGAGCATAGAATAAAGAAGAGAGCATAGAATAAAGAAGCAGCTAGCGCAAACAGTAATTATCACTGAAGTGACGTGAGTAATGCTAACGATTGAGAACCCCTGAATTGTAAGGATGGAAAAGATACCACCTGCATGTAGTACTTATGAACTCATGTAGTCATGTAGTCATGGCAAGCAGACAGCACGTCGCCCCCTATTGGCTGCAATCCTTCTGGGCTAAAAATAAAAACTATCTGCTGGCACGTTTTCTTTCTCAATCCGCCCCATTCACCAGGAAGAGAGACAGAAACAGTTCACCTCCGCATCCATTTCCTCTCTCACTTTAACGCTGGCTGCACCTGAGACAGTGGGAGGGAAGTTGAGAGATCAAAAAAGAGTCACAACCATTCCAAATCCTGTCCTATCAACAGGCTGCTGCTGTCTCTCTGCTCTCAAGGAATTTAATTTGCATGGGAGGGACAAACTGATGTCTCTGCCTCTCTGCCTCTCTGCCTCTCTGCCTCTCTGCCTCTCTGCCTCTCTGCCTCTCTGCCTCTCTGCCTCTCTGCCTCTCTGCCTCTCTGCCTCTCTGCCTCTCTGCCTCTCTGCCTCTCTGCCTCTCTGCCTCTCTGCCTCTCTGCCTCTCTGCCTCTCTGCCTCTCTGCCTCTCTGCCTCCATGGCTGAACAGGTCTACTGTATACTAAAGCTCTAGACCTGTGAGCTAGCCTGTGTGATGTTGTCACAACGTATCCACGGACACATTGGGAATTGTGACATCATCATCATGATCATCACACAGACTGGCTGTCCTGTAAGAGACAGAAAGATAGATAGAGACACAGACGGAGAGATGCACTTAGAAATAGATATGCCCAGGCACAGACTGCATTGGGCTTCTGTATCCTACAATGACATTTGAATGAAAAAGAATTTCAGGGGAGTTACATGGTGCATATTTTAATATGAGATCTATACTGTATATATATGTTGTATTACTGTACATCATTTATTTGCCTCCAAATATCCGCCATATGTGAAGGGGCGTAAGTCTAAAATTTGCCTTCCTAGGTAAGAAACTGTTCTTACATACTGTATGACGCAACTGTATGCCAAAAACCTATCTATGAACACAGGGAAAACACACTATTCTCTGTGTTAACAGCTACATTTCTTGGAGACCAAATACACAAAAAATCAGTGACACTGACTCCAAATCAGAGACAGTTGACATGTCTGGATTCTAAACACTATTCAGCATATGTACAGTATCAAGGCAAAAAGTGGTATGATTGCAGACCAAAACACTCTGCACCCTAGGAAGGAATGGGGGAAAAAAACGAATCACAGTGACCCAACCAATATGGCCGGTTAGCTCAGATGGTTAGAGCGTGGTGCTAATAACGCCAAGGTCGCGGGTTCGATCCCCGTACTGGCCAAAGTTTTACACGTATTTGACATATGTCTCTCTTTATAGACCCCTGACGAGTTAGTTTGAAGGATTATTCCTTTCGGAAGGATTGTTGATGCACTTTGTATAGACGCAAAAAGAGGGGGACAACATCCATCCTGTTGTAAGTGTGCAAAAAGAGTGATTTCTTTCTGTGCCACTCCATTTTATTTTTAACAAATGGTACAGTATATATCACCTTGGTACTACAGTATATGCAATGTAAATATGCGGATGAACAGAGCATAGAATAAAGAAGAGAGCATAGAATAAAGAAGCAGCTAGCGCAAACAGTAATTATCACTGAAGTGACGTGAGTAATGCTAACGATTGAGAAGCCCTGAATTGTAAGGATGGAAAAGATACCACCTGCATGTAGTACTTATGAACTCATGTAGTCATGTAGTCATGGCAAGCAGACAGCACGTCGCCCCCTATTGGCTGCAATCCTTCTGGGCTAAAAATAAAAACTATCTGCTGGCACGTTTTCTTTCTCAATCCGCCCCATTCACCAGGAAGAGAGACAGAAACAGTTCACCTCCGCATCCATTTCCTCTCTCACTTTAACGCTGGCTGCACCTGAGACAGTGGGAGGGAAGTTGAGAGATCAAAAAAGAGTCACAACCATTCCAAATCCTGTCCTATCAACAGGCTGCTGCTGTCTCTCTGCTCTCAAGGAATTTAATTTGCATGGGAGGGACAAACTGATGTCTCTGCCTCTCTGCCTCTCTGCCTCTCTGCCTCTCTGCCTCTCTGCCTCTCTGCCTCTCTGCCTCTCTGCCTCTCTGCCTCTCTGCCTCTCTGCCTCTCTGCCTCTCTGCCTCTCTGCCTCTCTGCCTCCATGGCTGAACAGGTCTACTGTATACTAAAGCTCTAGACCTGTGAGCTAGCCTGTGTGATGTTGTCACAACGTATCCACGGACACATTGGGAATTGTGACATCATCATCATGATCATCACACAGACTGGCTGTCCTGTAAGAGACAGAAAGATAGATAGAGACACAGACGGAGAGATGCACTTAGAAATAGATATGCCCAGGCACAGACTGCATTGGGCTTCTGTATCCTACAATGACATTTGAATGAAAAAGAATTTCAGGGGAGTTACATGGTGCATATTTTAATATGAGATCTATACTGTATATATATGTTGTATTACTGTACATCATTTATTTGCCTCCAAATATCCGCCATATGTGAAGGGGCGTAAGTCTAAAATTTGCCTTCCTAGGTAAGAAACTGTTCTTACATACTGTATGACGCAACTGTATGCCAAAAACCTATCTATGAACACAGGGAAAACACACTATTCTCTGTGTTAACAGCTACATTTCTTGGAGACCAAATACACAAAAAATCAGTGACACTGACTCCAAATCAGAGACAGTTGACATGTCTGGATTCTAAACACTATTCAGCATATGTACAGTATCAAGGCAAAAAGTGGTATGATTGCAGACCAAAACACTCTGCACCCTAGGAAGGAATGGGGGAAAAAAACGAATCACAGTGACCCAACCAATATGGCCGGTTAGCTCAGATGGTTAGAGCGTGGTGCTAATAACGCCAAGGTCGCGGGTTCGATCCCCGTACTGGCCAAAGTTTTACACGTATTTGACATATGTCTCTCTTTATAGACCCCTGACGAGTTAGTTTGAAGGATTATTCCTTTCGGAAGGATTGTTGATGCACTTTGTATAGACGCAAAAAGAGGGGGACAACATCCATCCTGTTGTAAGTGTGCAAAAAGAGTGATTTCTTTCTGTGCCACTCCATTTTATTTTTAACAAATGGTACAGTATATATCACCTTGGTACTACAGTATATGCAATGTAAATATGCGGATGAACAGAGCATAGAATAAAGAAGAGAGCATAGAATAAAGAAGCAGCTAGCGCAAACAGTAATTATCACTGAAGTGACGTGAGTAATGCTAACGATTGAGAAGCCCTGAATTGTAAGGATGGAAAAGATACCACCTGCATGTAGTACTTATGAACTCATGTAGTCATGTAGTCATGGCAAGCAGACAGCACGTCGCCCCCTATTGGCTGCAATCCTTCTGGGCTAAAAATAAAAACTATCTGCTGGCACGTTTTCTTTCTCAATCCGCCCCATTCACCAGGAAGAGAGACAGAAACAGTTCACCTCCGCATCCATTTCCTCTCTCACTTTAACGCTGGCTGCACCTGAGACAGTGGGAGGGAAGTAGAGAGATCAAAAAAGAGTCACAACCATTCCAAATCCTGTCCTATCAACAGGCTGCTGCTGTCTCTCTGCTCTCAAGGAATTTAATTTGCATGGGAGGGACAAACTGATGTCTCTGCCTCTCTGCCTCTCTGCCTCTCTGCCTCTCTGCCTCTCTGCCTCTCTGCCTCTCTGCCTCTCTGCCTCTCTGCCTCTCTGCCTCTCTGCCTCTCTGCCTCTCTGCCTCTCTGCCTCTCTGCCTCTCTGCCTCTCTGCCTCTCTGCCTCCATGGCTGAACAGGTCTACTGTATACTAAAGCTCTAGACCTGTGAGCTAGCCTGTGTGATGTTGTCACAACGTATCCACGGACACATTGGGAATTGTGACATCATCATCATGATCATCACACAGACTGGCTGTCCTGTAAGAGACAGAAAGATAGATAGAGACACAGACGGAGAGATGCACTTAGAAATAGATATGCCCAGGCACAGACTGCATTGGGCTTCTGTATCCTACAATGACATTTGAATGAAAAAGAATTTCAGGGGAGTTACAGTACATGGTGCATATTTTAATATGAGATCTATACTGTATATATATGTTGTATTACTGTACATCATTTATTTGCCTCCAAATATCCGCCATATGTGAAGGGGCGTAAGTCTAAAATTTGCCTTCCTAGGTAAGAAACTGTTCTTACATACTGTATGACGCAACTGTATGCCAAAAACCTATCTATGAACACAGGGAAAACACACTATTCTCTGTGTTAACAGCTACATTTCTTGGAGACCAAATACACAAAAAATCAGTGACACTGACTCCAAATCAGAGACAGTTGACATGTCTGGATTCTAAACACTATTCAGCATATGTACAGTATCAAGGCAAAAAGTGGTATGATTGCAGACCAAAACACTCTGCACCCTAGGAAGGAATGGGGGAAAAAAACGAATCACAGTGACCCAACCAATATGGCCGGTTAGCTCAGATGGTTAGAGCGTGGTGCTAATAACGCCAAGGTCGCGGGTTCGATCCCCGTACTGGCCAAAGTTTTACACGTATTTGACATATGTCTCTCTTTATAGACCCCTGACGAGTTAGTTTGAAGGATTATTCCTTTCGGAAGGATTGTTGATGCACTTTGTATAGACGCAAAAAGAGGGGGACAACATCCATCCTGTTGTAAGTGTGCAAAAAGAGTGATTTCTTTCTGTGCCACTCCATTTTTTTTTTAACAAATGGTACAGTATATATCACCTTGGTACTACAGTATATGCAATGTAAATATGCGGATGAACAGAGCATAGAATAAAGAAGAGAGCATAGAATAAAGAAGCAGCTAGCGCAAACAGTAATTATCACTGAAGTGACGTGAGTAATGCTAACGATTGAGAAGCCCTGAATTGTAAGGATGGAAAAGATACCACCTGCATGTAGTACTTATGAACTCATGTAGTCATGTAGTCATGGCAAGCAGACAGCACGTCGCCCCCTATTGGCTGCAATCCTTCTGGGCTAAAAATAAAAACTATCTGCTGGCACGTTTTCTTTCTCAATCCGCCCCATTCACCAGGAAGAGAGACAGAAACAGTTCACCTCCGCATCCATTTCCTCTCTCACTTTAACGCTGGCTGCACCTGAGACAGTGGGAGGGAAGTTGAGAGATCAAAAAAGAGTCACAACCATTCCAAATCCTGTCCTATCAACAGGCTGCTGCTGTCTCTCTGCTCTCAAGGAATTTAATTTGCATGGGAGGGACAAACTGATGTCTCTGCCTCTCTGCCTCTCTGCCTCTCTGCCTCTCTGCCTCTCTGCCTCTCTGCCTCTCTGCCTCTCTGCCTCTCTGCCTCTCTGCCTCTCTGCCTCTCTGCCTCTCTGCCTCTCTGCCTCTCTGCCTCTCTGCCTCGCTGCCTCGCTGCCTCTCTGCCTCTCTGCCTCTCTGCCTCGCTGCCTCTCTGCCTCTCTGCCTCTCTGCCTCTCTGCCTCTCTGCCTCTCTGCCTCTCTGCCTCCATGGCTGAACAGGTCTACTGTATACTAAAGCTCTAGACCTGTGAGCTAGCCTGTGTGATGTTGTCACAACGTATCCACGGACACATTGGGAATTGTGACATCATCATCATGATCATCACACAGACTGGCTGTCCTGTAAGAGACAGAAAGATAGATAGAGACACAGACGGAGAGATGCACTTAGAAATAGATATGCCCAGGCACAGACTGCATTGGGCTTCTGTATCCTACAATGACATTTGAATGAAAAAGAATTTCAGGGGAGTTACATGGTGCATATTTTAATATGAGATCTATACTGTATATATATGTTGTATTACTGTACATCATTTATTTGCCTCCAAATATCCGCCATATGTGAAGGGGCGTAAGTCTAAAATTTGCCTTCCTAGGTAAGAAACTGTTCTTACATACTGTATGACGCAACTGTATGCCAAAAACCTATCTATGAACACAGGGAAAACACACTATTCTCTGTGTTAACAGCTACATTTCTTGGAGACCAAATACACAAAAAATCAGTGACACTGACTCCAAATCAGAGACAGTTGACATGTCTGGATTCTAAACACTATTCAGCATATGTACAGTATCAAGGCAAAAAGTGGTATGATTGCAGACCAAAACACTCTGCACCCTAGGAAGGAATGGGGGAAAAAAACGAATCACAGTGACCCAACCAATATGGCCGGTTAGCTCAGATGGTTAGAGCGTGGTGCTAATAACGCCAAGGTCGCGGGTTCGATCCCCGTACTGGCCAAAGTTTTACACGTATTTGACATATGTCTCTCTTTATAGACCCCTGACGAGTTAGTTTGAAGGATTATTCCTTTCGGAAGGATTGTTGATGCACTTTGTATAGACGCAAAAAGAGGGGGACAACATCCATCCTGTTGTAAGTGTGCAAAAAGAGTGATTTCTTTCTGTGCCACTCCATTTTTTTTTTAACAAATGGTACAGTATATATCACCTTGGTACTACAGTATATGCAATGTAAATATGCGGATGAACAGAGCATAGAATAAAGAAGAGAGCATAGAATAAAGAAGCAGCTAGCGCAAACAGTAATTATCACTGAAGTGACGTGAGTAATGCTAACGATTGAGAACCCCTGAATTGTAAGGATGGAAAAGATACCACCTGCATGTAGTACTTATGAACTCATGTAGTCATGTAGTCATGGCAAGCAGACAGCACGTCGCCCCCTATTGGCTGCAATCCTTCTGGGCTAAAAATAAAAACTATCTGCTGGCACGTTTTCTTTCTCAATCCGCCCCATTCACCAGGAAGAGAGACAGAAACAGTTCACCTCCGCATCCATTTCCTCTCTCACTTTAACGCTGGCTGCACCTGAGACAGTGGGAGGGAAGTTGAGAGATCAAAAAAGAGTCACAACCATTCCAAATCCTGTCCTATCAACAGGCTGCTGCTGTCTCTCTGCTCTCAAGGAATTTAATTTGCATGGGAGGGACAAACTGATGTCTCTGCCTCTCTGCCTCTCTGCCTCTCTGCCTCTCTGCCTCTCTGCCTCTCTGCCTCTCTGCCTCTCTGCCTCTCTGCCTCTCTGCCTCTCTGCCTCTCTGCCTCTCTGCCTCTCTGCCTCTCTGCCTCTCTGCCTCTCTGCCTCTCTGCCTCCATGGCTGAACAGGTCTACTGTATACTAAAGCTCTAGACCTGTGAGCTAGCCTGTGTGATGTTGTCACAACGTATCCACGGACACATTGGGAATTGTGACATCATCATCATGATCATCACACAGACTGGCTGTCCTGTAAGAGACAGAAAGATAGATAGAGACACAGACGGAGAGATGCACTTAGAAATAGATATGCCCAGGCACAGACTGCATTGGGCTTCTGTATCCTACAATGACATTTGAATGAAAAAGAATTTCAGGGGAGTTACACTGGCGACACACTTTATTCGAGCTTGGCTTGTCCCACGAATTCGGGTATACCCAGGTGTATTGAGGTTTGTGACTGTTTTCTGCCCGAGTGCATTGAGGTATTTTCCAGGCAGGGATTGAAGCATTTTATTCCCGCTGGCTGCAATAATGCACAGTATATATATATATACTGCATTACAATTCATGAATTTATGCCATCTGGTAGACATGCGAAGCATTGCAGCCTATTAAATCCTAATCATTATCATTTAACAGATCAGCCGCCCATCAGCCAGGCATCAACCCAGGCTGGGAAGGCAAATGCAACGGGGCTTGTCAGAGGTGAGGAGTGGCGCATTCCAGGTATCTGCCAGGTACATACCGGGTATTTGCTCAAATAAAGTGTGTCGGTGCAGTACATGGTGCATATTTTAATATGAGATCTATACTGTATATATATGTTGTATTACTGTACATCATTTATTTGCCTCCAAATATCCGCCATATGTGAAGGGGCGTAAGTCTAAAATTTGCCTTCCTAGGTAAGAAACTGTTCTTACATACTGTATGACGCAACTGTATGCCAAAAACCTATCTATGAACACAGGGAAAACACACTATTCTCTGTGTTAACAGCTACATTTCTTGGAGACCAAATACACAAAAAATCAGTGACACTGACTCCAAATCAGAGACAGTTGACATGTCTGGATTCTAAACACTATTCAGCATATGTACAGTATCAAGGCAAAAAGTGGTATGATTGCAGACCAAAACACTCTGCACCCTAGGAAGGAATGGGGGGAAAAAACGAATCACAGTGACCCAACCAATATGGCCGGTTAGCTCAGATGGTTAGAGCGTGGTGCTAATAACGCCAAGGTCGCGGGTTCGATCCCCGTACTGGCCAAAGTTTTACACGTATTTGACATATGTCTCTCTTTATAGACCCCTGACGAGTTAGTTTGAAGGATTATTCCTTTCGGAAGGATTGTTGATGCACTTTGTATAGACGCAAAAAGAGGGGGACAACATCCATCCTGTTGTAAGTGTGCAAAAAGAGTGATTTCTTTCTGTGCCACTCCATTTTTTTTTTAACAAATGGTACAGTATATATCACCTTGGTACTACAGTATATGCAATGTAAATATGCGGATGAACAGAGCATAGAATAAAGAAGAGAGCATAGAATAAAGAAGCAGCTAGCGCAAACAGTAATTATCACTGAAGTGACGTGAGTAATGCTAACGATTGAGAACCCCTGAATTGTAAGGATGGAAAAGATACCACCTGCATGTAGTACTTATGAACTCATGTAGTCATGTAGTCATGGCAAGCAGACAGCACGTCGCCCCCTATTGGCTGCAATCCTTCTGGGCTAAAAATAAAAACTATCTGCTGGCACGTTTTCTTTCTCAATCCGCCCCATTCACCAGGAAGAGAGACAGAAACAGTTCACCTCCGCATCCATTTCCTCTCTCACTTTAACGCTGGCTGCACCTGAGACAGTGGGAGGGAAGTTGAGAGATCAAAAAAGAGTCACAACCATTCCAAATCCTGTCCTATCAACAGGCTGCTGCTGTCTCTCTGCTCTCAAGGAATTTAATTTGCATGGGAGGGACAAACTGATGTCTCTGCCTCTCTGCCTCTCTGCCTCTCTGCCTCTCTGCCTCTCTGCCTCTCTGCCTCTCTGCCTCTCTGCCTCTCTGCCTCTCTGCCTCTCTGCCTCTCTGCCTCTCTGCCTCTCTGCCTCTCTGCCTCTCTGCCTCTCTGCCTCTCTGCCTCTCTGCCTCTCTGCCTCTCTGCCTCTCTGCCTCTCTGCCTCCATGGCTGAACAGGTCTACTGTATACTAAAGCTCTAGACCTGTGAGCTAGCCTGTGTGATGTTGTCACAACGTATCCACGGACACATTGGGAATTGTGACATCATCATCATGATCATCACACAGACTGGCTGTCCTGTAAGAGACAGAAAGATAGATAGAGACACAGACGGAGAGATGCACTTAGAAATAGATATGCCCAGGCACAGACTGTATTGGGCTTCTGTATCCTACAATGACATTTGAATGAAAAAGAATTTCAGGGGAGTTACATGGTGCATATTTTAATATGAGATCTATACTGTATATATATGTTGTATTACTGTACATCATTTATTTGCCTCCAAATATCCGCCATATGTGAAGGGGCGTAAGTCTAAAATTTGCCTTCCTAGGTAAGAAACTGTTCTTACATACTGTATGACGCAACTGTATGCCAAAAACCTATCTATGAACACAGGGAAAACACACTATTCTCTGTGTTAACAGCTACATTTCTTGGAGACCAAATACACAAAAAATCAGTGACACTGACTCCAAATCAGAGACAGTTGACATGTCTGGATTCTAAACACTATTCAGCATATGTACAGTATCAAGGCAAAAAGTGGTATGATTGCAGACCAAAACACTCTGCACCCTAGGAAGGAATGGGGGAAAAAAACGAATCACAGTGACCCAACCAATATGGCCGGTTAGCTCAGATGGTTAGAGCGTGGTGCTAATAACGCCAAGATCGCGGGTTCGATCCCCGTACTGGCCAAAGTTTTACACGTATTTGACATATGTCTCTCTTTATAGACCCCTGACGAGTTAGTTTGAAGGATTATTCCTTTCGGAAGGATTGTTGATGCACTTTGTATAGACGCAAAAAGAGGGGGACAACATCCATCCTGTTGTAAGTGTGCAAAAAGAGTGATTTCTTTCTGTGCCACTCCATTTTTTTTTTAACAAATGGTACAGTATATATCACCTTGGTACTACAGTATATGCAATGTAAATATGCGGATGAACAGAGCATAGAATAAAGAAGAGAGCATAGAATAAAGAAGCAGCTAGCGCAAACAGTAATTATCACTGAAGTGACGTGAGTAATGCTAACGATTGAGAAGCCCTGAATTGTAAGGATGGAAAAGATACCACCTGCATGTAGTACTTATGAACTCATGTAGTCATGTAGTCATGGCAAGCAGACAGCACGTCGCCCCCTATTGGCTGCAATCCTTCTGGGCTAAAAATAAAAACTATCTGCTGGCACGTTTTCTTTCTCAATCCGCCCCATTCACCAGGAAGAGAGACAGAAACAGTTCACCTCCGCATCCATTTCCTCTCTCACTTTAACGCTGGCTGCACCTGAGACAGTGGGAGGGAAGTTGAGAGATCAAAAAAGAGTCACAACCATTCCAAATCCTGTCCTATCAACAGGCTGCTGCTGTCTCTCTGCTCTCAAGGAATTTAATTTGCATGGGAGGGACAAACTGATGTCTCTGCCTCTCTGCCTCTCTGCCTCTCTGCCTCTCTGCCTCTCTGCCTCTCTGCCTCTCTGCCTCTCTGCCTCTCTGCCTCTCTGCCTCTCTGCCTCTCTGCCTCTCTGCCTCTCTGCCTCTCTGCCTCTCTGCCTCTCTGCCTCTCTGCCTCTCTGCCTCCATGGCTGAACAGGTCTACTGTATACTAAAGCTCTAGACCTGTGAGCTAGCCTGTGTGATGTTGTCACAACGTATCCACGGACACATTGGGAATTGTGACATCATCATCATGATCATCACACAGACTGGCTGTCCTGTAAGAGACAGAAAGATAGATAGAGACACAGACAGAGAGATGCACTTAGAAATAGATATGCCCAGGCACAGACTGCATTGGGCTTCTGTATCCTACAATGACATTTGAATGAAAAAGAATTTCAGGGGAGTTACATGGTGCATATTTTAATATGAGATCTATACTGTATATATATGTTGTATTACTGTACATCATTTATTTGCCTCCAAATATCCGCCATATGTGAAGGGGCGTAAGTCTAAAATTTGCCTTCCTAGGTAAGAAACTGTTCTTACATACTGTATGACGCAACTGTATGCCAAAAACCTATCTATGAACACAGGGAAAACACACTATTCTCTGTGTTAACAGCTACATTTCTTGGAGACCAAATACACAAAAAATCAGTGACACTGACTCCAAATCAGAGACAGTTGACATGTCTGGATTCTAAACACTATTCAGCATATGTACAGTATCAAGGCAAAAAGTGGTATGATTGCAGACCAAAACACTCTGCACCCTAGGAAGGAATGGGGGAAAAAAACGAATCACAGTGACCCAACCAATATGGCCGGTTAGCTCAGATGGTTAGAGCGTGGTGCTAATAACGCCAAGATCGCGGGTTCGATCCCCGTACTGGCCAAAGTTTTACACGTATTTGACATATGTCTCTCTTTATAGACCCCTGACGAGTTAGTTTGAAGGATTATTCCTTTCGGAAGGATTGTTGATGCACTTTGTATAGACGCAAAAAGAGGGGGACAACATCCATCCTGTTGTAAGTGTGCAAAAAGAGTGATTTCTTTCTGTGCCACTCCATTTTTTTTTTAACAAATGGTACAGTATATATCACCTTGGTACTACAGTATATGCAATGTAAATATGCGGATGAACAGAGCATAGAATAAAGAAGAGAGCATAGAATAAAGAAGCAGCTAGCGCAAACAGTAATTATCACTGAAGTGACGTGAGTAATGCTAACGATTGAGAACCCCTGAATTGTAAGGATGGAAAAGATACCACCTGCATGTAGTACTTATGAACTCATGTAGTCATGTAGTCATGGCAAGCAGACAGCACGTCGCCCCCTATTGGCTGCAATCCTTCTGGGCTAAAAATAAAAACTATCTGCTGGCACGTTTTCTTTCTCAATCCGCCCCATTCACCAGGAAGAGAGACAGAAACAGTTCACCTCCGCATCCATTTCCTCTCTCACTTTAACGCTGGCTGCACCTGAGACAGTGGGAGGGAAGTTGAGAGATCAAAAAAGAGTCACAACCATTCCAAATCCTGTCCTATCAACAGGCTGCTGCTGTCTCTCTGCTCTCAAGGAATTTAATTTGCATGGGAGGGACAAACTGATGTCTCTGCCTCTCTGCCTCTCTGCCTCTCTGCCTCTCTGCCTCTCTGCCTCTCTGCCTCTCTGCCTCTCTGCCTCTCTGCCTCTCTGCCTCTCTGCCTCTCTGCCTCTCTGCCTCTCTGCCTCTCTGCCTCTCTGCCTCTCTGCCTCTCTGCCTCTCTGCCTCTCTGCCTCTCTGCCTCTCTGCCTCCATGGCTGAACAGGTCTACTGTATACTAAAGCTCTAGACCTGTGAGCTAGCCTGTGTGATGTTGTCACAACGTATCCACGGACACATTGGGAATTGTGACATCATCATCATGATCATCACACAGACTGGCTGTCCTGTAAGAGACAGAAAGATAGATAGAGACACAGACGGAGAGATGCACTTAGAAATAGATATGCCCAGGCACAGACTGCATTGGGCTTCTGTATCCTACAATGACATTTGAATGAAAAAGAATTTCAGGGGAGTTACATGGTGCATATTTTAATATGAGATCTATACTGTATATATATGTTGTATTACTGTACATCATTTATTTGCCTCCAAATATCCGCCATATGTGAAGGGGCGTAAGTCTAAAATTTGCCTTCCTAGGTAAGAAACTGTTCTTACATACTGTATGACGCAACTGTATGCCAAAAACCTATCTATGAACACAGGGAAAACACACTATTCTCTGTGTTAACAGCTACATTTCTTGGAGACCAAATACACAAAAAATCAGTGACACTGACTCCAAATCAGAGACAGTTGACATGTCTGGATTCTAAACACTATTCAGCATATGTACAGTATCAAGGCAAAAAGTGGTATGATTGCAGACCAAAACACTCTGCACCCTAGGAAGGAATGGGGGAAAAAAACGAATCACAGTGACCCAACCAATATGGCCGGTTAGCTCAGATGGTTAGAGCGTGGTGCTAATAACGCCAAGGTCGCGAGTTCGATCCCCGTACTGGCCAAAGTTTTACACGTATTTGACATATGTCTCTCTTTATAGACCCCTGACGAGTTAGTTTGAAGGATTATTCCTTTCGGAAGGATTGTTGATGCACTTTGTATAGACGCAAAAAGAGGGGGACAACATCCATCCTGTTGTAAGTGTGCAAAAAGAGTGATTTCTTTCTGTGCCACTCCATTTTTTTTTTAACAAATGGTACAGTATATATCACCTTGGTACTACAGTATATGCAATGTAAATATGCGGATGAACAGAGCATAGAATAAAGAAGAGAGCATAGAATAAAGAAGCAGCTAGCGCAAACAGTAATTATCACTGAAGTGACGTGAGTAATGCTAACGATTGAGAAGCCCTGAATTGTAAGGATGGAAAAGATACCACCTGCATGTAGTACTTATGAACTCATGTAGTCATGTAGTCATGGCAAGCAGACAGCACGTCGCCCCCTATTGGCTGCAATCCTTCTGGGCTAAAAATAAAAACTATCTGCTGGCACGTTTTCTTTCTCAATCCGCCCCATTCACCAGGAAGAGAGACAGAAACAGTTCACCTCCGCATCCATTTCCTCATTCATTTCCTCGCTCACTTTAACGCTGGCTGCACCTGAGACAGTGGGAGGGAAGTTGAGAGATCAAAAAAGAGTCACAACCATTCCAAATCCTGTCCTATCAACAGGCTGCTGCTGTCTCTCTGCTCTCAAGGAATTTAATTTGCATGGGAGGGACAAACTGATGTCTCTGCCTCTCTGCCTCTCTGCCTCTCTGCCTCTCTGCCTCTCTGCCTCTCTGCCTCTCTGCCTCTCTGCCTCTCTGCCTCTCTGCCTCTCTGCCTCTCTGCCTCTCTGCCTCTCTGCCTCTCTGCCTCTCTGCCTCTCTGCCTCTCTGCCTCTCTGCCTCTCTGCCTCTCTGCCTCTCTGCCTCTCTGCCTCTCTGCCTCTCTGCCTCCATGGCTGAACAGGTCTACTGTATACTAAAGCTCTAGACCTGTGAGCTAGCCTGTGTGATGTTGTCACAACGTATCCACGGACACATTGGGAATTGTGACATCATCATCATGATCATCACACAGACTGGCTGTCCTGTAAGAGACAGAAAGATAGATAGAGACACAGACGGAGAGATGCACTTAGAAATAGATATGCCCAGGCACAGACTGCATTGGGCTTCTGTATCCTACAATGACATTTGAATGAAAAAGAATTTCAGGGGAGTTACATGGTGCATATTTTAATATGAGATCTATACTGTATATATATGTTGTATTACTGTACATCATTTATTTGCCTCCAAATATCCGCCATATGTGAAGGGGCGTAAGTCTAAAATTTGCCTTCCTAGGTAAGAAACTGTTCTTACATACTGTATGACGCAACTGTATGCCAAAAACCTATCTATGAACACAGGGAAAACACACTATTCTCTGTGTTAACAGCTACATTTCTTGGAGACCAAATACACAAAAAATCAGTGACACTGACTCCAAATCAGAGACAGTTGACATGTCTGGATTCTAAACACTATTCAGCATATGTACAGTATCAAGGCAAAAAGTGGTATGATTGCAGACCAAAACACTCTGCACCCTAGGAAGGAATGGGGGAAAAAAACGAATCACAGTGACCCAACCAATATGGCCGGTTAGCTCAGATGGTTAGAGCGTGGTGCTAATAACGCCAAGGTCGCGGGTTCGATCCCCGTACTGGCCAAAGTTTTACACGTATTTGACATATGTCTCTCTTTATAGACCCCTGACGAGTTAGTTTGAAGGATTATTCCTTTCGGAAGGATTGTTGATGCACTTTGTATAGACGCAAAAAGAGGGGGACAACATCCATCCTGTTGTAAGTGTGCAAAAAGAGTGATTTCTTTCTGTGCCACTCCATTTTTTTTTTAACAAATGGTACAGTATATATCACCTTGGTACTACAGTATATGCAATGTAAATATGCGGATGAACAGAGCATAGAATAAAGAAGAGAGCATAGAATAAAGAAGCAGCTAGCGCAAACAGTAATTATCACTGAAGTGACGTGAGTAATGCTAACGATTGAGAACCCCTGAATTGTAAGGATGGAAAAGATACCACCTGCATGTAGTACTTATGAACTCATGTAGTCATGTAGTCATGGCAAGCAGACAGCACGTCGCCCCCTATTGGCTGCAATCCTTCTGGGCTAAAAATAAAAACTATCTGCTGGCACGTTTTCTTTCTCAATCCGCCCCATTCACCAGGAAGAGAGACAGAAACAGTTCACCTCCGCATCCATTTCCTCTCTCACTTTAACGCTGGCTGCACCTGAGACAGTGGGAGGGAAGTTGAGAGATCAAAAAAGAGTCACAACCATTCCAAATCCTGTCCTATCAACAGGCTGCTGCTGTCTCTCTGCTCTCAAGGAATTTAATTTGCATGGGAGGGACAAACTGATGTCTCTGCCTCTCTGCCTCTCTGCCTCTCTGCCTCTCTGCCTCTCTGCCTCTCTGCCTCTCTGCCTCTCTGCCTCTCTGCCTCTCTGCCTCTCTGCCTCTCTGCCTCTCTGCCTCTCTGCCTCTCTGCCTCTCTGCCTCCATGGCTGAACAGGTCTACTGTATACTAAAGCTCTAGACCTGTGAGCTAGCCTGTGTGATGTTGTCACAACGTATCCACGGACACATTGGGAATTGTGACATCATCATCATGATCATCACACAGACTGGCTGTCCTGTAAGAGACAGAAAGATAGATAGAGACACAGACAGAGAGATGCACTTAGAAATAGATATGCCAAGGCACAGACTGCATTGGGCTTCTGTATCCTACAATGACATTTGAATGAAAAAGAATTTCAGTGGAGTTACATGGTGCATATTTTAATATGAGATCTATACTGTATATATATGTTGTATTACTGTACATCATTTATTTGCCTCCAAATATCCGCCATATGTGAAGGGGTGTAAGTCTAAAATTTGCCTTCTTAGGTAAGAAACTGTTCTTACATACTGTATGACGCAACTGTATGCCAAAAACCTATCTATGAACACAGGGAAAACACACTATTCTCTGTGTTAACAGCTACATTTCTTGGAGACCAAATACACAAAAAATCAGTGACACTGACTCCAAATCAGAGACAGTTGACATGTCTGGATTCTAAACACTATTCAGCATATGTACAGTATCAAGGCAAAAAGTGGTATGATTGCAGACCAAAACACTCTGCACCCTAGGAAGGAATGGGGGAAAAAAACGAATCACAGTGACCCAACCAATATGGCCGGTTAGCTCAGATGGTTAGAGCGTGGTGCTAATAACGCCAAGGTCGCGGGTTCGATCCCCGTACTGGCCAAAGTTTTACATGTATTTGACATATGTCTCTCTTTATAGACCCCTGACGAGTTAGTTTGAAGGATTATTCCTTTCGGAAGGATTGTTGATGCACTTTGTATAGACGCAAAAAGAGGGGGACAACATCCATCCTGTTGTAAGTGTGCAAAAAGAGTGATTTCTTTCTGTGCCACTCCATTTTTTTTTTAACAAATGGTACAGTATATATCACCTTGGTACTACAGTATATGCAATGTAAATATGCGGATGAACAGAGCATAGAATAAAGAAGAGAGCATAGAATAAAAAAGCAGCTAGCGCAAACAGTAATTATCACTGAAGTGACGTGAGTAATGCTAACGATTGAGAACCCCTGAATTGTAAGGATGGAAAAGATACCACCTGCATGTAGTACTTATGAACTCATGTAGTCATGTAGTCATGGCAAGCAGACAGCACGTCGCCCCCTATTGGCTGCAATCCTTCTGGGCTAAAAATAAAAACTATCTGCTGGCACGTTTTCTTTCTCAATCCGCCCCATTCACCAGGAAGAGAGACAGAAACAGTTCACCTCCGCATCCATTTCCTCTCTCACTTTAACGCTGGCTGCACCTGAGACAGTGGGAGGGAAGTTGAGAGATCAAAAAAGAGTCACAACCATTCCAAATCCTGTCCTATCAACAGGCTGCTGCTGTCTCTCTGCTCTCAAGGAATTTAATTTGCATGGGAGGGACAAACTGATGTCTCTGCCTCTCTGCCTCTCTGCCTCTCTGCCTCTCTGCCTCTCTGCCTCTCTGCCTCTCTGCCTCTCTGCCTCTCTGCCTCTCTGCCTCTCTGCCTCTCTGCCTCTCTGCCTCTCTGCCTCTCTGCCTCTCTGCCTCTCTGCCTCTCTGCCTCTCTGCCTCCATGGCTGAACAGGTCTACTGTATACTAAAGCTCTAGACCTGTGAGCTAGCCTGTGTGATGTTGTCACAACGTATCCACGGACACATTGGGAATTGTGACATCATCATCATGATCATCACACAGACTGGCTGTCCTGTAAGAGACAGAAAGATAGATAGAGACACAGACGGAGAGATGCACTTAGAAATAGATATGCCCAGGCACAGACTGCATTGGGCTTCTGTATCCTACAATGACATTTGAATGAAAAAGAATTTCAGGGGAGTTACATGGTGCATATTTTAATATGAGATCTATACTGTATATATATGTTGTATTACTGTACATCATTTATTTGCCTCCAAATATCCGCCATATGTGAAGGGGCGTAAGTCTAAAATTTGCCTTCCTAGGTAAGAAACTGTTCTTACATACTGTATGACGCAACTGTATGCCAAAAACCTATCTATGAACACAGGGAAAACACACTATTCTCTGTGTTAACAGCTACATTTCTTGGAGACCAAATACACAAAAAATCAGTGACACTGACTCCAAATCAGAGACAGTTGACATGTCTGGATTCTAAACACTATTCAGCATATGTACAGTATCAAGGCAAAAAGTGGTATGATTGCAGACCAAAACACTCTGCACCCTAGGAAGGAATGGGGGAAAAAAACGAATCACAGTGACCCAACCAATATGGCCGGTTAGCTCAGATGGTTAGAGCGTGGTGCTAATAACGCCAAGGTCGCGGGTTCGATCCCCGTACTGGCCAAAGTTTTACACGTATTTGACATATGTCTCTCTTTATAGACCCCTGACGAGTTAGTTTGAAGGATTATTCCTTTCGGAAGGATTGTTGATGCACTTTGTATAGACGCAAAAAGAGGGGGACAACATCCATCCTGCTGTAAGTGTGCAAAAAGAGTGATTTCTTTCTGTGCCACTCCATTTTTTTTTTAACAAATGGTACAGTATATATCACCTTGGTACTACAGTATATGCAATGTAAATATGCGGATGAACAGAGCATAGAATAAAGAAGAGAGCATAGAATAAAGAAGCAGCTAGCGCAAACAGTAATTATCACTGAAGTGACGTGAGTAATGCTAACGATTGAGAACCCCTGAATTGTAAGGATGGAAAAGATACCACCTGCATGTAGTACTTATGAACTCATGTAGTCATGTAGTCATGGCAAGCAGACAGCACGTCGCCCCCTATTGGCTGCAATCCTTCTGGGCTAAAAATAAAAACTATCTGCTGGCACGTTTTCTTTCTCAATCCGCCCCATTCACCAGGAAGAGAGACAGAAACAGTTCACCTCCGCATCCATTTCCTCTCTCACTTTAACGCTGGCTGCACCTGAGACAGTGGGAGGGAAGTTGAGAGATCAAAAAAGAGTCACAACCATTCCAAATCCTGTCCTATCAACAGGCTGCTGCTGTCTCTCTGCTCTCAAGGAATTTAATTTGCATGGGAGGGACAAACTGATGTCTCTGCCTCTCTGCCTCTCTGCCTCTCTGCCTCTCTGCCTCTCTGCCTCTCTGCCTCTCTGCCTCTCTGCCTCTCTGCCTCTCTGCCTCTCTGCCTCTCTGCCTCTCTGCCTCTCTGCCTCTCTGCCTCTCTGCCTCCATGGCTGAACAGGTCTACTGTATACTAAAGCTCTAGACCTGTGAGCTAGCCTGTGTGATGTTGTCACAACGTATCCACGGACACATTGGGAATTGTGACATCATCATCATGATCATCACACAGACTGGCTGTCCTGTAAGAGACAGAAAGATAGATAGAGACACAGACGGAGAGATGCACTTAGAAATAGATATGCCCAGGCACAGACTGCATTGGGCTTCTGTATCCTACAATGACATTTGAATGAAAAAGAATTTCAGGGGAGTTACATGGTGCATATTTTAATATGAGATCTATACTGTATATATATGTTGTATTACTGTACATCATTTATTTGCCTCCAAATATCCGCCATATGTGAAGGGGCGTAAGTCTAAAATTTGCCTTCCTAGGTAAGAAACTGTTCTTACATACTGTATGACGCAACTGTATGCCAAAAACCTATCTATGAACACAGGGAAAACACACTATTCTCTGTGTTAACAGCTACATTTCTTGGAGACCAAATACACAAAAAATCAGTGACACTGACTCCAAATCAGAGACAGTTGACATGTCTGGATTCTAAACACTATTCAGCATATGTACAGTATCAAGGCAAAAAGTGGTATGATTGCAGACCAAAACACTCTGCACCCTAGGAAGGAATGGGGGAAAAAAACGAATCACAGTGACCCAACCAATATGGCCGGTTAGCTCAGATGGTTAGAGCGTGGTGCTAATAACGCCAAGGTCGCGGGTTCGATCCCCGTACTGGCCAAAGTTTTACACGTATTTGACATATGTCTCTCTTTATAGACCCCTGACGAGTTAGTTTGAAGGATTATTCCTTTCGGAAGGATTGTTGATGCACTTTGTATAGACGCAAAAAGAGGGGGACAACATCCATCCTGCTGTAAGTGTGCAAAAAGAGTGATTTCTTTCTGTGCCACTCCATTTTTTTTTTAACAAATGGTACAGTATATATCACCTTGGTACTACAGTATATGCAATGTAAATATGCGGATGAACAGAGCATAGAATAAAGAAGAGAGCATAGAATAAAGAAGCAGCTAGCGCAAACAGTAATTATCACTGAAGTGACGTGAGTAATGCTAACGATTGAGAACCCCTGAATTGTAAGGATGGAAAAGATACCACCTGCATGTAGTACTTATGAACTCATGTAGTCATGTAGTCATGGCAAGCAGACAGCACGTCGCCCCCTATTGGCTGCAATCCTTCTGGGCTAAAAATAAAAACTATCTGCTGGCACGTTTTCTTTCTCAATCCGCCCCATTCACCAGGAAGAGAGACAGAAACAGTTCACCTCCGCATCCATTTCCTCTCTCACTTTAACGCTGGCTGCACCTGAGACAGTGGGAGGGAAGTTGAGAGATCAAAAAAGAGTCACAACCATTCCAAATCCTGTCCTATCAACAGGCTGCTGCTGTCTCTCTGCTCTCAAGGAATTTAATTTGCATGGGAGGGACAAACTGATGTCTCTGCCTCTCTGCCTCTCTGCCTCTCTGCCTCTCTGCCTCTCTGCCTCTCTGCCTCTCTGCCTCTCTGCCTCTCTGCCTCTCTGCCTCTCTGCCTCTCTGCCTCTCTGCCTCTCTGCCTCTCTGCCTCTCTGCCTCTCTGCCTCTCTGCCTCTCTGCCTCCCTGCCTCCATGGCTGAACAGGTCTACTGTATACTAAAGCTCTAGACCTGTGAGCTAGCCTGTGTGATGTTGTCACAACGTATCCACGGACACATTGGGAATTGTGACATCATCATCATGATCATCACACAGACTGGCTGTCCTGTAAGAGACAGAAAGATAGAGACA
This sequence comes from Ascaphus truei, assembly GCF_040206685.1. Classification (NCBI taxonomy): domain Eukaryota; kingdom Metazoa; phylum Chordata; class Amphibia; order Anura; family Ascaphidae; genus Ascaphus; species Ascaphus truei. Next base: position 10,147,377 of record NC_134494.1, on the reverse strand, counting down.
CAGACGGAGAGATGCACTTAGAAATAGATATGCCCAGGCACAGACTGCATTGGGCTTCTGTATCCTACAATGACATTTGAATGAAAAAGAATTTCAGGGGAGTTACATGGTGCATATTTTAATATGAGATCTATACTGTATATATATGTTGTATTACTGTACATCATTTATTTGCCTCCAAATATCCGCCATATGTGAAGGGGCGTAAGTCTAAAATTTGCCTTCCTAGGTAAGAAACTGTTCTTACATACTGTATGACGCAACTGTATGCCAAAAACCTATCTATGAACACAGGGAAAACACACTATTCTCTGTGTTAACAGCTACATTTCTTGGAGACCAAATACACAAAAAATCAGTGACACTGACTCCAAATCAGAGACAGTTGACATGTCTGGATTCTAAACACTATTCAGCATATGTACAGTATCAAGGCAAAAAGTGGTATGATTGCAGACCAAAACACTCTGCACCCTAGGAAGGAATGGGGGAAAAAAACGAATCACAGTGACCCAACCAATATGGCCGGTTAGCTCAGATGGTTAGAGCGTGGTGCTAATAACGCCAAGGTCGCGGGTTCGATCCCCGTACTGGCCAAAGTTTTACACGTATTTGACATATGTCTCTCTTTATAGACCCCTGACGAGTTAGTTTGAAGGATTATTCCTTTCGGAAGGATTGTTGATGCACTTTGTATAGACGCAAAAAGAGGGGGACAACATCCATCCTGTTGTAAGTGTGCAAAAAGAGTGATTTCTTTCTGTGCCACTCCATTTTTTTTTTAACAAATGGTACAGTATATATCACCTTGGTACTACAGTATATGCAATGTAAATATGCGGATGAACAGAGCATAGAATAAAGAAGAGAGCATAGAATAAAGAAGCAGCTAGCGCAAACAGTAATTATCACTGAAGTGACGTGAGTAATGCTAACGATTGAGAACCCCTGAATTGTAAGGATGGAAAAGATACCACCTGCATGTAGTACTTATGAACTCATGTAGTCATGTAGTCATGGCAAGCAGACAGCACGTCGCCCCCTATTGGCTGCAATCCTTCTGGGCTAAAAATAAAAACTATCTGCTGGCACGTTTTCTTTCTCAATCCGCCCCATTCACCATGAAGACAGACAGAAACAGTTCACCTCCGCATCCATTTCCTCTCTCACTTTAACGCTGGCTGCACCTGAGACAGTGGGAGGGAAGTTGAGAGATCAAAAAAGAGTCACAACCATTCCAAATCCTGTCCTATCAACAGGCTGCTGCTGTCTCTCTGCTCTCAAGGAATTTAATTTGCATGGGAGGGACAAACTGATGTCTCTGCCTCTCTGCCTCTCTGCCTCTCTGCCTCTCTGCCTCTCTGCCTCTCTGCCTCTCTGCCTCTCTGCCTCTCTGCCTCTCTGCCTCTCTGCCTCTCTGCCTCTCTGCCTCTCTGCCTCTCTGCCTCTCTGCCTCTCTGCCTCTCTGCCTCTCTGCCTCTCTGCCTCCATGGCTGAACAGGTCTACTGTATACTAAAGCTCTAGACCTGTGAGCTAGCCTGTGTGATGTTGTCACAACGTATCCACGGACACATTGGGAATTGTGACATCATCATCATGATCATCACACAGACTGGCTGTCCTGTAAGAGACAGAAAGATAGATAGAGACACAGACGGAGAGATGCACTTAGAAATAGATATGCCCAGGCACAGACTGCATTGGGCTTCTGTATCCTACAATGACATTTGAATGAAAAAGAATTTCAGGGGAGTTACATGGTGCATATTTTAATATGAGATCTATACTGTATATATATGTTGTATTACTGTACATCATTTATTTGCCTCCAAATATCCGCCATATGTGAAGGGGCGTAAGTCTAAAATTTGCCTTCCTAGGTAAGAAACTGTTCTTACATACTGTATGACGCAACTGTATGCCAAAAACCTATCTATGAACACAGGGAAAACACACTATTATCTGTGTTAACAGCTACATTTCTTGGAGACCAAATACACAAAAAATCAGTGACACTGACTCCAAATCAGAGACAGTTGACATGTCTGGATTCTAAACACTATTCAGCATATGTACAGTATCAAGGCAAAAAGTGGTATGATTGCAGACCAAAACACTCTGCACCCTAGGAAGGAATGGGGGAAAAAAACGAATCACAGTGACCCAACCAATATGGCCGGTTAGCTCAGATGGTTAGAGCGTGGTGCTAATAACGCCAAGGTCGCGGGTTCGATCCCCGTACTGGCCAAAGTTTTACACGTATTTGACATATGTCTCTCTTTATAGACCCCTGACGAGTTAGTTTGAAGGATTATTCCTTTCGGAAGGATTGTTGATGCACTTTGTATAGACGCAAAAAGAGGGGGACAACATCCATCCTGCTGTAAGTGTGCAAAAAGAGTGATTTCTTTCTGTGCCACTCCATTTTTTTTTTAACAAATGGTACAGTATATATCACCTTGGTACTACAGTATATGCAATGTAAATATGCGGATGAACAGAGCATAGAATAAAGAAGAGAGCATAGAATAAAGAAGCAGCTAGCGCAAACAGTAATTATCACTGAAGTGACGTGACTAATGCTAACGATTGAGAACCCCTGAATTGTAAGGATGGAAAAGATACCACCTGCATGTAGTACTTATGAACTCATGTAGTCATGTAGTCATGGCAAGCAGACAGCACGTCGCCCCCTATTGGCTGCAATCCTTCTGGGCTAAAAATAAAAACTATCTGCTGGCACGTTTTCTTTCTCAATCCGCCCCATTCACCAGGAAGAGAGACAGAAACAGTTCACCTCCGCATCCATTTCCTCTCTCACTTTAACGCTGGCTGCACCTGAGACAGTGGGAGGGAAGTTGAGAGATCAAAAAAGAGTCACAACCATTCCAAATCCTGTCCTATCAACAGGCTGCTGCTGTCTCTCTGCTCTCAAGGAATTTAATTTGCATGGGAGGGACAAACTGATGTCTCTGCCTCTCTGCCTCTCTGCCTCTCTGCCTCTCTGCCTCTCTGCCTCTCTGCCTCTCTGCCTCTCTGCCTCTCTGCCTCTCTGCCTCTCTGCCTCTCTGCCTCTCTGCCTCTCTGCCTCTCTGCCTCTCTGCCTCTCTGCCTCTCTGCCTCTCTGCCTCTCTGCCTCTCTGCCTCTCTGCCTCTCTGCCTCTCTGCCTCCATGGCTGAACAGGTCTACTGTATACTAAAGCTCTAGACCTGTGAGCTAGCCTGTGTGATGTTGTCACAACGTATCCACGGACACATTGGGAATTGTGACATCATCATCATGATCATCACACAGACTGGCTGTCCTGTAAGAGACAGAAAGATAGATAGAGACACAGACGGAGAGATGCACTTAGAAATAGATATGCCCAGGCACAGACTGCATTGGGCTTCTGTATCCTACAATGACATTTGAATGAAAAAGAATTTCAGGGGAGTTACACTGGCGACACACTTTATTCGAGCTTGGCTTGTCCCACGAATTCGGGTATACCCAGGTGTATTGAGGTTTGTGACTGTTTTCTGCCCGAGTGCATTGAGGTATTTTCCAGGCAGGGATTGAAGCATTTTATTCCCGCTGGCTGCAATAATGCACAGTATATATATATATACTGCATTACAATTCATGAATTTATGCCATCTGGTAGACATGCGAAGCATTGCAGCCTATTAAATCCTAATCATTATCATTTAACAGATCAGCCGCCCATCAGCCAGGCATCAACCCAGGCTGGGAAGGCAAATGCAACGGGGCTTGTCAGAGGTGAGGAGTGGCGCATTCCAGGTATCTGCCAGGTACATACCGGGTATTTGCTCAAATAAAGTGTGTCGGTGCAGTGCATGGTGCATATTTTAATATGAGATCTATACTGTATATATATGTTGTATTACTGTACATCATTTATTTGCCTCCAAATATCCGCCATATGTGAAGGGGCGTAAGTCTAAAATTTGCCTTCCTAGGTAAGAAACTGTTCTTACATACTGTATGACGCAACTGTATGCCAAAAACCTATCTATGAACACAGGGAAAACACACTATTCTCTGTGTTAACAGCTACATTTCTTGGAGACCAAATACACAAAAAATCAGTGACACTGACTCCAAATCAGAGACAGTTGACATGTCTGGATTCTAAACACTATTCAGCATATGTACAGTATCAAGGCAAAAAGTGGTATGATTGCAGACCAAAACACTCTGCACCCTAGGAAGGAATGGGGGAAAAAAACGAATCACAGTGACCCAACCAATATGGCCGGTTAGCTCAGATGGTTAGAGCGTGGTGCTAATAACGCCAAGGTCGCGGGTTCGATCCCCGTACTGGCCAAAGTTTTACACGTATTTGACATATGTCTCTCTTTATAGACCCCTGACGAGTTAGTTTGAAGGATTATTCCTTTCGGAAGGATTGTTGATGCACTTTGTATAGACGCAAAAAGAGGGGGACAACATCCATCCTGTTGTAAGTGTACAAAAAGAGTGATTTCTTTCTTTGCCACTCCATTTTTATTTTTAACAAATGGTACAGTATATATCACCTTGGTACTACAGTATATGCAATGTAAATATGCGGATGAACAGAGCATAGAATATGTGTCTCTATCTATCTAGTTAGTAATGCTAACGATTGAGAAGCCCTGAATTGTAAGGATGGAAAAGATACCACCTGCATGTAGTACTTATGAACTCATGTAGTCATGTAGTCATGGCAAGCAGACAGCACGTCGCCCCCTATTGGCTGCAATCCTTCTGGGCTAAAAATAAAAACTATCTGCTGGCACGTTTTCTTTCTCAATCCGCCCCATTCACCAGGAAGAGAGACAGAAACAGTTCACCTCCGCATCCATTTCCTCTCTCACTTTAACGCTGGCTGCACCTGAGACCAAAACACTCTGCACCCTAGGAAGGAATGGGGGAAAAAAACGAATCACAGTGACCCAACCAATATGGCCGGTTAGCTCAGATGGTTAGAGCGTGGTGCTAATAACGCCAAGGTCGCGGGTTCGATCCCCGTACTGGCCAAAGTTTCACACGTATTTGACATATGTCTCTCTTTATAGACTCCTGACGAGTTAGTTTGAAGGATTATTCCTTTCGGAAGGATTGTTGATGCACTTTGTATAGACGCAAAAAGAGGGGGACAACATCCATCCTGTTGTAAGTGTGCAAAAAGAGTGATTTCTTTCTGTGCCACTCCATTTTTTTTTTAACAAATGGTACAGTATATATCACCTTGGTACTACAGTATATGCAATGTAAATATGCGGATGAACAGAGCATAGAATAAAGAAGAGAGCATAGAATAAAGAAGCAGCTAGCGCAAACAGTAATTATCACTGAAGTGACGTGAGTAATGCTAACGATTGAGAAGCCCTGAATTGTAAGGATGGAAAAGATACCACCTGCATGTAGTACTTATGAACTCATGTAGTCATGTAGTCATGGCAAGCAGACAGCACGTCGCCCCCTATTGGCTGCAATCCTTCTGGGCTAAAAATAAAAACTATCTGCTGGCACGTTTTCTTTCTCAATCCGCCCCATTCACCAGGAAGAGAGACAGAAACAGTTCACCTCCGCATCCATTTCCTCTCTCACTTTAACGCTGGCTGCACCTGAGACAGTGGGAGGGAAGTTGAGAGATCAAAAAAGAGTCACAACCATTCCAAATCCTGTCCTATCAACAGGCTGCTGCTGTCTCTCTGCTCTCAAGGAATTTAATTTGCATGGGAGGGACAAACTCATGTCTCTGCCTCTCTGCCTCTCTGCCTCTCTGCCTCTCTGCCTCTCTGCCTCTCTGCCTCTCTGCCTCTCTGCCTCTCTGCCTCTCTGCCTCTCTGCCTCTCTGCCTCTCTGCCTCTCTGCCTCTCTGCCTCTCTGCCTCTCTGCCTCTCTGCCTCTCTGCCTCTCTGCCTCTCTGCCTCTCTGCCTCTCTGCCTCTCTGCCTCTCTGCCTCTCTGCCTCTCTGCCTCTCTGTCTCTCTGCCTCCATGGCTGAACAGGTCTACTGTATACTAAAGCTCTAGACCTGTGAGCTAGCCTGTGTGATGTTGTCACAACGTATCCACGGACACATTGGGAATTGTGACATCATCATCATGATCATCACACAGACTGGCTGTCCTGTAAGAGACAGAAAGATAGATAGAGACACAGACGGAGAGATGCACTTAGAAATAGATATGCCCAGGCACAGACTGCATTGGGCTTCTGTATCCTACAATGACATTTGAATGAAAAAGAATTTCAGGGGAGTTACATGGTGCATATTTTAATATGAGATCTATACTGTATATATATGTTGTATTACTGTACATCATTTATTTGCCTCCAAATATCCGCCATATGTGAAGGGGCGTAAGTCTAAAATTTGCCTTCCTAGGTAAGAAACTGTTCTTACATACTGTATGACGCAACTGTATGCCAAAAACCTATCTATGAACACAGGGAAAACACACTATTCTCTGTGTTAACAGCTACATTTCTTGGAGACCAAATACACAAAAAATCAGTGACACTGACTCCAAATCAGAGACAGTTGACATGTCTGGATTCTAAACACTATTCAGCATATGTACAGTATCAAGGCAAAAAGTGGTATGATTGCAGACCAAAACACTCTGCACCCTAGGAAGGAATGGGGGAAAAAAACGAATCACAGTGACCCAACCAATATGGCCGGTTAGCTCAGATGGTTAGAGCGTGGTGCTAATAACGCCAAGGTCGCGGGTTCGATCCCCGTACTGGCCAAAGTTTCACACGTATTTGACATATGTCTCTCTTTATAGACTCCTGACGAGTTAGTTTGAAGGATTATTCCTTTCGGAAGGATTGTTGATGCACTTTGTATAGACGCAAAAAGAGGGGGACAACATCCATCCTGTTGTAAGTGTGCAAAAAGAGTGATTTCTTTCTGTGCCACTCCATTTTTTTTTTAACAAATGGTACAGTATATATCACCTTGGTACTACAGTATATGCAATGTAAATATGCGGATGAACAGAGCATAGAATAAAGAAGAGAGCATAGAATAAAGAAGCAGCTAGCGCAAACAGTAATTATCACTGAAGTGACGTGAGTAATGCTAACGATTGAGAAGCCCTGAATTGTAAGGATGGAAAAGATACCACCTGCATGTAGTACTTATGAACTCATGTAGTCATGTAGTCATGGCAAGCAGACAGCACGTCGCCCCCTATTGGCTGCAATCCTTCTGGGCTAAAAATAAAAACTATCTGCTGGCACGTTTTCTTTCTCAATCCGCCCCATTCACCAGGAAGAGAGACAGAAACAGTTCACCTCCGCATCCATTTCCTCTCTCACTTTAACGCTGGCTGCACCTGAGACAGTGGGAGGGAAGTTGAGAGATCAAAAAAGAGTCACAACCATTCCAAATCCTGTCCTATCAACAGGCTGCTGCTGTCTCTCTGCTCTCAAGGAATTTAATTTGCATGGGAGGGACAAACTCATGTCTCTGCCTCTCTGCCTCTCTGCCTCTCTGCCTCTCTGCCTCTCTGCCTCTCTGCCTCTCTGCCTCTCTGCCTCTCTGCCTCTCTGCCTCTCTGCCTCTCTGCCTCTCTGCCTCTCTGCCTCTCTGCCTCTCTGCCTCTCTGCCTCTCTGCCTCCATGGCTGAACAGGTCTACTGTATACTAAAGCTCTAGACCTGTGAGCTAGCCTGTGTGATGTTGTCACAACGTATCCACGGACACATTGGGAATTGTGACATCATCATCATGATCATCACACAGACTGGCTGTCCTGTAAGAGACAGAAAGATAGATAGAGACACAGACAGACAGATGCACTTAGAAATAGATATGCCCAGGCACAGACTGCATTGGGCTTCTGTATCCTACAATGACATTTGAATGAAAAAGAATTTCAGGGGAGTTACATGGTGCATATTTTAATATGAGATCTATACTGTATATATATGTTGTATTACTGTACATCATTTATTTGCCTCCAAATATCCGCCATATGTGAAGGGGCGTAAGTCTAAAATTTGCCTTCCTAGGTAAGAAACTGTTCTTACATACTGTATGACGCAACTGTATGCCAAAAACCTATCTATGAACACAGGGAAAACACACTATTCTCTGTGTTAACAGCTACATTTCTTGGAGACCAAATACACAAAAAATCAGTGACACTGACTCCAAATCAGAGACAGTTGACATGTCTGGATTCTAAACACTATTCAGCATATGTACAGTATCAAGGCAAAAAGTGGTATGATTGCAGACCAAAACACTCTGCACCCTAGGAAGGAATGGGGGAAAAAAACGAATCACAGTGACCCAACCAATATGGCCGGTTAGCTCAGATGGTTAGAGCGTGGTGCTAATAACGCCAAGGTCGCGGGTTCGATCCCCGTACTGGCCAAAGTTTCACACGTATTTGACATATGTCTCTCTTTATAGACTCCTGACGAGTTAGTTTGAAGGATTATTCCTTTCGGAAGGATTGTTGATGCACTTTGTATAGACGCAAAAAGAGGGGGACAACATCCATCCTGTTGTAAGTGTGCAAAAAGAGTGATTTCTTTCTGTGCCACTCCATTTTTTTTTTAACAAATGGTACAGTATATATCACCTTGGTACTACAGTATATGCAATGTAAATATGCGGATGAACAGAGCATAGAATAAAGAAGAGAGCATAGAATAAAGAAGCAGCTAGCGCAAACAGTAATTATCACTGAAGTGACGTGAGTAATGCTAACGATTGAGAAGCCCTGAATTGTAAGGATGGAAAAGATACCACCTGCATGTAGTACTTATGAACTCATGTAGTCATGTAGTCATGGCAAGCAGACAGCACGTCGCCCCCTATTGGCTGCAATCCTTCTGGGCTAAATATAAAAACTATCTGCTGGCACGTTTTCTTTCTCAATCCGCCCCATTCACCAGGAAGAGAGACAGAAACAGTTCACCTCCGCATCCATTTCCTCTCTCACTTTAACGCTGGCTGCACCTGAGACAGTGGGAGGGAAGTTGAGAGATCAAAAAAGAGTCACAACCATTCCAAATCCTGTCCTATCAACAGGCTGCTGCTGTCTCTCTGCTCTCAAGGAATTTAATTTGCATGGGAGGGACAAACTGATGTCTCTGCCTCTCTGCCTCTCTGCCTCTCTGCCTCTCTGCCTCTCTGCCTCTCTGCCTCTCTGCCTCTCTGCCTCTCTGCCTCTCTGCCTCTCTGCCTCTCTGCCTCTCTGCCTCTCTGCCTCTCTGCCTCTCTGCCTCTCTGCCTCTCTGCCTCTCTGCCTCTCTGCCTCTCTGCCTCTCTGCCTCTCTGCCTCTCTGCCTCTCTGCCTCCATGGCTGAACAGGTCTACTGTATACTAAAGCTCTAGACCTGTGAGCTAGCCTGTGTGATGTTGTCACAACGTATCCACGGACACATTGGGAATTGTGACATCATCATCATGATCATCACACAGACTGGCTGTCCTGTAAGAGACAGAAAGATAGATAGAGACACAGACGGAGAGATGCACTTAGAAATAGATATGCCCAGGCACAGACTGCATTGGGCTTCTGTATCCTACAATGACATTTGAATGAAAAAGAATTTCGTGGGAGTTACATGGTGCATATTTTAATATGAGATCTATACTGTATATATATGTTGTATTACTGTACATCATTTATTTGCCTCCAAATATCCGCCATATGTGAAGGGGCGTAAGTCTAAAATTTGCCTTCCTAGGTAAGAAACTGTTCTTACATACTGTATGACGCAACTGTATGCCAAAAACCTATCTATGAACACAGGGAAAACACACTATTCTCTGTGTTAACAGCTACATTTCTTGGAGACCAAATACACAAAAAATCAGTGACACTGACTCCAAATCAGAGACAGTTGACATGTCTGGATTCTAAACACTATTCAGCATATGTACAGTATCAAGGCAAAAAGTGGTATGATTGCAGACCAAAACACTCTGCACCCTAGGAAGGAATGGGGGAAAAAAACGAATCACAGTGACCCAACCAATATGGCCGGTTAGCTCAGATGGTTAGAGCGTGGTGCTAATAACGCCAAGGTCGCGGGTTCGATCCCCGTACTGGCCAAAGTTTCACACGTATTTGACATATGTCTCTCTTTATAGACTCCTGACGAGTTAGTTTGAAGGATTATTCCTTTCGGAAGGATTGTTGATGCACTTTGTATAGACGCAAAAAGAGGGGGACAACATCCATCCTGTTGTAAGTGTGCAAAAAGAGTGATTTCTTTCTGTGCCACTCCATTTTTTTTTTAACAAATGGTACAGTATATATCACCTTGGTACTACAGTATATGCAATGTAAATATGCGGATGAACAGAGCATAGAATAAAGAAGAGAGCATAGAATAAAGAAGCAGCTAGCGCAAACAGTAATTATCACTGAAGTGACGTGAGTAATGCTAACGATTGAGAAGCCCTGAATTGTAAGGATGGAAAAGATACCACCTGCATGTAGTACTTATGAACTCATGTAGTCATGTAGTCATGGCAAGCAGACAGCACGTCGCCCCCTATTGGCTGCAATCCTTCTGGGCTAAAAATAAAAACTATCTGCTGGCACGTTTTCTTTCTCAATCCGCCCCATTCACCAGGAAGAGAGACAGAAACAGTTCACCTCCGCATCCATTTCCTCTCTCACTTTAACGCTGGCTGCACCTGAGACAGTGGGAGGGAAGTTGAGAGATCAAAAAAGAGTCACAACCATTCCAAATCCTGTCCTATCAACAGGCTGCTGCTGTCTCTCTGCTCTCAAGGAATTTAATTTGCATGGGAGGGACAAACTCATGTCTCTGCCTCTCTGCCTCTCTGCCTCTCTGCCTCTCTGCCTCTCTGCCTCTCTGCCTCTCTGCCTCTCTGCCTCTCTGCCTCTCTGCCTCTCTGCCTCTCTGCCTCTCTGCCTCTCTGCCTCTCTGCCTCTCTGCCTCTCTGCCTCTCTGCCTCTCTGCCTCCATGGCTGAACAGGTCTACTGTATACTAAAGCTCTAGACCTGTGAGCTAGCCTGTGTGATGTTGTCACAACGTATCCACGGACACATTGGGAATTGTGACATCATCATCATGATCATCACACAGACTGGCTGTCCTGTAAGAGACAGAAAGATAGATAGAGACACAGACAGACAGATGCACTTAGAAATAGATATGCCCAGGCACAGACTGCATTGGGCTTCTGTATCCTACAATGACATTTGAATGAAAAAGAATTTCAGGGGAGTTACATGGTGCATATTTTAATATGAGATCTATACTGTATATATATGTTGTATTACTGTACATCATTTATTTGCCTCCAAATATCCGCCATATGTGAAGGGGCGTAAGTCTAAAATTTGCCTTCCTAGGTAAGAAACTGTTCTTACATACTGTATGACGCAACTGTATGCCAAAAACCTATCTATGAACACAGGGAAAACACACTATTCTCTGTGTTAACAGCTACATTTCTTGGAGACCAAATACACAAAAAATCAGTGACACTGACTCCAAATCAGAGACAGTTGACATGTCTGGATTCTAAACACTATTCAGCATATGTACAGTATCAAGGCAAAAAGTGGTATGATTGCAGACCAAAACACTCTGCACCCTAGGAAGGAATGGGGGAAAAAAACAAATCACAGTGACCCAACCAATATGGCCGGTTAGCTCAGATGGTTAGAGCGTGGTGCTAATAACGCCAAGGTCGCGGGTTCGATCCCCGTACTGGCCAAAGTTTCACACGTATTTGACATATGTCTCTCTTTATAGACTCCTGACGAGTTAGTTTGAAGGATTATTCCTTTCGGAAGGATTGTTGATGCACTTTGTATAGACGCAAAAAGAGGGGGACAACATCCATCCTGTTGTAAGTGTGCAAAAAGAGTGATTTCTTTCTGTGCCACTCCATTTTTTTTTTAACAAATGGTACAGTATATATCACCTTGGTACTACAGTATATGCAATGTAAATATGCGGATGAACAGAGCATAGAATAAAGAAGAGAGCATAGAATAAAGAAGCAGCTAGCGCAAACAGTAATTATCACTGAAGTGACGTGAGTAATGCTAACGATTGAGAAGCCCTGAATTGTAAGGATGGAAAAGATACCACCTGCATGTAGTACTTATGAACTCATGTAGTCATGTAGTCATGGCAAGCAGACAGCACGTCGCCCCCTATTGGCTGCAATCCTTCTGGGCTAAATATAAAAACTATCTGCTGGCACGTTTTCTTTCTCAATCCGCCCCATTCACCAGGAAGAGAGACAGAAACAGTTCACCTCCGCATCCATTTCCTCTCTCACTTTAACGCTGGCTGCACCTGAGACAGTGGGAGGGAAGTTGAGAGATCAAAAAAGAGTCACAACCATTCCAAATCCTGTCCTATCAACAGGCTGCTGCTGTCTCTCTGCTCTCAAGGAATTTAATTTGCATGGGAGGGACAAACTCATGTCTCTGCCTCTCTGCCTCTCTGCCTCTCTGCCTCTCTGCCTCTCTGCCTCTCTGCCTCTCTGCCTCTCTGCCTCTCTGCCTCTCTGCCTCTCTGCCTCTCTGCCTCTCTGCCTCTCTGCCTCTCTGCCTCTCTGCCTCTCTGCCTCTCTGCCTCTCTGCCTCTCTGCCTCTCTGCCTCTCTGCCTCTCTGCCTCCATGGCTGAACAGGTCTACTGTATACTAAAGCTCTAGACCTGTGAGCTAGCCTGTGTGATGTTGTCACAACGTATCCACGGACACATTGGGAATTGTGACATCATCATCATGATCATCACACAGACTGGCTGTCCTGTAAGAGACAGAAAGATAGATAGAGACACAGACAGACAGATGCACTTAGAAATAGATATGCCCAGGCACAGACTGCATTGGGCTTCTGTATCCTACAATGACATTTGAATGAAAAAGAATTTCAGGGGAGTTACATGGTGCATATTTTAATATGAGATCTATACTGTATATATATGTTGTATTACTGTACATCATTTATTTGCCTCCAAATATCCGCCATATGTGAAGGGGCGTAAGTCTAAAATTTGCCTTCCTAGGTAAGAAACTGTTCTTACATACTGTATGACGCAACTGTATGCCAAAAACCTATCTATGAACACAGGGAAAACACACTATTCTCTGTGTTAACAGCTACATTTCTTGGAGACCAAATACACAAAAAATCAGTGACACTGACTCCAAATCAGAGACAGTTGACATGTCTGGATTCTAAACACTATTCAGCATATGTACAGTATCAAGGCAAAAAGTGGTATGATTGCAGACCAAAACACTCTGCACCCTAGGAAGGAATGGGGGAAAAAAACGAATCACAGTGACCCAACCAATATGGCCGGTTAGCTCAGATGGTTAGAGCGTGGTGCTAATAACGCCAAGGTCGCGGGTTCGATCCCCGTACTGGCCAAAGTTTCACACGTATTTGACATATGTCTCTCTTTATAGACTCCTGACGAGTTAGTTTGAAGGATTATTCCTTTCGGAAGGATTGTTGATGCACTTTGTATAGACGCAAAAAGAGGGGGACAACATCCATCCTGTTGTAAGTGTGCAAAAAGAGTGATTTCTTTCTGTGCCACTCCATTTTTTTTTTAACAAATGGTACAGTATATATCACCTTGGTACTACAGTATATGCAATGTAAATATGCGGATGAACAGAGCATAGAATAAAGAAGAGAGCATAGAATAAAGAAGCAGCTAGCGCAAACAGTAATTATCACTGAAGTGACGTGAGTAATGCTAACGATTGAGAAGCCCTGAATTGTAAGGATGGAAAAGATACCACCTGCATGTAGTACTTATGAACTCATGTAGTCATGTAGTCATGGCAAGCAGACAGCACGTCGCCCCCTATTGGCTGCAATCCTTCTGGGCTAAATATAAAAACTATCTGCTGGCACGTTTTCTTTCTCAATCCGCCCCATTCACCAGGAAGAGAGACAGAAACAGTTCACCTCCGCATCCATTTCCTCTCTCACTTTAACGCTGGCTGCACCTGAGACAGTGGGAGGGAAGTTGAGAGATCAAAAAAGAGTCACAACCATTCCAAATCCTGTCCTATCAACAGGCTGCTGCTGTCTCTCTGCTCTCAAGGAATTTAATTTGCATGGGAGGGACAAACTCATGTCTCTGCCTCTCTGCCTCTCTGCCTCTCTGCCTCTCTGCCTCTCTGCCTCTCTGCCTCTCTGCCTCTCTGCCTCTCTGCCTCTCTGCCTCTCTGCCTCTCTGCCTCTCTGCCTCTCTGCCTCTCTGCCTCTCTGCCTCTCTGCCTCTCTGCCTCTCTGCCTCTCTGCCTCTCTGCCTCTCTGCCTCCATGGCTGAACAGGTCTACTGTATACTAAAGCTCTAGACCTGTGAGCTAGCCTGTGTGATGTTGTCACAACGTATCCACGGACACATTGGGAATTGTGACATCATCATCATGATCATCACACAGACTGGCTGTCCTGTAAGAGACAGAAAGATAGATAGAGACACAGACAGACAGATGCACTTAGAAATAGATATGCCCAGGCACAGACTGCATTGGGCTTCTGTATCCTACAATGACATTTGAATGAAAAAGAATTTCAGGGGAGTTACATGGTGCATATTTTAATATGAGATCTATACTGTATATATATGTTGTATTACTGTACATCATTTATTTGCCTCCAAATATCCGCCATATGTGAAGGGGCGTAAGTCTAAAATTTGCCTTCCTAGGTAAGAAACTGTTCTTACATACTGTATGACGCAACTGTATGCCAAAAACCTATCTATGAACACAGGGAAAACACACTATTCTCTGTGTTAACAGCTACATTTCTTGGAGACCAAATACACAAAAAATCAGTGACACTGACTCCAAATCAGAGACAGTTGACATGTCTGGATTCTAAACACTATTCAGCATATGTACAGTATCAAGGCAAAAAGTGGTATGATTGCAGACCAAAACACTCTGCACCCTAGGAAGGAATGGGGGAAAAAAACGAATCACAGTGACCCAACCAATATGGCCGGTTAGCTCAGATGGTTAGAGCGTGGTGCTAATAACGCCAAGGTCGCGGGTTCGATCCCCGTACTGGCCAAAGTTTCACACGTATTTGACATATGTCTCTCTTTATAGACTCCTGACGAGTTAGTTTGAAGGATTATTCCTTTCGGAAGGATTGTTGATGCACTTTGTATAGACGCAAAAAGAGGGGGACAACATCCATCCTGTTGTAAGTGTGCAAAAAGAGTGATTTCTTTCTGTGCCACTCCATTTTTTTTTTAACAAATGGTACAGTATATATCACCTTGGTACTACAGTATATGCAATGTAAATATGCGGATGAACAGAGCATAGAATAAAGAAGAGAGCATAGAATAAAGAAGCAGCTAGCGCAAACAGTAATTATCACTGAAGTGACGTGAGTAATGCTAACGATTGAGAAGCCCTGAATTGTAAGGATGGAAAAGATACCACCTGCATGTAGTACTTATGAACTCATGTAGTCATGTAGTCATGGCAAGCAGACAGCACGTCGCCCCCTATTGGCTGCAATCCTTCTGGGCTAAATATAAAAACTATCTGCTGGCACGTTTTCTTTCTCAATCCGCCCCATTCACCAGGAAGAGAGACAGAAACAGTTCACCTCCGCATCCATTTCCTCTCTCACTTTAACGCTGGCTGCACCTGAGACAGTGGGAGGGAAGTTGAGAGATCAAAAAAGAGTCACAACCATTCCAAATCCTGTCCTATCAACAGGCTGCTGCTGTCTCTCTGCTCTCAAGGAATTTAATTTGCATGGGAGGGACAAACTGATGTCTCTGCCTCTCTGCCTCTCTGCCTCTCTGCCTCTCTGCCTCTCTGCCTCTCTGCCTCTCTGCCTCTCTGCCTCTCTGCCTCTCTGCCTCTCTGCCTCTCTGCCTCTCTGCCTCTCTGCCTCTCTGCCTCTCTGCCTCTCTGCCTCTCTGCCTCTCTGCCTCTCTGCCTCTCTGCCTCTCTGCCTCTCTGCCTCCATGGCTGAACAGGTCTACTGTATACTAAAGCTCTAGACCTGTGAGCTAGCCTGTGTGATGTTGTCACAACGTATCCACGGACACATTGGGAATTGTGACATCATCATCATGATCATCACACAGACTGGCTGTCCTGTAAGAGACAGAAAGATAGATAGAGACACAGACGGAGAGATGCACTTAGAAATAGATATGCCCAGGCACAGACTGCATTGGGCTTCTGTATCCTACAATGACATTTGAATGAAAAAGAATTTCAGGGGAGTTACATGGTGCATATTTTAATATGAGATCTATACTGTATATATATGTTGTATTACTGTACATCATTTATTTGCCTCCAAATATCCGCCATATGTGAAGGGGCGTAAGTCTAAAATTTGCCTTCCTAGGTAAGAAACTGTTCTTACATACTGTATGACGCAACTGTATGCCAAAAACCTATCTATGAACACAGGGAAAACACACTATTCTCTGTGTTAACAGCTACATTTCTTGGAGACCAAATACACAAAAAATCAGTGACACTGACTCCAAATCAGAGACAGTTGACATGTCTGGATTCTAAACACTATTCAGCATATGTACAGTATCAAGGCAAAAAGTGGTATGATTGCAGACCAAAACACTCTGCACCCTAGGAAGGAATGGGGGAAAAAAACGAATCACAGTGACCCAACCAATATGGCCGGTTAGCTCAGATGGTTAGAGCGTGGTGCTAATAACGCCAAGGTCGCGGGTTCGATCCCCGTACTGGCCAAAGTTTCACACGTATTTGACATATGTCTCTCTTTATAGACTCCTGACGAGTTAGTTTGAAGGATTATTCCTTTCGGAAGGATTGTTGATGCACTTTGTATAGACGCAAAAAGAGGGGGACAACATCCATCCTGTTGTAAGTGTGCAAAAAGAGTGATTTCTTTCTGTGCCACTCCATTTTTTTTTTAACAAATGGTACAGTATATATCACCTTGGTACTACAGTATATGCAATGTAAATATGCGGATGAACAGAGCATAGAATAAAGAAGAGAGCATAGAATAAAGAAGCAGCTAGCGCAAACAGTAATTATCACTGAAGTGACGTGAGTAATGCTAACGATTGAGAAGCCCTGAATTGTAAGGATGGAAAAGATACCACCTGCATGTAGTACTTATGAACTCATGTAGTCATGTAGTCATGGCAAGCAGACAGCACGTCGCCCCCTATTGGCTGCAATCCTTCTGGGCTAAAAATAAAAACTATCTGCTGGCACGTTTTCTTTCTCAATCCGCCCCATTCACCAGGAAGAGAGACAGAAACAGTTCACCTCCGCATCCATTTCCTCTCTCACTTTAACGCTGGCTGCACCTGAGACAGTGGGAGGGAAGTTGAGAGATCAAAAAAGAGTCACAACCATTCCAAATCCTGTCCTATCAACAGGCTGCTGCTGTCTCTCTGCTCTCAAGGAATTTAATTTGCATGGGAGGGACAAACTCATGTCTCTGCCTCTCTGCCTCTCTGCCTCTCTGCCTCTCTGCCTCTCTGCCTCTCTGCCTCTCTGCCTCTCTGCCTCTCTGCCTCTCTGCCTCTCTGCCTCTCTGCCTCTCTGCCTCTCTGCCTCTCTGCCTCTCTGCCTCTCTGCCTCTCTGCCTCCATGGCTGAACAGGTCTACTGTATACTAAAGCTCTAGACCTGTGAGCTAGCCTGTGTGATGTTGTCACAACGTATCCACGGACACATTGGGAATTGTGACATCATCATCATGATCATCACACAGACTGGCTGTCCTGTAAGAGACAGAAAGATAGATAGAGACACAGACAGACAGATGCACTTAGAAATAGATATGCCCAGGCACAGACTGCATTGGGCTTCTGTATCCTACAATGACATTTGAATGAAAAAGAATTTCAGGGGAGTTACATGGTGCATATTTTAATATGAGATCTATACTGTATATATATGTTGTATTACTGTACATCATTTATTTGCCTCCAAATATCCGCCATATGT
The DNA here is from genome assembly GCF_040206685.1 of Ascaphus truei. NCBI lineage: Eukaryota > Metazoa > Chordata > Amphibia > Anura > Ascaphidae > Ascaphus > Ascaphus truei. The sequence goes on along the minus strand of NC_134494.1, from coordinate 10,129,399 downwards.
GAAGGGGCGTAAGTCTAAAATTTGCCTTCCTAGGTAAGAAACTGTTCTTACATACTGTATGACGCAACTGTATGCCAAAAACCTATCTATGAACACAGGGAAAACACACTATTCTCTGTGTTAACAGCTACATTTCTTGGAGACCAAATACACAAAAAATCAGTGACACTGACTCCAAATCAGAGACAGTTGACATGTCTGGATTCTAAACACTATTCAGCATATGTACAGTATCAAGGCAAAAAGTGGTATGATTGCAGACCAAAACACTCTGCACCCTAGGAAGGAATGGGGGAAAAAAACGAATCACAGTGACCCAACCAATATGGCCGGTTAGCTCAGATGGTTAGAGCGTGGTGCTAATAACGCCAAGGTCGCGGGTTCGATCCCCGTACTGGCCAAAGTTTCACACGTATTTGACATATGTCTCTCTTTATAGACTCCTGACGAGTTAGTTTGAAGGATTATTCCTTTCGGAAGGATTGTTGATGCACTTTGTATAGACGCAAAAAGAGGGGGACAACATCCATCCTGTTGTAAGTGTGCAAAAAGAGTGATTTCTTTCTGTGCCACTCCATTTTTTTTTTAACAAATGGTACAGTATATATCACCTTGGTACTACAGTATATGCAATGTAAATATGCGGATGAACAGAGCATAGAATAAAGAAGAGAGCATAGAATAAAGAAGCAGCTAGCGCAAACAGTAATTATCACTGAAGTGACGTGAGTAATGCTAACGATTGAGAAGCCCTGAATTGTAAGGATGGAAAAGATACCACCTGCATGTAGTACTTATGAACTCATGTAGTCATGTAGTCATGGCAAGCAGACAGCACGTCGCCCCCTATTGGCTGCAATCCTTCTGGGCTAAATATAAAAACTATCTGCTGGCACGTTTTCTTTCTCAATCCGCCCCATTCACCAGGAAGAGAGACAGAAACAGTTCACCTCCGCATCCATTTCCTCTCTCACTTTAACGCTGGCTGCACCTGAGACAGTGGGAGGGAAGTTGAGAGATCAAAAAAGAGTCACAACCATTCCAAATCCTGTCCTATCAACAGGCTGCTGCTGTCTCTCTGCTCTCAAGGAATTTAATTTGCATGGGAGGGACAAACTGATGTCTCTGCCTCTCTGCCTCTCTGCCTCTCTGCCTCTCTGCCTCTCTGCCTCTCTGCCTCTCTGCCTCTCTGCCTCTCTGCCTCTCTGCCTCTCTGCCTCTCTGCCTCTCTGCCTCTCTGCCTCTCTGCCTCTCTGCCTCCATGGCTGAACAGGTCTACTGTATACTAAAGCTCTAGACCTGTGAGCTAGCCTGTGTGATGTTGTCACAACGTATCCACGGACACATTGGGAATTGTGACATCATCATCATGATCATCACACAGACTGGCTGTCCTGTAAGAGACAGAAAGATAGATAGAGACACAGACGGAGAGATGCACTTAGAAATAGATATGCCCAGGCACAGACTGCATTGGGCTTCTGTATCCTACAATGACATTTGAATGAAAAAGAATTTCAGGGGAGTTACATGGTGCATATTTTAATATGAGATCTATACTGTATATATATGTTGTATTACTGTACATCATTTATTTGCCTCCAAATATCCGCCATATGTGAAGGGGCGTAAGTCTAAAATTTGCCTTCCTAGGTAAGAAACTGTTCTTACATACTGTATGACGCAACTGTATGCCAAAAACCTATCTATGAACACAGGGAAAACACACTATTCTCTGTGTTAACAGCTACATTTCTTGGAGACCAAATACACAAAAAATCAGTGACACTGACTCCAAATCAGAGACAGTTGACATGTCTGGATTCTAAACACTATTCAGCATATGTACAGTATCAAGGCAAAAAGTGGTATGATTGCAGACCAAAACACTCTGCACCCTAGGAAGGAATGGGGGAAAAAAACGAATCACAGTGACCCAACCAATATGGCCGGTTAGCTCAGATGGTTAGAGCGTGGTGCTAATAACGCCAAGGTCGCGGGTTCGATCCCCGTACTGGCCAAAGTTTAACACGTATTTGACATATGTCTCTCTTTATAGACCCCTGACGAGTTAGTTTGAAGGATTATTCCTTTCGGAAGGATTGTTGATGCACTTTGTATAGACGCAAAAAGAAGGGGACAACATCCATCCTGTTGTAAGTGTACAAAAAGAGTGATTTCTTTCTGTGCCACTCCATTTTTTTTTTAACAAATGGTACAGTATATATCACCTTGGTACTACAGTATATGCAATGTAAATATGCGGATGAACAGAGCATAGAATAAAGAAGAGAGCATAGAATAAAGAAGCAGCTAGCGCAAACAGTAATTATCACTGAAGTGACGTGAGTAATGCTAACGATTGAGAACCCCTGAATTGTAAGGATGGAAAAGATACCACCTGCATGTAGTACTTATGAACTCATGTAGTCATGTAGTCATGGCAAGCAGACAGCACGTCGCCCCCTATTGGCTGCAATCCTTCTGGGCTAAAAATAAAAACTATCTGCTGCCACGTTTTCTTTCTCAATCCGCCCCATTCACCAGGAAGAGAGACAGAAACAGTTCACCTCCGCATCCATTTCCTCTCTCACTTTAACGCTGGCTGCACCTGAGACAGTGGGAGGGAAGTTGAGAGATCAAAAAAGAGTCACAACCATTCCAAATCCTGTCCTATCAACAGGCTGCTGCTGTCTCTCTGCTCTCAAGGAATTTAATTTGCATGGGAGGGACAAACTGATGTCTCTGCCTCTCTGCCTCTCTGCCTCTCTGCCTCTCTGCCTCTCTGCCTCTCTGCCTCTCTGCCTCTCTGCCTCTCTGCCTCTCTGCCTCTCTGCCTCTCTGCCTCTCTGCCTCTCTGCCTCTCTGCCTCTCTGCCTCTCTGCCTCTCTGCCTCTCTGCCTCTCTGTCTCTCTGCCTCCATGGCTGAACAGGTCTACTGTATACTAAAGCTCTAGACCTGTGAGCTAGCCTGTGTGATGTTGTCACAACGTATCCACGGACACATTGGGAATTGTGACATCATCATCATGATCATCACACAGACTGGCTGTCCTGTAAGAGACAGAAAGATAGATAGAGACACAGACGGAGAGATGCACTTAGAAATAGATATGCCCAGGCACAGACTGCATTGGGCTTCTGTATCCTACAATGACATTTGAATGAAAAAGAATTTCAGGGGAGTTACATGGTGCATATTTTAATATGAGATCTATACTGTATATATATGTTGTATTACTGTACATCATTTATTTGCCTCCAAATATCCGCCATATGTGAAGGGGCGTAAGTCTAAAATTTGCCTTCCTAGGTAAGAAACTGTTCTTACATACTGTATGACGCAACTGTATGCCAAAAACCTATCTATGAACACAGGGAAAACACACTATTCTCTGTGTTAACAGCTACATTTCTTGGAGACCAAATACACAAAAAATCAGTGACACTGACTCCAAATCAGAGACAGTTGACATGTCTGGATTCTAAACACTATTCAGCATATGTACAGTATCAAGGCAAAAAGTGGTATGATTGCAGACCAAAACACTCTGCACCCTAGGAAGGAATGGGGGAAAAAAACGAATCACAGTGACCCAACCAATATGGCCGGTTAGCTCAGATGGTTAGAGCGTGGTGCTAATAACGCCAAGGTCGCGGGTTCGATCCCCGTACTGGCCAAAGTTTTACACGTATTTGACATATGTCTCTCTTTATAGACCCCTGACGAGTTAGTTTGAAGGATTATTCCTTTCGGAAGGATTGTTGATGCACTTTGTATAGACGCAAAAAGAGGGGGACAACATCCATCCTGTTGTAAGTGTGCAAAAAGAGTGATTTCTTTCTGTGCCACTCCATTTTTTTTTTAACAAATGGTACAGTATATATCACCTTGGTACTACAGTATATGCAATGTAAATATGCGGATGAACAGAGCATAGAATAAAGAAGAGAGCATAGAATAAAGAAGCAGCTAGCGCAAACAGTAATTATCACTGAAGTGACGTGAGTAATGCTAACGATTGAGAACCCCTGAATTGTAAGGATGGAAAAGATACCACCTGCATGTAGTACTTATGAACTCATGTAGTCATGTAGTCATGGCAAGCAGACAGCACATCGCCCCCTATTGGCTGCAATCCTTCTGGGCTAAAAATAAAAACTATCTGCTGGCACGTTTTCTTTCTCAATCCGCCCCATTCACCAGGAAGAGAGACAGAAACAGTTCACCTCCGCATCCATTTCCTCTCTCACTTTAACGCTGGCTGCACCTGAGACAGTGGGAGGGAAGTTGAGAGATCAAAAAAGAGTCACAACCATTCCAAATCCTGTCCTATCAACAGGCTGCTGCTGTCTCTCTGCTCTCAAGGAATTTAATTTGCATGGGAGGGACAAACTGATGTCTCTGCCTCTCTGCTTCTCTGCTTCTCTGCCTCTCTGCCTCTCTGCCTCTCTGCCTCTCTGCCTCTCTGCCTCTCTGCCTCTCTGCCTCTCTGCCTCTCTGCCTCTCTGCCTCTCTGCCTCTCTGCCTCTCTGCCTCTCTGCCTCTCTGCCTCTCTGCCTCTCTGCCTCTCTGCCTCCATGGCTGAACAGGTCTACTGTATACTAAAGCTCTAGACCTGTGAGCTAGCCTGTGTGATGTTGTCACAACGTATCCACGGACACATTGGGAATTGTGACATCATCATCATGATCATCACACAGACTGGCTGTCCTGTAAGAGACAGAAAGATAGATAGAGACACAGACGGAGAGATGCACTTAGAAATAGATATGCCCAGGCACAGACTGCATTGGGCTTCTGTATCCTACAATGACATTTGAATGAAAAAGAATTTCAGGGGAGTTACATGGTGCATATTTTAATATGAGATCTATACTGTATATATATGTTGTATTACTGTACATCATTTATTTGCCTCCAAATATCCGCCATATGTGAAGGGGCGTAAGTCTAAAATTTGCCTTCCTAGGTAAGAAACTGTTCTTACATACTGTATGACGCAACTGTATGCCAAAAACCTATCTATGAACACAGGGAAAACACACTATTCTCTGTGTTAACAGCTACATTTCTTGGAGACCAAATACACAAAAAATCAGTGACACTGACTCCAAATCAGAGACAGTTGACATGTCTGGATTCTAAACACTATTCAGCATATGTACAGTATCAAGGCAAAAAGTGGTATGATTGCAGACCAAAACACTCTGCACCCTAGGAAGGAATGGGGGAAAAAAACGAATCACAGTGACCCAACCAATATGGCCGGTTAGCTCAGATGGTTAGAGCGTGGTGCTAATAACGCCAAGGTCGCGGGTTCGATCCCCGTACTGGCCAAAGTTTTACACGTATTTGACATATGTCTCTCTTTATAGACCCCTGACGAGTTAGTTTGAAGGATTATTCCTTTCGGAAGGATTGTTGATGCACTTTGTATTGACGCAAAAAGAGGGGGACAACATCCATCCTGTTGTAAGTGTGCAAAAAGAGTGATTTCTTTCTGTGCCACTCCATTTTTTTTTTAACAAATGGTACAGTATATATCACCTTGGTACTACAGTATATGCAATGTAAATATGCGGATGAACAGAGCATAGAATAAAGAAGAGAGCATAGAATAAAGAAGCAGCTAGCGCAAACAGTAATTATCACTGAAGTGACGTGAGTAATGCTAACGATTGAGAACCCCTGAATTGTAAGGATGGAAAAGATACCACCTGCATGTAGTACTTATGAACTCATTTAGTCATGTAGTCATGGCAAGCAGACAGCACGTCGCCCCCTATTGGCTGCAATCCTTCTGGGCTAAAAATAAAAACTATCTGCTGGCACGTTTTCTTTCTCAATCCGCCCCATTCACCAGGAAGAGAGACAGAAACAGTTCACCTCCGCATCCATTTCCTCTCTCACTTTAACGCTGGCTGCACCTGAGACAGTGGGAGGGAAGTTGAGAGATCAAAAAAGAGTCACAACCATTCCAAATCCTGTCCTATCAACAGGCTGCTGCTGTCTCTCTGCTCTCAAGGAATTTAATTTGCATGGGAGGGACAAACTGATGTCTCTGCCTCTCTGCCTCTCTGCCTCTCTGCCTCTCTGCCTCTCTGCCTCTCTGCCTCTCTGCCTCTCTGCCTCTCTGCCTCTCTGCCTCTCTGCCTCTCTGCCTCTCTGCCTCTCTGCCTCTCTGCCTCTCTGCCTCTCTGCCTCTCTGCCTCTCTGCCTCTCTGCCTCTCTGCCTCCATGGCTGAACAGGTCTACTGTATACTAAAGCTCTAGACCTGTGAGCTAGCCTGTGTGATGTTGTCACAACGTATCCACGGACACATTGGGAATTGTGACATCATCATCATGATCATCACACAGACTGGCTGTCCTGTAAGAGACAGAAAGATAGATAGAGACACAGACGGAGAGATGCACTTAGAAATACATATGCCCAGGCACAGACTGCATTGGGCTTCTGTATCCTACAATGACATTTGAATGAAAAAGAATTTCAGGGGAGTTACATGGTGCATATTTTAATATGAGATCTATACTGTATATATATGTTGTATTACTGTACATCATTTATTTGCCTCCAAATATCCGCCATATGTGAAGGGGCGTAAGTCTAAAATTTGCCTTCCTAGGTAAGAAACTGTTCTTACATACTGTATGACGCAACTGTATGCCAAAAACCTATCTATGAACACAGGGAAAACACACTATTCTCTGTGTTAACAGCTACATTTCTTGGAGACCAAATACACAAAAAATCAGTGACACTGACTCCAAATCAGAGACAGTTGACATGTCTGGATTCTAAACACTATTCAGCATATGTACAGTATCAAGGCAAAAAGTGGTATGATTGCAGACCAAAACACTCTGCACCCTAGGAAGGAATGGGGGAAAAAAACGAATCACAGTGACCCAACCAATATGGCCGGTTAGCTCAGATGGTTAGAGCGTGGTGCTAATAACGCCAAGGTCGCGGGTTCGATCCCCGTACTGGCCAAAGTTTAACACGTATTTGACATATGTCTCTCTTTATAGACCCCTGACGAGTTAGTTTGAAGGATTATTCCTTTCGGAAGGATTGTTGATGCACTTTGTATAGACGCAAAAAGAAGGGGACAACATCCATCCTGTTGTAAGTGTACAAAAAGAGTGATTTCTTTCTGTGCCACTCCATTTTTTTTTTAACAAATGGTACAGTATATATCACCTTGGTACTACAGTATATGCAATGTAAATATGCGGATGAACAGAGCATAGAATAAAGAAGAGAGCATAGAATAAAGAAGCAGCTAGCGCAAACAGTAATTATCACTGAAGTGACGTGAGTAATGCTAACGATTGAGAACCCCTGAATTGTAAGGATGGAAAAGATACCACCTGCATGTAGTACTTATGAACTCATGTAGTCATGTAGTCATGGCAAGCAGACAGCACGTCGCCCCCTATTGGCTGCAATCCTTCTGGGCTAAAAATAAAAACTATCTGCTGGCACGTTTTCTTTCTCAATCCGCCCCATTCACCAGGAAGAGAGACAGAAACAGTTCACCTCCGCATCCATTTCCTCTCTCACTTTAACGCTGGCTGCACCTGAGACAGTGGGAGGGAAGTTGAGAGATCAAAAAAGAGTCACAACCATTCCAAATCCTGTCCTATCAACAGGCTGCTGCTGTCTCTCTGCTCTCAAGGAATTTAATTTGCATGGGAGGGACAAACTGATGTCTCTGCCTCTCTGCCTCTCTGCCTCTCTGCCTCTCTGCCTCTCTGCCTCTCTGCCTCTCTGCCTCTCTGCCTCTCTGCCTCTCTGCCTCTCTGCCTCTCTGCCTCTCTGCCTCTCTGCCTCTCTGCCTCTCTGCCTCTCTGCCTCTCTGCCTCTCTGCCTCTCTGCCTCCATGGCTGAACAGGTCTACTGTATACTAAAGCTCTAGACCTGTGAGCTAGCCTGTGTGATGTTGTCACAACGTATCCACGGACACATTGGGAATTGTGACATCATCATCATGATCATCACACAGACTGGCTGTCCTGTAAGAGACAGAAAGATAGATAGAGACACAGACGGAGAGATGCACTTAGAAATAGATATGCCCAGGCACAGACTGCATTGGGCTTCTGTATCCTACAATGACATTTGAATGAAAAAGAATTTCAGGGGAGTTACATGGTGCATATTTTAATATGAGATCTATACTGTATATATATGTTGTATTACTGTACATCATTTATTTGCCTCCAAATATCCGCCATATGTGAAGGGGCGTAAGTCTAAAATTTGCCTTCCTAGGTAAGAAACTGTTCTTACATACTGTATGACGCAACTGTATGCCAAAAACCTATCTATGAACACAGGGAAAACACACTATTCTCTGTGTTAACAGCTACATTTCTTGGAGACCAAATACACAAAAAATCAGTGACACTGACTCCAAATCAGAGACAGTTGACATGTCTGGATTCTAAACACTATTCAGCATATGTACAGTATCAAGGCAAAAAGTGGTATGATTGCAGACCAAAACACTCTGCACCCTAGGAAGGAATGGGGGAAAAAAACAAATCACAGTGACCCAACCAATATGGCCGGTTAGCTCAGATGGTTAGAGCGTGGTGCTAATAACGCCAAGGTCGCGGGTTCGATCCCCGTACTGGCCAAAGTTTTACACGTATTTGACATATGTCTCTCTTTATAGACCCCTGACGAGTTAGTTTGAAGGATTATTCCTTTCGGAAGGATTGTTGATGCACTTTGTATAGACGCAAAAAGAGGGGGACAACATCCATCCTGTTGTAAGTGTGCAAAAAGAGTGATTTCTTTCTGTGCCACTCCATTTTTTTTTTAACAAATGGTACAGTATATATCACCTTGGTACTACAGTATATGCAATGTAAATATGCGGATGAACAGAGCATAGAATAAAGAAGAGAGCATAGAATAAAGAAGCAGCTAGCGCAAACAGTAATTATCACTGAAGTGACGTGAGTAATGCTAACGATTGAGAACCCCTGAATTGTAAGGATGGAAAAGATACCACCTGCATGTAGTACTTATGAACTCATGTAGTCATGTAGTCATGGCAAGCAGACAGCACGTCGCCCCCTATTGGCTGCAATCCTTCTGGGCTAAAAATAAAAACTATCTGCTGGCACGTTTTCTTTCTCAATCCGCCCCATTCACCAGGAAGAGAGACAGAAACAGTTCACCTCCGCATCCATTTCCTCTCTCACTTTAACGCTGGCTGCACCTGAGACAGTGGGAGGGAAGTTGAGAGATCAAAAAAGAGTCACAACCATTCCAAATCCTGTCCTATCAACAGGCTGCTGCTGTCTCTCTGCTCTCAAGGAATTTAATTTGCATGGGAGGGACAAACTGATGTCTCTGCCTCTCTGCCTCTCTGCCTCTCTGCCTCTCTGCCTCTCTGCCTCTCTGCCTCTCTGCCTCTCTGCCTCTCTGCCTCTCTGCCTCTCTGCCTCTCTGCCTCTCTGCCTCTCTGCCTCTCTGCCTCTCTGCCTCTCTGCCTCTCTGCCTCTCTGCCTCTCTGCCTCTCTGCCTCTCTGCCTCCATGGCTGAACAGGTCTACTGTATACTAAAGCTCTACACCTGTGAGCTAGCCTGTGTGATGTTGTCACAACGTATCCACGGACACATTGGGAATTGTGACATCATCATCATGATCATCACACAGACTGGCTGTCCTGTAAGAGACAGAAAGATAGATAGAGACACAGACGGAGAGATGCACTTAGAAATAGATATGCCCAGGCACAGACTGCATTGGGCTTCTGTATCCTACAATGACATTTGAATGAAAAAGAATTTCAGGGGAGTTACATGGTGCATATTTTAATATGAGATCTATACTGTATATATATGTTGTATTACTGTACATCATTTATTTGCCTCCAAATATCCGCCATATGTGAAGGGGCGTAAGTCTAAAATTTGCCTTCCTAGGTAAGAAACTGTTCTTACATACTGTATGACGCAACTGTATGCCAAAAACCTATCTATGAACACAGGGAAAACACACTATTCTCTGTGTTAACAGCTACATTTCTTGGAGACCAAATACACAAAAAATCAGTGACACTGACTCCAAATCAGAGACAGTTGACATGTCTGGATTCTAAACACTATTCAGCATATGTACAGTATCAAGGCAAAAAGTGGTATGATTGCAGACCAAAACACTCTGCACCCTAGGAAGGAATGGGGGAAAAAAACGAATCACAGTGACCCAACCAATATGGCCGGTTAGCTCAGATGGTTAGAGCGTGGTGCTAATAACGCCAAGGTCGCGGGTTCGATCCCCGTACTGGCCAAAGTTTTACACGTATTTGACATATGTCTCTCTTTATAGACCCCTGACGAGTTAGTTTGAAGGATTATTCCTTTCGGAAGGATTGTTGATGCACTTTGTATAGACGCAAAAAGAGGGGGACAACATCCATCCTGTTGTAAGTGTGCAAAAAGAGTGATTTCTTTCTGTGCCACTCCATTTTTATTTTAACAAATGGTACAGTATATATCACCTTGGTACTACAGTATATGCAATGTAAATATGCGGATGAACAGAGCATAGAATAAAGAAGAGAGCATAGAATAAAGAAGCAGCTAGCGCAAACAGTAATTATCACTGAAGTGACGTGAGTAATGCTAACGATTGAGAACCCCTGAATTGTAAGGATGGAAAAGATACCACCTGCATGTAGTACTTATGAACTCATGTAGTCATGTAGTCATGGCAAGCAGACAGCACGTCGCCCCCTATTGGCTGCAATCCTTCTGGGCTAAAAATAAAAACTATCTGCTGGCACGTTTTCTTTCTCAATCCGCCCCATTCACCAGGAAGAGAGACAGAAACAGTTCACCTCCGCATCCATTTCCTCTCTCACTTTAACGCTGGCTGCACCTGAGACAGTGGGAGGGAAGTTGAGAGATCAAAAAAGAGTCACAACCATTCCAAATCCTGTCCTATCAACAGGCTGCTGCTGTCTCTCTGCTCTCAAGGAATTTAATTTGCATGGGAGGGACAAACTGATGTCTCTGCCTCTCTGCCTCTCTGCCTCTCTGCCTCTCTGCCTCTCTGCCTCTCTGCCTCTCTGCCTCTCTGCCTCTCTGCCTCTCTGCCTCTCTGCCTCTCTGCCTCTCTGCCTCTCTGCCTCTCTGCCTCTCTGCCTCTCTGCCTCCATGGCTGAACAGGTCTACTGTATACTAAAGCTCTAGACCTGTGAGCTAGCCTGTGTGATGTTGTCACAACGTATCCACGGACACATTGGGAATTGTGACATCATCATCATGATCATCACACAGACTGGCTGTCCTGTAAGAGACAGAAAGATAGATAGAGACACAGACGGAGAGATGCACTTAGAAATAGATATGCCCAGGCACAGACTGCATTGGGCTTCTGTATCCTACAATGACATTTGAATGAAAAAGAATTTCAGGGGAGTTACATGGTGCATATTTTAATATGAGATCTATACTGTATATATATGTTGTATTACTGTACATCATTTATTTGCCTCCAAATATCCGCCATATGTGAAGGGGCGTAAGTCTAAAATTTGCCTTCCTAGGTAAGAAACTGTTCTTACATACTGTATGACGCAACTGTATGCCAAAAACCTATCTATGAACACAGGGAAAACACACTATTCTCTGTGTTAACAGCTACATTTCTTGGAGACCAAATACACAAAAAATCAGTGACACTGACTCCAAATCAGAGACAGTTGACATGTCTGGATTCTAAACACTATTCAGCATATGTACAGTATCAAGGCAAAAAGTGGTATGATTGCAGACCAAAACACTCTGCACCCTAGGAAGGAATGGGGGAAAAAAACGAATCACAGTGACCCAACCAATATGGCCGGTTAGCTCAGATGGTTAGAGCGTGGTGCTAATAACGCCAAGGTCGCGGGTTCGATCCCCGTACTGGCCAAAGTTTTACACGTATTTGACATATGTCTCTCTTTATAGACCCCTGACGAGTTAGTTTGAAGGATTATTCCTTTCGGAAGGATTGTTGATGCACTTTGTATAGACGCAAAAAGAGGGGGACAACATCCATCCTGTTGTAAGTGTGCAAAAAGAGTGATTTCTTTCTGTGCCACTCCATTTTTATTTTAACAAATGGTACAGTATATATCACCTTGGTACTACAGTATATGCAATGTAAATATGCGGATGAACAGAGCATAGAATAAAGAAGAGAGCATAGAATAAAGAAGCAGCTAGCGCAAACAGTAATTATCACTGAAGTGACGTGAGTAATGCTAACGATTGAGAACCCCTGAATTGTAAGGATGGAAAAGATACCACCTGCATGTAGTACTTATGAACTCATGTAGTCATGTAGTCATGGCAAGCAGACAGCACGTCGCCCCCTATTGGCTGCAATCCTTCTGGGCTAAAAATAAAAACTATCTGCTGGCACGTTTTCTTTCTCAATCCGCCCCATTCACCAGGAAGAGAGACAGAAACAGTTCACCTCCGCATCCATTTCCTCTCTCACTTTAACGCTGGCTGCACCTGAGACAGTGGGAGGGAAGTTGAGAGATCAAAAAAGAGTCACAACCATTCCAAATCCTGTCCTATCAACAGGCTGCTGCTGTCTCTCTGCTCTCAAGGAATTTAATTTGCATGGGAGGGACAAACTGATGTCTCTGCCTCTCTGCCTCTCTGCCTCTCTGCCTCTCTGCCTCTCTGCCTCTCTGCCTCTCTGCCTCTCTGCCTCTCTGCCTCTCTGCCTCTCTGCCTCTCTGCCTCTCTGCCTCTCTGCCTCTCTGCCTCTCTGCCTCTCTGCCTCTCTGCCTCTGCCTCCATGGCTGAACAGGTCTACTGTATACTAAAGCTCTAGACCTGTGAGCTAGCCTGTGTGATGTTGTCACAACGTATCCACGGACACATTGGGAATTGTGACATCATCATCATGATCATCACACAGACTGGCTGTCCTGTAAGAGACAGAAAGATAGATAGAGACACAGACGGAGAGATGCACTTAGAAATAGATATGCCCAGGCACAGACTGCATTGGGCTTCTGTATCCTACAATGACATTTGAATGAAAAAGAATTTCAGGGGAGTTACATGGTGCATATTTTAATATGAGATCTATACTGTATATATATGTTGTATTACTGTACATCATTTATTTGCCTCCAAATATCCGCCATATGTGAAGGGGCGTAAGTCTAAAATTTGCCTTCCTAGGTAAGAAACTGTTCTTACATACTGTATGACGCAACTGTATGCCAAAAACCTATCTATGAACACAGGGAAAACACACTATTCTCTGTGTTAACAGCTACATTTCTTGGAGACCAAATACACAAAAAATCAGTGACACTGACTCCAAATCAGAGACAGTTGACATGTCTGGATTCTAAACACTATTCAGCATATGTACAGTATCAAGGCAAAAAGTGGTATGATTGCAGACCAAAACACTCTGCACCCTAGGAAGGAATGGGGGAAAAAAACGAATCACAGTGACCCAACCAATATGGCCGGTTAGCTCAGATGGTTAGAGCGTGGTGCTAATAACGCCAAGGTCGCGGGTTCGATCCCCGTACTGGCCAAAGTTTTACACGTATTTGACATATGTCTCTCTTTATAGACCCCTGACGAGTTAGTTTGAAGGATTATTCCTTTCGGAAGGATTGTTGATGCACTTTGTATAGACGCAAAAAGAGGGGGACAACATCCATCCTGTTGTAAGTGTGCAAAAAGAGTGATTTCTTTCTGTGCCACTCCATTTTTTTTTTAACAAATGGTACAGTATATATCACCTTGGTACTACAGTATATGCAATGTAAATATGCGGATGAACAGAGCATAGAATAAAGAAGAGAGCATAGAATAAAGAAGCAGCTAGCGCAAACAGTAATTATCACTGAAGTGACGTGAGTAATGCTAACGATTGAGAACCCCTGAATTGTAAGGATGGAAAAGATACCACCTGCATGTAGTACTTATGAACTCATGTAGTCATGTAGTCATGGCAAGCAGACAGCACGTCGCCCCCTATTGGCTGCAATCCTTCTGGGCTAAAAATAAAAACTATCTGCTGGCACGTTTTCTTTCTCAATCCGCCCCATTCACCAGGAAGAGAGACAGAAACAGTTCACCTCCGCATCCATTTCCTCTCTCACTTTAACGCTGGCTGCACCTGAGACAGTGGGAGGGAAGTTGAGAGATCAAAAAAGAGTCACAACCATTCCAAATCCTGTCCTATCAACAGGCTGCTGCTGTCTCTCTGCTCTCAAGGAATTTAATTTGCATGGGAGGGACAAACTGATGTCTCTGCCTCTCTGCCTCTCTGCCTCTCTGCCTCTCTGCCTCTCTGCCTCTCTGCCTCTCTGCCTCTCTGCCTCTCTGCCTCTCTGCCTCTCTGCCTCTCTGCCTCTCTGCCTCTCTGCCTCTCTGCCTCTCTGCCTCTCTGCCTCTCTGCCTCTCTGCCTCCATGGCTGAACAGGTCTACTGTATACTAAAGCTCTAGACCTGTGAGCTAGCCTGTGTGATGTTGTCACAACGTATCCACGGACACATTGGGAATTGTGACATCATCATCATGATCATCACACAGACTGGCTGTCCTGTAAGAGACAGAAAGATAGATAGAGACACAGACGGAGAGATGCACTTAGAAATAGATATGCCCAGGCACAGACTGCATTGGGCTTCTGTATCCTACAATGACATTTGAATGAAAAAGAATTTCAGGGGAGTTACATGGTGCATATTTTAATATGAGATCTATACTGTATATATATGTTGTATTACTGTACATCATTTATTTGCCTCCAAATATCCGCCATATGTGAAGGGGCGTAAGTCTAAAATTTGCCTTCCTATGTAAGAAACTGTTCTTACATACTGTATGACGCAACTGTATGCCAAAAACCTATCTATGAACACAGGGAAAACACACTATTCTCTGTGTTAACAGCTACATTTCTTGGAGACCAAATACACAAAAAATCAGTGACACTGACTCCAAATCAGAGACAGTTGACATGTCTGGATTCTAAACACTATTCAGCATATGTACAGTATCAAGGCAAAAAGTGGTATGATTGCAGACCAAAACACTCTGCACCCTAGGAAGGAATGGGGGAAAAAAACGAATCACAGTGACCCAACCAATATGGCCGGTTAGCTCAGATGGTTAGAGCGTGGTGCTAATAACGCCAAGGTCGCGGGTTCGATCCCCGTACTGGCCAAAGTTTTACACGTATTTGACATATGTCTCTCTTTATAGACCCCTGACGAGTTAGTTTGAAGGATTATTCCTTTCGGAAGGATTGTTGATGCACTTTGTATAGACGCAAAAAGAGGGGGACAACATCCAATCTGTTGTAAGTGTGCAAAAAGAGTGATTTCTTTCTGTGCCACTCCATTTTTTTTTTAACAAATGGTACAGTATATATCACCTTGGTACTACAGTATATGCAATGTAAATATGCGGATGAACAGAGCATAGAATAAAGAAGAGAGCATAGAATAAAGAAGCAGCTAGCGCAAACAGTAATTATCACTGAAGTGACGTGAGTAATGCTAACGATTGAGAACCCCTGAATTGTAAGGATGGAAAAGATACCACCTGCATGTAGTACTTATGAACTCATGTAGTCATGTAGTCATGGCAAGCAGACAGCACGTCGCCCCCTATTGGCTGCAATCCTTCTGGGCTAAAAATAAAAACTATCTGCTGGCACGTTTTCTTTCTCAATCCGCCCCATTCACCAGGAAGAGAGACAGAAACAGTTCACCTCCGCATCCATTTCCTCTCTCACTTTAACGCTGGCTGCACCTGAGACAGTGGGAGGGAAGTTGAGAGATCAAAAAAGAGTCACAACCATTCCAAATCCTGTCCTATCAACAGGCTGCTGCTGTCTCTCTGCTCTCAAGGAATTTAATTTGCATGGGAGGGACAAACTGATGTCTCTGCCTCTCTGCCTCTCTGCCTCTCTGCCTCTCTGCCTCTCTGCCTCTCTGCCTCTCTGCCTCTCTGCCTCTCTGCCTCTCTGCCTCTCTGCCTCTCTGCCTCTCTGCCTCTCTGCCTCTCTGCCTCTCTGCCTCTCTGCCTCTCTGCCTCTCTGCCTCTCTGCCTCTCTGCCTCTCTGCCTCTCTGCCTCCATGGCTGAACAGGTCTACTGTATACTAAAGCTCTAGACCTGTGAGCTAGCCTGTGTGATGTTGTCACAACGTATCCACGGACACATTGGGAATTGTGACATCATCATCATGATCATCACACAGACTGGCTGTCCTGTAAGAGACAGAAAGATAGATAGAGACACAGACGGAGAGATGCACTTAGAAATAGATATGCCCAGGCACAGACTGCATTGGGCTTCTGTATCCTACAATGACATTTGAATGAAAAAGAATTTCAGGGGAGTTACATGGTGCATATTTTAATATGAGATCTATACTGTATATATATGTTGTATTACTGTACATCATTTATTTGCCTCCAAATATCCGCCATATGTGAAGGGGCGTAAGTCTAAAATTTGCCTTCCTATGTAAGAAACTGTTCTTACATACTGTATGACGCAACTGTATGCCAAAAACCTATCTATGAACACAGGGAAAACACACTATTCTCTGTGTTAACAGCTACATTTCTTGGAGACCAAATACACAAAAAATCAGTGACACTGACTCCAAATCAGAGACAGTTGACATGTCTGGATTCTAAACACTATTCAGCATATGTACAGTATCAAGGCAAAAAGTGGTATGATTGCAGACCAAAACACTCTGCACCCTAGGAAGGAATGGGGGAAAAAAACGAATCACAGTGACCCAACCAATATGGCCGGTTAGCTCAGATGGTTAGAGCGTGGTGCTAATAACGCCAAGGTCGCGGGTTCGATCCCCGTACTGGCCAAAGTTTTACACGTATTTGACATATGTCTCTCTTTATAGACCCCTGACGAGTTAGTTTGAAGGATTATTCCTTTCGGAAGGATTGTTGATGCACTTTGTATAGACGCAAAAAGAGGGGGACAACATCCAATCTGTTGTAAGTGTGCAAAAAGAGTGATTTCTTTCTGTGCCACTCCATTTTTTTTTTAACAAATGGTACAGTATATATCACCTTGGTACTACAGTATATGCAATGTAAATATGCGGATGAACAGAGCATAGAATAAAGAAGAGAGCATAGAATAAAGAAGCAGCTAGCGCAAACAGTAATTATCACTGAAGTGACGTGAGTAATGCTAACGATTGAGAACCCCTGAATTGTAAGGATGGAAAAGATACCACCTGCATGTAGTACTTATGAACTCATGTAGTCATGTAGTCATGGCAAGCAGACAGCACGTCGCCCCCTATTGGCTGCAATCCTTCTGGGCTAAAAATAAAAACTATCTGCTGGCACGTTTTCTTTCTCAATCCGCCCCATTCACCAGGAAGAGAGACAGAAACAGTTCACCTCCGCATCCATTTCCTCTCTCACTTTAACGCTGGCTGCACCTGAGACAGTGGGAGGGAAGTTGAGAGATCAAAAAAGAGTCACAACCATTCCAAATCCTGTCCTATCAACAGGCTGCTGCTGTCTCTCTGCTCTCAAGGAATTTAATTTGCATGGGAGGGACAAACTGATGTCTCTGCCTCTCTGCCTCTCTGCCTCTCTGCCTCTCTGCCTCTCTGCCTCTCTGCCTCTCTGCCTCTCTGCCTCTCTGCCTCTCTGCCTCTCTGCCTCTCTGCCTCTCTGCCTCTCTGCCTCTCTGCCTCTCTGCCTCTCTGCCTCTCTGCCTCTCTGCCTCTCTGCCTCCATGGCTGAACAGGTCTACTGTATACTAAAGCTCTAGACCTGTGAGCTAGCCTGTGTGATGTTGTCACAACGTATCCACGGACACATTGGGAATTGTGACATCATCATCATGATCATCACACAGACTGGCTGTCCTGTAAGAGACAGAAAGATAGATAGAGACACAGACGGAGAGATGCACTTAGAAATAGATATGCCCAGGCACAGACTGCATTGGGCTTCTGTATCCTACAATGACATTTGAATGAAAAAGAATTTCAGGGGAGTTACATGGTGCATATTTTAATATGAGATCTATACTGTATATATATGTTGTATTACTGTACATCATTTATTTGCCTCCAAATATCCGCCATATGTGAAGGGGCGTAAGTCTAAAATTTGCCTTCCTAGGTAAGAAACTGTTCTTACATACTGTATGACGCAACTGTATGCCAAAAACCTATCTATGAACACAGGGAAAACACACTATTCTCTGTGTTAACAGCTACATTTCTTGGAGACCAAATACACAAAAAATCAGTGACACTGACTCCAAATCAGAGACAGTTGACATGTCTGGATTCTAAACACTATTCAGCATATGTACAGTATCAAGGCAAAAAGTGGTATGATTGCAGACCAAAACACTCTGCACCCTAGGAAGGAATGGGGGAAAAAAACGAATCACAGTGACCCAACCAATATGGCCGGTTAGCTCAGATGGTTAGAGCGTGGTGCTAATAACGCCAAGGTCGCGGGTTCGATCCCCGTACTGGCCAAAGTTTTACACGTATTTGACATATGTCTCTCTTTATAGACCCCTGACGAGTTAGTTTGAAGGATTATTCCTTTCGGAAGGATTGTTGATGCACTTTGTATAGACGCAAAAAGAGGGGGACAACATCCATCCTGTTGTAAGTGTGCAAAAAGAGTGATTTCTTTCTGTGCCACTCCATTTTTTTTTTAACAAATGGTACAGTATATATCACCTTGGTACTACAGTATATGCAATGTAAATATGCGGATGAACAGAGCATAGAATAAAGAAGAGAGCATAGAATAAAGAAGCAGCTAGCGCAAACAGTAATTATCACTGAAGTGACGTGAGTAATGCTAACGATTGAGAACCCCTGAATTGTAAGGATGGAAAAGATACCACCTGCATGTAGTACTTATGAACTCATGTAGTCATGTAGTCATGGCAAGCAGACAGCACGTCGCCCCCTATTGGCTGCAATCCTTCTGGGCTAAAAATAAAAACTATCTGCTGGCACGTTTTCTTTCTCAATCCGCCCCATTCACCAGGAAGAGAGACAGAAACAGTTCACCTCCGCATCCATTTCCTCTCTCACTTTAACGCTGGCTGCACCTGAGACAGTGGGAGGGAAGTTGAGAGATCAAAAAAGAGTCACAACCATTCCAAATCCTGTCCTATCAACAGGCTGCTGCTGTCTCTCTGCTCTCAAGGAATTTAATTTGCATGGGAGGGACAAACTGATGTCTCTGCCTCTCTGCCTCTCTGCCTCTCTGCCTCTCTGCCTCTCTGCCTCTCTGCCTCTCTGCCTC
Organism: Ascaphus truei; assembly: GCF_040206685.1. NCBI lineage: Eukaryota > Metazoa > Chordata > Amphibia > Anura > Ascaphidae > Ascaphus > Ascaphus truei. Next base: position 10,110,049 of record NC_134494.1, on the reverse strand, counting down.
TCTGCCTCTCTGCCTCTCTGCCTCTCTGCCTCTCTGCCTCTCTGCCTCTCTGCCTCTCTGCCTCTCTGCCTCTCTGCCTCTCTGCCTCTCTGCCTCTCTGCCTCCATGGCTGAACAGGTCTACTGTATACTAAAGCTCTAGACCTGTGAGCTAGCCTGTGTGATGTTGTCACAACGTATCCACGGACACATTGGGAATTGTGACATCATCATCATGATCATCACACAGACTGGCTGTCCTGTAAGAGACAGAAAGATAGATAGAGACACAGACGGAGAGATGCACTTAGAAATAGATATGCCCAGGCACAGACTGCATTGGGCTTCTGTATCCTACAATGACATTTGAATGAAAAAGAATTTCAGGGGAGTTACATGGTGCATATTTTAATATGAGATCTATACTGTATATATATGTTGTATTACTGTACATCATTTATTTGCCTCCAAATATCCGCCATATGTGAAGGGGCGTAAGTCTAAAATTTGCCTTCCTATGTAAGAAACTGTTCTTACATACTGTATGACGCAACTGTATGCCAAAAACCTATCTATGAACACAGGGAAAACACACTATTCTCTGTGTTAACAGCTACATTTCTTGGAGACCAAATACACAAAAAATCAGTGACACTGACTCCAAATCAGAGACAGTTGACATGTCTGGATTCTAAACACTATTCAGCATATGTACAGTATCAAGGCAAAAAGTGGTATGATTGCAGACCAAAACACTCTGCACCCTAGGAAGGAATGGGGGAAAAAAACGAATCACAGTGACCCAACCAATATGGCCGGTTAGCTCAGATGGTTAGAGCGTGGTGCTAATAACGCCAAGGTCGCGGGTTCGATCCCCGTACTGGCCAAAGTTTTACACGTATTTGACATATGTCTCTCTTTATAGACCCCTGACGAGTTAGTTTGAAGGATTATTCCTTTCGGAAGGATTGTTGATGCACTTTGTATAGACGCAAAAAGAGGGGGACAACATCCATCCTGTTGTAAGTGTGCAAAAAGAGTGATTTCTTTCTGTGCCACTCCATTTTTATTTTAACAAATGGTACAGTATATATCACCTTGGTACTACAGTATATGCAATGTAAATATGCGGATGAACAGAGCATAGAATAAAGAAGAGAGCATAGAATAAAGAAGCAGCTAGCGCAAACAGTAATTATCACTGAAGTGACGTGAGTAATGCTAACGATTGAGAACCCCTGAATTGTAAGGATGGAAAAGATACCACCTGCATGTAGTACTTATGAACTCATGTAGTCATGTAGTCATGGCAAGCAGACAGCACGTCGCCCCCTATTGGCTGCAATCCTTCTGGGCTAAAAATAAAAACTATCTGCTGGCACGTTTTCTTTCTCAATCCGCCCCATTCACCAGGAAGAGAGACAGAAACAGTTCACCTCCGCATCCATTTCCTCTCTCACTTTAACGCTGGCTGCACCTGAGACAGTGGGAGGGAAGTTGAGAGATCAAAAAAGAGTCACAACCATTCCAAATCCTGTCCTATCAACAGGCTGCTGCTGTCTCTCTGCTCTCAAGGAATTTAATTTGCATGGGAGGGACAAACTGATGTCTCTGCCTCTCTGCCTCTCTGCCTCTCTGCCTCTCTGCCTCTCTGCCTCTCTGCCTCTCTGCCTCTCTGCCTCTGCCTCCATGGCTGAACAGGTCTACTGTATACTAAAGCTCTAGACCTGTGAGCTAGCCTGTGTGATGTTGTCACAACGTATCCACGGACACATTGGGAATTGTGACATCATCATCATGATCATCACACAGACTGGCTGTCCTGTAAGAGACAGAAAGATAGATAGAGACACAGACGGAGAGATGCACTTAGAAATAGATATGCCCAGGCACAGACTGCATTGGGCTTCTGTATCCTACAATGACATTTGAATGAAAAAGAATTTCAGGGGAGTTACATGGTGCATATTTTAATATGAGATCTATACTGTATATATATGTTGTATTACTGTACATCATTTATTTGCCTCCAAATATCCGCCATATGTGAAGGGGCGTAAGTCTAAAATTTGCCTTCCTAGGTAAGAAACTGTTCTTACATACTGTATGACGCAACTGTATGCCAAAAACCTATCTATGAACACAGGGAAAACACACTATTCTCTGTGTTAACAGCTACATTTCTTGGAGACCAAATACACAAAAAATCAGTGACACTGACTCCAAATCAGAGACAGTTGACATGTCTGGATTCTAAACACTATTCAGCATATGTACAGTATCAAGGCAAAAAGTGGTATGATTGCAGACCAAAACACTCTGCACCCTAGGAAGGAATGGGGGAAAAAAACGAATCACAGTGACCCAACCAATATGGCCGGTTAGCTCAGATGGTTAGAGCGTGGTGCTAATAACGCCAAGGTCGCGGGTTCGATCCCCGTACTGGCCAAAGTTTTACACGTATTTGACATATGTCTCTCTTTATAGACCCCTGACGAGTTAGTTTGAAGGATTATTCCTTTCGGAAGGATTGTTGATGCACTTTGTATAGACGCAAAAAGAGGGGGACAACATCCATCCTGTTGTAAGTGTGCAAAAAGAGTGATTTCTTTCTGTGCCACTCCATTTTTTTTTTAACAAATGGTACAGTATATATCACCTTGGTACTACAGTATATGCAATGTAAATATGCGGATGAACAGAGCATAGAATAAAGAAGAGAGCATAGAATAAAGAAGCAGCTAGCGCAAACAGTAATTATCACTGAAGTGACGTGAGTAATGCTAACGATTGAGAACCCCTGAATTGTAAGGATGGAAAAGATACCACCTGCATGTAGTACTTATGAACTCATGTAGTCATGTAGTCATGGCAAGCAGACAGCACGTCGCCCCCTATTGGCTGCAATCCTTCTGGGCTAAAAATAAAAACTATCTGCTGGCACGTTTTCTTTCTCAATCCGCCCCATTCACCAGGAAGAGAGACAGAAACAGTTCACCTCCGCATCCATTTCCTCTCTCACTTTAACGCTGGCTGCACCTGAGACAGTGGGAGGGAAGTTGAGAGATCAAAAAAGAGTCACAACCATTCCAAATCCTGTCCTATCAACAGGCTGCTGCTGTCTCTCTGCTCTCAAGGAATTTAATTTGCATGGGAGGGACAAACTGATGTCTCTGCCTCTCTGCCTCTCTGCCTCTCTGCCTCTCTGCCTCTCTGCCTCTCTGCCTCTCTGCCTCTCTGCCTCTCTGCCTCTCTGCCTCTCTGCCTCTCTGCCTCTCTGCCTCTCTGCCTCTCTGCCTCTCTGCCTCTCTGCCTCCATGGCTGAACAGGTCTACTGTATACTAAAGCTCTAGACCTGTGAGCTAGCCTGTGTGATGTTGTCACAACGTATCCACGGACACATTGGGAATTGTGACATCATCATCATGATCATCACACAGACTGGCTGTCCTGTAAGAGACAGAAAGATAGATAGAGACACAGACGGAGAGATGCACTTAGAAATAGATATGCCCAGGCACAGACTGCATTGGGCTTCTGTATCCTACAATGACATTTGAATGAAAAAGAATTTCAGGGGAGTTACATGGTGCATATTTTAATATGAGATCTATACTGTATATATATGTTGTATTACTGTACATCATTTATTTGCCTCCAAATATCCGCCATATGTGAAGGGGCGTAAGTCTAAAATTTGCCTTCCTATGTAAGAAACTGTTCTTACATACTGTATGACGCAACTGTATGCCAAAAACCTATCTATGAACACAGGGAAAACACACTATTCTCTGTGTTAACAGCTACATTTCTTGGAGACCAAATACACAAAAAATCAGTGACACTGACTCCAAATCAGAGACAGTTGACATGTCTGGATTCTAAACACTATTCAGCATATGTACAGTATCAAGGCAAAAAGTGGTATGATTGCAGACCAAAACACTCTGCACCCTAGGAAGGAATGGGGGAAAAAAACGAATCACAGTGACCCAACCAATATGGCCGGTTAGCTCAGATGGTTAGAGCGTGGTGCTAATAACGCCAAGGTCGCGGGTTCGATCCCCGTACTGGCCAAAGTTTTACACGTATTTGACATATGTCTCTCTTTATAGACCCCTGACGAGTTAGTTTGAAGGATTATTCCTTTCGGAAGGATTGTTGATGCACTTTGTATAGACGCAAAAAGAGGGGGACAACATCCAATCTGTTGTAAGTGTGCAAAAAGAGTGATTTCTTTCTGTGCCACTCCATTTTTTTTTTAACAAATGGTACAGTATATATCACCTTGGTACTACAGTATATGCAATGTAAATATGCGGATGAACAGAGCATAGAATAAAGAAGAGAGCATAGAATAAAGAAGCAGCTAGCGCAAACAGTAATTATCACTGAAGTGACGTGAGTAATGCTAACGATTGAGAACCCCTGAATTGTAAGGATGGAAAAGATACCACCTGCATGTAGTACTTATGAACTCATGTAGTCATGTAGTCATGGCAAGCAGACAGCACGTCGCCCCCTATTGGCTGCAATCCTTCTGGGCTAAAAATAAAAACTATCTGCTGGCACGTTTTCTTTCTCAATCCGCCCCATTCACCAGGAAGAGAGACAGAAACAGTTCACCTCCGCATCCATTTCCTCTCTCACTTTAACGCTGGCTGCACCTGAGACAGTGGGAGGGAAGTTGAGAGATCAAAAAAGAGTCACAACCATTCCAAATCCTGTCCTATCAACAGGCTGCTGCTGTCTCTCTGCTCTCAAGGAATTTAATTTGCATGGGAGGGACAAACTGATGTCTCTGCCTCTCTGCCTCTCTGCCTCTCTGCCTCTCTGCCTCTCTGCCTCTCTGCCTCTCTGCCTCTCTGCCTCTCTGCCTCTCTGCCTCTCTGCCTCTCTGCCTCTCTGCCTCTCTGCCTCTCTGCCTCTCTGCCTCTCTGCCTCTCTGCCTCTCTGCCTCTCTGCCTCCATGGCTGAACAGGTCTACTGTATACTAAAGCTCTAGACCTGTGAGCTAGCCTGTGTGATGTTGTCACAACGTATCCACGGACACATTGGGAATTGTGACATCATCATCATGATCATCACACAGACTGGCTGTCCTGTAAGAGACAGAAAGATAGATAGAGACACAGACGGAGAGATGCACTTAGAAATAGATATGCCCAGGCACAGACTGCATTGGGCTTCTGTATCCTACAATGACATTTGAATGAAAAAGAATTTCAGGGGAGTTACATGGTGCATATTTTAATATGAGATCTATACTGTATATATATGTTGTATTACTGTACATCATTTATTTGCCTCCAAATATCCGCCATATGTGAAGGGGCGTAAGTCTAAAATTTGCCTTCCTATGTAAGAAACTGTTCTTACATACTGTATGACGCAACTGTATGCCAAAAACCTATCTATGAACACAGGGAAAACACACTATTCTCTGTGTTAACAGCTACATTTCTTGGAGACCAAATACACAAAAAATCAGTGACACTGACTCCAAATCAGAGACAGTTGACATGTCTGGATTCTAAACACTATTCAGCATATGTACAGTATCAAGGCAAAAAGTGGTATGATTGCAGACCAAAACACTCTGCACCCTAGGAAGGAATGGGGGAAAAAAACGAATCACAGTGACCCAACCAATATGGCCGGTTAGCTCAGATGGTTAGAGCGTGGTGCTAATAACGCCAAGGTCGCGGGTTCGATCCCCGTACTGGCCAAAGTTTTACACGTATTTGACATATGTCTCTCTTTATAGACCCCTGACGAGTTAGTTTGAAGGATTATTCCTTTCGGAAGGATTGTTGATGCACTTTGTATAGACGCAAAAAGAGGGGGACAACATCCAATCTGTTGTAAGTGTGCAAAAAGAGTGATTTCTTTCTGTGCCACTCCATTTTTTTTTTAACAAATGGTACAGTATATATCACCTTGGTACTACAGTATATGCAATGTAAATATGCGGATGAACAGAGCATAGAATAAAGAAGAGAGCATAGAATAAAGAAGCAGCTAGCGCAAACAGTAATTATCACTGAAGTGACGTGAGTAATGCTAACGATTGAGAACCCCTGAATTGTAAGGATGGAAAAGATACCACCTGCATGTAGTACTTATGAACTCATGTAGTCATGTAGTCATGGCAAGCAGACAGCACGTCGCCCCCTATTGGCTGCAATCCTTCTGGGCTAAAAATAAAAACTATCTGCTGGCACGTTTTCTTTCTCAATCCGCCCCATTCACCAGGAAGAGAGACAGAAACAGTTCACCTCCGCATCCATTTCCTCTCTCACTTTAACGCTGGCTGCACCTGAGACAGTGGGAGGGAAGTTGAGAGATCAAAAAAGAGTCACAACCATTCCAAATCCTGTCCTATCAACAGGCTGCTGCTGTCTCTCTGCTCTCAAGGAATTTAATTTGCATGGGAGGGACAAACTGATGTCTCTGCCTCTCTGCCTCTCTGCCTCTCTGCCTCTCTGCCTCTCTGCCTCTCTGCCTCTCTGCCTCTCTGCCTCTCTGCCTCTCTGCCTCTCTGCCTCTCTGCCTCTCTGCCTCTCTGCCTCTCTGCCTCTCTGCCTCTCTGCCTCTCTGCCTCTCTGCCTCTCTGCCTCTCTGCCTCTCTGCCTCCATGGCTGAACAGGTCTACTGTATACTAAAGCTCTAGACCTGTGAGCTAGCCTGTGTGATGTTGTCACAACGTATCCACGGACACATTGGGAATTGTGACATCATCATCATGATCATCACACAGACTGGCTGTCCTGTAAGAGACAGAAAGATAGATAGAGACACAGACGGAGAGATGCACTTAGAAATAGATATGCCCAGGCACAGACTGCATTGGGCTTCTGTATCCTACAATGACATTTGAATGAAAAAGAATTTCAGGGGAGTTACATGGTGCATATTTTAATATGAGATCTATACTGTATATATATGTTGTATTACTGTACATCATTTATTTGCCTCCAAATATCCGCCATATGTGAAGGGGCGTAAGTCTAAAATTTGCCTTCCTATGTAAGAAACTGTTCTTACATACTGTATGACGCAACTGTATGCCAAAAACCTATCTATGAACACAGGGAAAACACACTATTCTCTGTGTTAACAGCTACATTTCTTGGAGACCAAATACACAAAAAATCAGTGACACTGACTCCAAATCAGAGACAGTTGACATGTCTGGATTCTAAACACTATTCAGCATATGTACAGTATCAAGGCAAAAAGTGGTATGATTGCAGACCAAAACACTCTGCACCCTAGGAAGGAATGGGGGAAAAAAACGAATCACAGTGACCCAACCAATATGGCCGGTTAGCTCAGATGGTTAGAGCGTGGTGCTAATAACGCCAAGGTCGCGGGTTCGATCCCCGTACTGGCCAAAGTTTTACACGTATTTGACATATGTCTCTCTTTATAGACCCCTGACGAGTTAGTTTGAAGGATTATTCCTTTCGGAAGGATTGTTGATGCACTTTGTATAGACGCAAAAAGAGGGGGACAACATCCAATCTGTTGTAAGTGTGCAAAAAGAGTGATTTCTTTCTGTGCCACTCCATTTTTTTTTTAACAAATGGTACAGTATATATCACCTTGGTACTACAGTATATGCAATGTAAATATGCGGATGAACAGAGCATAGAATAAAGAAGAGAGCATAGAATAAAGAAGCAGCTAGCGCAAACAGTAATTATCACTGAAGTGACGTGAGTAATGCTAACGATTGAGAACCCCTGAATTGTAAGGATGGAAAAGATACCACCTGCATGTAGTACTTATGAACTCATGTAGTCATGTAGTCATGGCAAGCAGACAGCACGTCGCCCCCTATTGGCTGCAATCCTTCTGGGCTAAAAATAAAAACTATCTGCTGGCACGTTTTCTTTCTCAATCCGCCCCATTCACCAGGAAGAGAGACAGAAACAGTTCACCTCCGCATCCATTTCCTCTCTCACTTTAACGCTGGCTGCACCTGAGACAGTGGGAGGGAAGTTGAGAGATCAAAAAAGAGTCACAACCATTCCAAATCCTGTCCTATCAACAGGCTGCTGCTGTCTCTCTGCTCTCAAGGAATTTAATTTGCATGGGAGGGACAAACTGATGTCTCTGCCTCTCTGCCTCTCTGCCTCTCTGCCTCTCTGCCTCTCTGCCTCTCTGCCTCTCTGCCTCTCTGCCTCTCTGCCTCTCTGCCTCTCTGCCTCTCTGCCTCTCTGCCTCTCTGCCTCTCTGCCTCTCTGCCTCTCTGCCTCTCTGCCTCTCTGCCTCTCTGCCTCTCTGCCTCTCTGCCTCTCTGCCTCCATGGCTGAACAGGTCTACTGTATACTAAAGCTCTAGACCTGTGAGCTAGCCTGTGTGATGTTGTCACAACGTATCCACGGACACATTGGGAATTGTGACATCATCATCATGATCATCACACAGACTGGCTGTCCTGTAAGAGACAGAAAGATAGATAGAGACACAGACGGAGAGATGCACTTAGAAATAGATATGCCCAGGCACAGACTGCATTGGGCTTCTGTATCCTACAATGACATTTGAATGAAAAAGAATTTCAGGGGAGTTACATGGTGCATATTTTAATATGAGATCTATACTGTATATATATGTTGTATTACTGTACATCATTTATTTGCCTCCAAATATCCGCCATATGTGAAGGGGCGTAAGTCTAAAATTTGCCTTCCTATGTAAGAAACTGTTCTTACATACTGTATGACGCAACTGTATGCCAAAAACCTATCTATGAACACAGGGAAAACACACTATTCTCTGTGTTAACAGCTACATTTCTTGGAGACCAAATACACAAAAAATCAGTGACACTGACTCCAAATCAGAGACAGTTGACATGTCTGGATTCTAAACACTATTCAGCATATGTACAGTATCAAGGCAAAAAGTGGTATGATTGCAGACCAAAACACTCTGCACCCTAGGAAGGAATGGGGGAAAAAAACGAATCACAGTGACCCAACCAATATGGCCGGTTAGCTCAGATGGTTAGAGCGTGGTGCTAATAACGCCAAGGTCGCGGGTTCGATCCCCGTACTGGCCAAAGTTTTACACGTATTTGACATATGTCTCTCTTTATAGACCCCTGACGAGTTAGTTTGAAGGATTATTCCTTTCGGAAGGATTGTTGATGCACTTTGTATAGACGCAAAAAGAGGGGGACAACATCCAATCTGTTGTAAGTGTGCAAAAAGAGTGATTTCTTTCTGTGCCACTCCATTTTTTTTTTAACAAATGGTACAGTATATATCACCTTGGTACTACAGTATATGCAATGTAAATATGCGGATGAACAGAGCATAGAATAAAGAAGAGAGCATAGAATAAAGAAGCAGCTAGCGCAAACAGTAATTATCACTGAAGTGACGTGAGTAATGCTAACGATTGAGAACCCCTGAATTGTAAGGATGGAAAAGATACCACCTGCATGTAGTACTTATGAACTCATGTAGTCATGTAGTCATGGCAAGCAGACAGCACGTCGCCCCCTATTGGCTGCAATCCTTCTGGGCTAAAAATAAAAACTATCTGCTGGCACGTTTTCTTTCTCAATCCGCCCCATTCACCAGGAAGAGAGACAGAAACAGTTCACCTCCGCATCCATTTCCTCTCTCACTTTAACGCTGGCTGCACCTGAGACAGTGGGAGGGAAGTTGAGAGATCAAAAAAGAGTCACAACCATTCCAAATCCTGTCCTATCAACAGGCTGCTGCTGTCTCTCTGCTCTCAAGGAATTTAATTTGCATGGGAGGGACAAACTGATGTCTCTGCCTCTCTGCCTCTCTGCCTCTCTGCCTCTCTGCCTCTCTGCCTCTCTGCCTCTCTGCCTCTCTGCCTCTCTGCCTCTCTGCCTCTCTGCCTCTCTGCCTCTCTGCCTCTCTGCCTCTCTGCCTCTCTGCCTCTCTGCCTCTCTGCCTCTCTGCCTCTCTGCCTCTCTGCCTCCATGGCTGAACAGGTCTACTGTATACTAAAGCTCTAGACCTGTGAGCTAGCCTGTGTGATGTTGTCACAACGTATCCACGGACACATTGGGAATTGTGACATCATCATCATGATCATCACACAGACTGGCTGTCCTGTAAGAGACAGAAAGATAGATAGAGACACAGACGGAGAGATGCACTTAGAAATAGATATGCCCAGGCACAGACTGCATTGGGCTTCTGTATCCTACAATGACATTTGAATGAAAAAGAATTTCAGGGGAGTTACATGGTGCATATTTTAATATGAGATCTATACTGTATATATATGTTGTATTACTGTACATCATTTATTTGCCTCCAAATATCCGCCATATGTGAAGGGGCGTAAGTCTAAAATTTGCCTTCCTATGTAAGAAACTGTTCTTACATACTGTATGACGCAACTGTATGCCAAAAACCTATCTATGAACACAGGGAAAACACACTATTCTCTGTGTTAACAGCTACATTTCTTGGAGACCAAATACACAAAAAATCAGTGACACTGACTCCAAATCAGAGACAGTTGACATGTCTGGATTCTAAACACTATTCAGCATATGTACAGTATCAAGGCAAAAAGTGGTATGATTGCAGACCAAAACACTCTGCACCCTAGGAAGGAATGGGGGAAAAAAACGAATCACAGTGACCCAACCAATATGGCCGGTTAGCTCAGATGGTTAGAGCGTGGTGCTAATAACGCCAAGGTCGCGGGTTCGATCCCCGTACTGGCCAAAGTTTTACACGTATTTGACATATGTCTCTCTTTATAGACCCCTGACGAGTTAGTTTGAAGGATTATTCCTTTCGGAAGGATTGTTGATGCACTTTGTATAGACGCAAAAAGAGGGGGACAACATCCAATCTGTTGTAAGTGTGCAAAAAGAGTGATTTCTTTCTGTGCCACTCCATTTTTTTTTTAACAAATGGTACAGTATATATCACCTTGGTACTACAGTATATGCAATGTAAATATGCGGATGAACAGAGCATAGAATAAAGAAGAGAGCATAGAATAAAGAAGCAGCTAGCGCAAACAGTAATTATCACTGAAGTGACGTGAGTAATGCTAACGATTGAGAACCCCTGAATTGTAAGGATGGAAAAGATACCACCTGCATGTAGTACTTATGAACTCATGTAGTCATGTAGTCATGGCAAGCAGACAGCACGTCGCCCCCTATTGGCTGCAATCCTTCTGGGCTAAAAATAAAAACTATCTGCTGGCACGTTTTCTTTCTCAATCCGCCCCATTCACCAGGAAGAGAGACAGAAACAGTTCACCTCCGCATCCATTTCCTCTCTCACTTTAACGCTGGCTGCACCTGAGACAGTGGGAGGGAAGTTGAGAGATCAAAAAAGAGTCACAACCATTCCAAATCCTGTCCTATCAACAGGCTGCTGCTGTCTCTCTGCTCTCAAGGAATTTAATTTGCATGGGAGGGACAAACTGATGTCTCTGCCTCTCTGCCTCTCTGCCTCTCTGCCTCTCTGCCTCTCTGCCTCTCTGCCTCTCTGCCTCTCTGCCTCTCTGCCTCTCTGCCTCTCTGCCTCTCTGCCTCTCTGCCTCTCTGCCTCTCTGCCTCTCTGCCTCTCTGCCTCTGCCTCCATGGCTGAACAGGTCTACTGTATACTAAAGCTCTAGACCTGTGAGCTAGCCTGTGTGATGTTGTCACAACGTATCCACGGACACATTGGGAATTGTGACATCATCATCATGATCATCACACAGACTGGCTGTCCTGTAAGAGACAGAAAGATAGATAGAGACACAGACGGAGAGATGCACTTAGAAATAGATATGCCCAGGCACAGACTGCATTGGGCTTCTGTATCCTACAATGACATTTGAATGAAAAAGAATTTCAGGGGAGTTACATGGTGCATATTTTAATATGAGATCTATACTGTATATATATGTTGTATTACTGTACATCATTTATTTGCCTCCAAATATCCGCCATATGTGAAGGGGCGTAAGTCTAAAATTTGCCTTCCTAGGTAAGAAACTGTTCTTACATACTGTATGACGCAACTGTATGCCAAAAACCTATCTATGAACACAGGGAAAACACACTATTCTCTGTGTTAACAGCTACATTTCTTGGAGACCAAATACACAAAAAATCAGTGACACTGACTCCAAATCAGAGACAGTTGACATGTCTGGATTCTAAACACTATTCAGCATATGTACAGTATCAAGGCAAAAAGTGGTATGATTGCAGACCAAAACACTCTGCACCCTAGGAAGGAATGGGGGAAAAAAACGAATCACAGTGACCCAACCAATATGGCCGGTTAGCTCAGATGGTTAGAGCGTGGTGCTAATAACGCCAAGGTCGCGGGTTCGATCCCCGTACTGGCCAAAGTTTTACACGTATTTGACATATGTCTCTCTTTATAGACCCCTGACGAGTTAGTTTGAAGGATTATTCCTTTCGGAAGGATTGTTGATGCACTTTGTATAGACGCAAAAAGAGGGGGACAACATCCATCCTGTTGTAAGTGTGCAAAAAGAGTGATTTCTTTCTGTGCCACTCCATTTTTTTTTTAACAAATGGTACAGTATATATCACCTTGGTACTACAGTATATGCAATGTAAATATGCGGATGAACAGAGCATAGAATAAAGAAGAGAGCATAGAATAAAGAAGCAGCTAGCGCAAACAGTAATTATCACTGAAGTGACGTGAGTAATGCTAACGATTGAGAACCCCTGAATTGTAAGGATGGAAAAGATACCACCTGCATGTAGTACTTATGAACTCATGTAGTCATGTAGTCATGGCAAGCAGACAGCACGTCGCCCCCTATTGGCTGCAATCCTTCTGGGCTAAAAATAAAAACTATCTGCTGGCACGTTTTCTTTCTCAATCCGCCCCATTCACCAGGAAGAGAGACAGAAACAGTTCACCTCCGCATCCATTTCCTCTCTCACTTTAACGCTGGCTGCACCTGAGACAGTGGGAGGGAAGTTGAGAGATCAAAAAAGAGTCACAACCATTCCAAATCCTGTCCTATCAACAGGCTGCTGCTGTCTCTCTGCTCTCAAGGAATTTAATTTGCATGGGAGGGACAAACTGATGTCTCTGCCTCTCTGCCTCTCTGCCTCTCTGCCTCTCTGCCTCTCTGCCTCTCTGCCTCTCTGCCTCTCTGCCTCTCTGCCTCTCTGCCTCTCTGCCTCTCTGCCTCTCTGCCTCTCTGCCTCTCTGCCTCTCTGCCTCCATGGCTGAACAGGTCTACTGTATACTAAAGCTCTAGACCTGTGAGCTAGCCTGTGTGATGTTGTCACAACGTATCCACGGACACATTGGGAATTGTGACATCATCATGATGATCATCACACAGACTGGCTGTCCTGTAAGAGACAGAAAGATAGATAGAGACACAGACGGAGAGATGCACTTAGAAATAGATATGCCCAGGCACAGACTGCATTGGGCTTCTGTATCCTACAATGACATTTGAATGAAAAAGAATTTCAGGGGAGTTACATGGTGCATATTTTAATATGAGATCTATACTGTATATATATGTTGTATTACTGTACATCATTTATTTGCCTCCAAATATCCGCCATATGTGAAGGGGCGTAAGTCTAAAATTTGCCTTCCTATGTAAGAAACTGTTCTTACATACTGTATGACGCAACTGTATGCCAAAAACCTATCTATGAACACAGGGAAAACACACTATTCTCTGTGTTAACAGCTACATTTCTTGGAGACCAAATACACAAAAAATCAGTGACACTGACTCCAAATCAGAGACAGTTGACATGTCTGGATTCTAAACACTATTCAGCATATGTACAGTATCAAGGCAAAAAGTGGTATGATTGCAGACCAAAACACTCTGCACCCTAGGAAGGAATGGGGGAAAAAAACGAATCACAGTGACCCAACCAATATGGCCGGTTAGCTCAGATGGTTAGAGCGTGGTGCTAATAACGCCAAGGTCGCGGGTTCGATCCCCGTACTGGCCAAAGTTTTACACGTATTTGACATATGTCTCTCTTTATAGACCCCTGACGAGTTAGTTTGAAGGATTATTCCTTTCGGAAGGATTGTTGATGCACTTTGTATAGACGCAAAAAGAGGGGGACAACATCCAATCTGTTGTAAGTGTGCAAAAAGAGTGATTTCTTTCTGTGCCACTCCATTTTTTTTTTAACAAATGGTACAGTATATATCACCTTGGTACTACAGTATATGCAATGTAAATATGCGGATGAACAGAGCATAGAATAAAGAAGAGAGCATAGAATAAAGAAGCAGCTAGCGCAAACAGTAATTATCACTGAAGTGACGTGAGTAATGCTAACGATTGAGAACCCCTGAATTGTAAGGATGGAAAAGATACCACCTGCATGTAGTACTTATGAACTCATGTAGTCATGTAGTCATGGCAAGCAGACAGCACGTCGCCCCCTATTGGCTGCAATCCTTCTGGGCTAAAAATAAAAACTATCTGCTGGCACGTTTTCTTTCTCAATCCGCCCCATTCACCAGGAAGAGAGACAGAAACAGTTCACCTCCGCATCCATTTCCTCTCTCACTTTAACGCTGGCTGCACCTGAGACAGTGGGAGGGAAGTTGAGAGATCAAAAAAGAGTCACAACCATTCCAAATCCTGTCCTATCAACAGGCTGCTGCTGTCTCTCTGCTCTCAAGGAATTTAATTTGCATGGGAGGGACAAACTGATGTCTCTGCCTCTCTGCCTCTCTGCCTCTCTGCCTCTCTGCCTCTCTGCCTCTCTGCCTCTCTGCCTCTCTGCCTCTCTGCCTCTCTGCCTCTCTGCCTCTCTGCCTCTCTGCCTCTCTGCCTCTCTGCCTCTCTGCCTCTCTGCCTCTCTGCCTCTCTGCCTCTCTGCCTCTCTGCCTCCATGGCTGAACAGGTCTACTGTATACTAAAGCTCTAGACCTGTGAGCTAGCCTGTGTGATGTTGTCACAACGTATCCACGGACACATTGGGAATTGTGACATCATCATCATGATCATCACACAGACTGGCTGTCCTGTAAGAGACAGAAAGATAGATAGAGACACAGACAGAGAGATGCACTTAGAAATAGATATGCCAAGGCACAGACTGCATTGGGCTTCTGTATCCTACAATGACATTTGAATGAAAAAGAATTTCAGTGGAGTTACATGGTGCATATTTTAATATGAGATCTATACTGTATATATATGTTGTATTACTGTACATCATTTATTTGCCTCCAAATATCCGCCATATGTGAAGGGGTGTAAGTCTAAAATTTGCCTTCTTAGGTAAGAAACTGTTCTTACATACTGTATGACGCAACTGTATGCCAAAAACCTATCTATGAACACAGGGAAAACACACTATTCTCTGTGTTAACAGCTACATTTCTTGGAGACCAAATACACAAAAAATCAGTGACACTGACTCCAAATCAGAGACAGTTGACATGTCTGGATTCTAAACACTATTCAGCATATGTACAGTATCAAGGCAAAAAGTGGTATGATTGCAGACCAAAACACTCTGCACCCTAGGAAGGAATGGGGGAAAAAAACGAATCACAGTGACCCAACCAATATGGCCGGTTAGCTCAGATGGTTAGAGCGTGGTGCTAATAACGCCAAGGTCGTGGGTTCGATCCCCGTACTGGCCAAAGTTTTACATGTATTTGACATATGTCTCTCTTTATAGACCCCTGACGAGTTAGTTTGAAGGATTATTCCTTTCGGAAGGATTGTTGATGCACTTTGTATAGACGCAAAAAGAGGGGGACAACATCCATCCTGTTGTAAGTGTGCAAAAAGAGTGATTTCTTTCTGTGCCACTCCATTTTTTTTTTAACAAATGGTACAGTATATATCACCTTGGTACTACAGTATATGCAATGTAAATATGCGGATGAACAGAGCATAGAATAAAGAAGAGAGCATAGAATAAAAAAGCAGCTAGCGCAAACAGTAATTATCACTGAAGTGACGTGAGTAATGCTAACGATTGAGAACCCCTGAATTGTAAGGATGGAAAAGATACCACCTGCATGTAGTACTTATGAACTCATGTAGTCATGTAGTCATGGCAAGCAGACAGCACGTCGCCCCCTATTGGCTGCAATCCTTCTGGGCTAAAAATAAAAACTATCTGCTGGCACGTTTTCTTTCTCAATCCGCCCCATTCACCAGGAAGAGAGACAGAAACAGTTCACCTCCGCATCCATTTCCTCTCTCACTTTAACGCTGGCTGCACCTGAGACAGTGGGAGGGAAGTTGAGAGATCAAAAAAGAGTCACAACCATTCCAAATCCTGTCCTATCAACAGGCTGCTGCTGTCTCTCTGCTCTCAAGGAATTTAATTTGCATGGGAGGGACAAACTGATGTCTCTGCCTCTCTGCCTCTCTGCCTCTCTGCCTCTCTGCCTCTCTGCCTCTCTGCCTCTCTGCCTCTCTGCCTCTCTGCCTCTCTGCCTCTCTGCCTCTCTGCCTCTCTGCCTCTCTGCCTCTCTGCCTCTCTGCCTCTCTGCCTCTCTGCCTCTCTGCCTCTCTGCCTCCATGGCTGAACAGGTCTACTGTATACTAAAGCTCTAGACCTGTGAGCTAGCCTGTGTGATGTTGTCACAACGTATCCACGGACACATTGGGAATTGTGACATCATCATCATGATCATCACACAGACTGGCTGTCCTGTAAGAGACAGAAAGATAGATAGAGACACAGACAGAGAGATGCACTTAGAAATAGATATGCCCAGGCACAGACTGTATTGGGCTTCTGTATCCTACAATGACATTTGAATGAAAAAGAATTTCAGGGGAGTTACATGGTGCATATTTTAATATGAGATCTATACTGTATATATATGTTGTATTACTGTACATCATTTATTTGCCTCCAAATATCCGCCATATGTGAAGGGGCGTAAGTCTAAAATTTGCCTTCCTAGGTAAGAAACTGTTCTTACATACTGTATGACGCAACTGTATGCCAAAAACCTATCTATGAACACAGGGAAAACACACTATTCTCTGTGTTAACAGCTACATTTCTTGGAGACCAAATACACAAAAAATCAGTGACACTGACTCCAAATCAGAGACAGTTGACATGTCTGGATTCTAAACACTATTCAGCATATGTACAGTATCAAGGCAAAAAGTGGTATGATTGCAGACCAAAACACTCTGCACCCTAGGAAGGAATGGGGGAAAAAAACGAATCACAGTGACCCAACCAATATGGCCGGTTAGCTCAGATGGTTAGAGCGTGGTGCTAATAACGCCAAGGTCGCGGGTTCGATCCCCGTACTGGCCAAAGTTTTACACGTATTTGACATATGTCTCTCTTTATAGACCCCTGACGAGTTAGTTTGAAGGATTATTCCTTTCGGAAGGATTGTTGATGCACTTTGTATAGACGCAAAAAGAGGGGGACAACATCCATCCTGTTGTAAGTGTGCAAAAAGAGTGATTTCTTTCTGTGCCACTCCATTTTTTTTTTAACAAATGGTACAGTATATATCACCTTGGTACTACAGTATATGCAATGTAAATATGCGGATGAACAGAGCATAGAATAAAGAAGAGAGCATAGAATAAAGAAGCAGCTAGCGCAAACAGTAATTATCACTGAAGTGACGTGAGTAATGCTAACGATTGAGAACCCCTGAATTGTAAGGATGGAAAAGATACCACCTGCATGTAGTACTTATGAACTCATGTAGTCATGTAGTCATGGCAAGCAGACAGCACGTCGCCCCCTATTGGCTGCAATCCTTCTGGGCTAAAAATAAAAACTATCTGCTGGCACGTTTTCTTTCTCAATCCGCCCCATTCACCAGGAAGAGAGACAGAAACAGTTCACCTCCGCATCCATTTCCTCTCTCACTTTAACGCTGGCTGCACCTGAGACAGTGGGAGGGAAGTTGAGAGATCAAAAAAGAGTCACAACCATTCCAAATCCTGTCCTATCAACAGGCTGCTGCTGTCTCTCTGCTCTCAAGGAATTTAATTTGCATGGGAGGGACAAACTGATGTCTCTGCCTCTCTGCCTCTCTGCCTCTCTGCCTCTCTGCCTCTCTGCCTCTCTGCCTCTCTGCCTCTCTGCCTCTCTGCCTCTCTGCCTCTCTGCCTCTCTGCCTCTCTGCCTCTCTGCCTCTCTGCCTCTCTGCCTCTCTGCCTCTCTGCCTCTCTGCCTCTCTGCCTCTCTGCCTCTCTGCCTCTCTGCCTCCATGGCTGAACAGGTCTACTGTATACTAAAGCTCTAGACCTGTGAGCTAGCCTGTGTGATGTTGTCACAACGTATCCACGGACACATTGGGAATTGTGACATCATCATCATGATCATCACACAGACTGGCTGTCCTGTAAGAGACAGAAAGATAGATAGAGACACAGACGGAGAGATGCACTTAGAAATAGATATGCCCAGGCACAGACTGCATTGGGCTTCTGTATCCTACAATGACATTTGAATGAAAAAGAATTTCAGGGGAGTTACATGGTGCATATTTTAATATGAGATCTATACTGTATATATATGTTGTATTACTGTACATCATTTATTTGCCTCCAAATATCCGCCATATGTGAAGGGGCGTAAGTCTAAAATTTGCCTTCCTAGGTAAGAAACTGTTCTTACATACTGTATGACGCAACTGTATGCCAAAAACCTATCTATGAACACAGGGAAAACACACTATTCTCTGTGTTAACAGCTACATTTCTTGGAGACCAAATACACAAAAAATCAGTGACACTGACTCCAAATCAGAGACAGTTGACATGTCTGGATTCTAAACACTATTCAGCATATGTACAGTATCAAGGCAAAAAGTGGTATGATTGCAGACCAAAACACTCTGCACCCTAGGAAGGAATGGGGGAAAAAAACGAATCACAGTGACCCAACCAATATGGCCGGTTAGCTCAGATGGTTAGAGCGTGGTGCTAATAACGCCAAGGTCGCGGGTTCGATCCCCGTACTGGCCAAAGTTTTACACGTATTTGACATATGTCTCTCTTTATAGACCCCTGACGAGTTAGTTTGAAGGATTATTCCTTTCGGAAGGATTGTTGATGCACTTTGTATAGACGCAAAAAGAGGGGGACAACATCCATCCTGTTGTAAGTGTGCAAAAAGAGTGATTTCTTTCTGTGCCACTCCATTTTTTTTTTAACAAATGGTACAGTATATATCACCTTGGTACTACAGTATATGCAATGTAAATATGCGGATGAACAGAGCATAGAATAAAGAAGAGAGCATAGAATAAAGAAGCAGCTAGCGCAAACAGTAATTATCACTGAAGTGACGTGAGTAATGCTAACGATTGAGAACCCCTGAATTGTAAGGATGGAAAAGATACCACCTGCATGTAGTACTTATGAACTCATGTAGTCATGTAGTCATGGCAAGCAGACAGCACGTCGCCCCCTATTGGCTGCAATCCTTCTGGGCTAAAAATAAAAACTATCTGCTGGCACGTTTTCTTTCTCAATCCGCCCCATTCACCAGGAAGAGAGACAGAAACAGTTCACCTCCGCATCCATTTCCTCTCTCACTTTAACGCTGGCTGCACCTGAGACAGTGGGAGGGAAGTTGAGAGATCAAAAAAGAGTCACAACCATTCCAAATCCTGTCCTATCAACAGGCTGCTGCTGTCTCTCTGCTCTCAAGGAATTTAATTTGCATGGGAGGGACAAACTGATGTCTCTGCCTCTCTGCCTCTCTGCCTCTCTGCCTCTCTGCCTCTCTGCCTCTCTGCCTCTCTGCCTCTCTGCCTCTCTGCCTCTCTGCCTCTCTGCCTCTCTGCCTCTCTGCCTCTCTGCCTCTCTGCCTCTCTGCCTCTCTGCCTCTCTGCCTCTCTGCCTCTCTGCCTCTCTGCCTCTCTGCCTCTCTGCCTCCATGGCTGAACAGGTCTACTGTATACTAAAGCTCTAGACCTGTGAGCTAGCCTGTGTGATGTTGTCACAACGTATCCACGGACACATTGGGAATTGTGACATCATCATCATGATCATCACACAGACTGGCTGTCCTGTAAGAGACAGAAAGATAGATAGAGACACAGACGGAGAGATGCACTTAGAAATAGATATGCCCAGGCACAGACTGCATTGGGCTTCTGTATCCTACAATGACATTTGAATGAAAAAGAATTTCAGGGGAGTTACATGGTGCATATTTTAATATGAGATCTATACTGTATATATATGTTGTATTACTGTACATCATTTATTTGCCTCCAAATATCCGCCATATGTGAAGGGGTGTAAGTCTAAAATTTGCCTTCTTAGGTAAGAAACTGTTCTTACATACTGTATGACGCAACTGTATGCCAAAAACCTATCTATGAACACAGGGAAAACACACTATTCTCTGTGTTAACAGCTACATTTCTTGGAGACCAAATACACAAAAAATCAGTGACACTGACTCCAAATCAGAGACAGTTGACATGTCTGGATTCTAAACACTATTCAGCATATGTACAGTATCAAGGCAAAAAGTGGTATGATTGCAGACCAAAACACTCTGCACCCTAGGAAGGAATGGGGGAAAAAAACGAATCACAGTGACCCAACCAATATGGCTGGTTAGCTCAGATGGTTAGAGCGTGGTGCTAATAACGCCAAGGTCGCGGGTTCGATCCCCGTACTGGCCAAAGTTTTACATGTATTTGACATATGTCTCTCTTTATAGACCCCTGACGAGTTAGTTTGAAGGATTATTCCTTTCGGAAGGATTGTTGATGCACTTTGTATAGACGCAAAAAGAGGGGGACAACATCCATCCTGTTGTAAGTGTGCAAAAAGAGTGATTTCTTTCTGTGCCACTCCATTTTTTTTTTAACAAATGGTACAGTATATATCACCTTGGTACTACAGTATATGCAATGTAAATATGCGGATGAACAGAGCATAGAATAAAGAAGAGAGCATAGAATAAAAAAGCAGCTAGCGCAAACAGTAATTATCACTGAAGTGACGTGAGTAATGCTAACGATTGAGAACCCCTGAATTGTAAGGATGGAAAAGATACCACCTGCATGTAGTACTTATGAACTCATGTAGTCATGTAGTCATGGCAAGCAGACAGCACGTCGCCCCCTATTGGCTGCAATCCTTCTGGGCTAAAAATAAAAACTATCTGCTGGCACGTTTTCTTTCTCAATCCGCCCCATTCACCAGGAAGAGAGACAGAAACAGTTCACCTCCGCATCCATTTCCTCTCTCACTTTAACGCTGGCTGCACCTGAGACAGTGGGAGGGAAGTTGAGAGATCAAAAAAGAGTCACAACCATTCCAAATCCTGTCCTATCAACAGGCTGCTGCTGTCTCTCTGCTCTCAAGGAATTTAATTTGCATGGGAGGGACAAACTGATGTCTCTGCCTCTCTGCCTCTCTGCCTCTCTGCCTCTCTGCCTCTCTGCCTCTCTGCCTCTCTGCCTCTCTGCCTCTCTGCCTCTCTGCCTCTCTGCCTCTCTGCCTCTCTGCCTCTCTGCCTCTCTGCCTCTCTGCCTCTCTGCCTCTCTGCCTCTCTGCCTCTCTGCCTCTCTGCCTCTCTGCCTCCATGGCTGAACAGGTCTACTGTATACTAAAGCTCTAGACCTGTGAGCTAGCCTGTGTGATGTTGTCACAACGTATCCACGGACACATTGGGAATTGTGACATCATCATCATGATCATCACACAGACTGGCTGTCCTGTAAGAGACAGAAAGATAGATAGAGACACAGACGGAGAGATGCACTTAGAAATAGATATGCCCAGGCACAGACTGCATTGGGCTTCTGTATCCTACAATGACATTTGAATGAAAAAGAATTTCAGGGGAGTTACATGGTGCATATTTTAATATGAGATCTATACTGTATATATATGTTGTATTACTGTACATCATTTATTTGCCTCCAAATATCCGCCATATGTGAAGGGGCGTAAGTCTAAAATTTGCCTTCCTAGGTAAGAAACTGTTCTTACATACTGTATGACGCAACTGTATGCCAAAAACCTATCTATGAACACAGGGAAAACACACTATTCTCTGTGTTAACAGCTACATTTCTTGGAGACCAAATACACAAAAAATCAGTGACACTGACTCCAAATCAGAGACAGTTGACATGTCTGGATTCTAAACACTATTCAGCATATGTACAGTATCAAGGCAAAAAGTGGTATGATTGCAGACCAAAACACTCTGCACCCTAGGAAGGAATGGGGGAAAAAAACGAATCACAGTGACCCAACCAATATGGCCGGTTAGCTCAGATGGTTAGAGCGTGGTGCTAATAACGCCAAGGTCGCGGGTTCGATCCCCGTACTGGCCAAAGTTTTACACGTATTTGACATATGTCTCTCTTTATAGACCCCTGACGAGTTAGTTTGAAGGATTATTCCTTTCGGAAGGATTGTTGATGCACTTTGTATAGACGCAAAAAGAGGGGGACAACATCCATCCTGTTGTAAGTGTGCAAAAAGAGTGATTTCTTTCTGTGCCACTCCATTTTTTTTTTAACAAATGGTACAGTATATATCACCTTGGTACTACAGTATATGCAATGTAAATATGCGGATGAACAGAGCATAGAATAAAGAAGAGAGCATAGAATAAAGAAGCAGCTAGCGCAAACAGTAATTATCACTGAAGTGACGTGAGTAATGCTAACGATTGAGAACCCCTGAATTGTAAGGATGGAAAAGATACCACCTGCATGTAGTACTTATGAACTCATGTAGTCATGTAGTCATGGCAAGCAGACAGCACGTCGCCCCCTATTGGCTGCAATCCTTCTGGGCTAAAAATAAAAACTATCTGCTGGCACGTTTTCTTTCTCAATCCGCCCCATTCACCAGGAAGAGAGACAGAAACAGTTCACCTCCGCATCCATTTCCTCTCTCACTTTAACGCTGGCTGCACCTGAGACAGTGGGAGGGAAGTTGAGAGATCAAAAAAGAGTCACAACCATTCCAAATCCTGTCCTATCAACAGGCTGCTGCTGTCTCTCTGCTCTCAAGGAATTTAATTTGCATGGGAGGGACAAACTGATGTCTCTGCCTCTCTGCCTCTCTGCCTCTCTGCCTCTCTGCCTCTCTGCCTCTCTGCCTCTCTGCCTCTCTGCCTCTCTGCCTCTCTGCCTCTCTGCCTCTCTGCCTCTCTGCCTCTCTGCCTCTCTGCCTCTCTGCCTCTCTGCCTCTCTGCCTCTCTGCCTCTCTGCCTCTCTGCCTCTCTGCCTCTCTGCCTCCATGGCTGAACAGGTCTACTGTATACTAAAGCTCTAGACCTGTGAGCTAGCCTGTGTGATGTTGTCACAACGTATCCACGGACACATTGGGAATTGTGACATCATCATCATGATCATCACACAGACTGGCTGTCCTGTAAGAGACAGAAAGATAGATAGAGACACAGACGGAGAGATGCACTTAGAAATAGATATGCCCAGGCACAGACTGCATTGGGCTTCTGTATCCTACAATGACATTTGAATGAAAAAGAATTTCAGGGGAGTTACATGGTGCATATTTTAATATGAGATCTATACTGTATATATATGTTGTATTACTGTACATCATTTATTTGCCTCCAAATATCCGCCATATGTGAAGGGGTGTAAGTCTAAAATTTGCCTTCTTAGGTAAGAAACTGTTCTTACATACTGTATGACGCAACTGTATGCCAAAAACCTATCTATGAACACAGGGAAAACACACTATTCTCTGTGTTAACAGCTACATTTCTTGGAGACCAAATACACAAAAAATCAGTGACACTGACTCCAAATCAGAGACAGTTGACATGTCTGGATTCTAAACACTATTCAGCATATGTACAGTATCAAGGCAAAAAGTGGTATGATTGCAGACCAAAACACTCTGCACCCTAGGAAGGAATGGGGGAAAAAAACGAATCACAGTGACCCAACCAATATGGCTGGTTAGCTCAGATGGTTAGAGCGTGGTGCTAATAACGCCAAGGTCGCGGGTTCGATCCCCGTACTGGCCAAAGTTTTACATGTATTTGACATATGTCTCTCTTTATAGACCCCTGACGAGTTAGTTTGAAGGATTATTCCTTTCGGAAGGATTGTTGATGCACTTTGTATAGACGCAAAAAGAGGGGGACAACATCCATCCTGTTGTAAGTGTGCAAAAAGAGTGATTTCTTTCTGTGCCACTCCATTTTTTTTTTAACAAATGGTACAGTATATATCACCTTGGTACTACAGTATATGCAATGTAAATATGCGGATGAACAGAGCATAGAATAAAGAAGAGAGCATAGAATAAAAAAGCAGCTAGCGCAAACAGTAATTATCACTGAAGTGACGTGAGTAATGCTAACGATTGAGAACCCCTGAATTGTAAGGATGGAAAAGATACCACCTGCATGTAGTACTTATGAACTCATGTAGTCATGTAGTCATGGCAAGCAGACAGCACGTCGCCCCCTATTGGCTGCAATCCTTCTGGGCTAAAAATAAAAACTATCTGCTGGCACGTTTTCTTTCTCAATCCGCCCCATTCACCAGGAAGAGAGACAGAAACAGTTCACCTCCGCATCCATTTCCTCTCTCACTTTAACGCTGGCTGCACCTGAGACAGTGGGAGGGAAGTTGAGAGATCAAAAAAGAGTCACAACCATTCCAAATCCTGTCCTATCAACAGGCTGCTGCTGTCTCTCTGCTCTCAAGGAATTTAATTTGCATGGGAGGGACAAACTGATGTCTCTGCCTCTCTGCCTCTCTGCCTCTCTGCCTCTCTGCCTCTCTGCCTCTCTGCCTCTCTGCCTCTCTGCCTCTCTGCCTCTCTGCCTCTCTGCCTCTCTGCCTCTCTGCCTCTCTGCCTCTCTGCCTCTCTGCCTCTCTGCCTCTCTGCCTCTCTGCCTCTCTGCCTCTCTGCCTCTCTGCCTCTCTGCCTCTCTGCCTCCATGGCTGAACAGGTCTACTGTATACTAAAGCTCTAGACCTGTGAGCTAGCCTGTGTGATGTTGTCACAACGTATCCACGGACACATTGGGAATTGTGACATCATCATCATGATCATCACACAGACTGGCTGTCCTGTAAGAGACAGAAAGATAGATAGAGACACAGACGGAGAGATGCACTTAGAAATAGATATGCCCAGGCACAGACTGCATTGGGCTTCTGTATCCTACAATGACATTTGAATGAAAAAGAATTTCAGGGGAGTTACATGGTGCATATTTTAATATGAGATCTATACTGTATATATATGTTGTATTACTGTACATCATTTATTTGCCTCCAAATATCCGCCATATGTGAAGGGGCGTAAGTCTAAAATTTGCCTTCCTAGGTAAGAAACTGTTCTTACATACTGTATGACGCAACTGTATGCCAAAAACCTATCTATGAACACAGGGAAAACACACTATTCTCTGTGTTAACAGCTACATTTCTTGGAGACCAAATACACAAAAAATCAGTGACACTGACTCCAAATCAGAGACAGTTGACATGTCTGGATTCTAAACACTATTCAGCATATGTACAGTATCAAGGCAAAAAGTGGTATGATTGCAGACCAAAACACTCTGCACCCTAGGAAGGAATGGGGGAAAAAAACGAATCACAGTGACCCAACCAATATGGCCGGTTAGCTCAGATGGTTAGAGCGTGGTGCTAATAACGCCAAGGTCGCGGGTTCGATCCCCGTACTGGCCAAAGTTTTACACGTATTTGACATATGTCTCTCTTTATAGACCCCTGACGAGTTAGTTTGAAGGATTATTCCTTTCGGAAGGATTGTTGATGCACTTTGTATAGACGCAAAAAGAGGGGGACAACATCCATCCTGTTGTAAGTGTGCAAAAAGAGTGATTTCTTTCTGTGCCACTCCATTTTTTTTTTAACAAATGGTACAGTATATATCACCTTGGTACTACAGTATATGCAATGTAAATATGCGGATGAACAGAGCATAGAATAAAGAAGAGAGCATAGAATAAAGAAGCAGCTAGCGCAAACAGTAATTATCACTGAAGTGACGTGAGTAATGCTAACGATTGAGAAGCCCTGAATTGTAAGGATGGAAAAGATACCACCTGCATGTAGTACTTATGAACTCATGTAGTCATGTAGTCATGGCAAGCAGACAGCACGTCGCCCCCTATTGGCTGCAATCCTTCTGGGCTAAAAATAAAAACTATCTGCTGGCACGTTTTCTTTCTCAATCCGCCCCATTCACCAGGAAGAGAGACAGAAACAGTTCACCTCCGCATCCATTTCCTCTCTCACTTTAACGCTGGCTGCACCTGAGACAGTGGGAGGGAAGTTGAGAGATCAAAAAAGAGTCACAACCATTCCAAATCCTGTCCTATCAACAGGCTGCTGCTGTCTCTCTGCTCTCAAGGAATTTAATTTGCATGGGAGGGACAAACTGATGTCTCTGCCTCTCTGCCTCTCTGCCTCTCTGCCTCTCTGCCTCTCTGCCTCTCTGCCTCTCTGCCTCTCTGCCTCTCTGCCTCTCTGCCTCTCTGCCTCTCTGCCTCTCTGCCTCTCTGCCTCTCTGCCTCTCTGCCTCTCTGCCTCTCTGCCTCTCTGCCTCTCTGCCTCTCTGCCTCTCTGCCTCTCTGCCTCTCTGCCTCCATGGCTGAACAGGTCTACTGTATACTAAAGCTCTAGACCTGTGAGCTAGCCTGTGTGATGTTGTCACAACGTATCCACGGACACATTGGGAATTGTGACATCATCATCATGATCATCACACAGACTGGCTGTCCTGTAAGAGACAGAAAGATAGATAGAGACACAGACAGAGAGATGCACTTAGAAATAGATATGCCAAGGCACAGACTGCATTGGGCTTCTGTATCCTACAATGACATTTGAATGAAAAAGAATTTCAGTGGAGTTACATGGTGCATATTTTAATATGAGATCTATACTGTATATATATGTTGTATTACTGTACATCATTTATTTGCCTCCAAATATCCGCCATATGTGAAGGGGTGTAAGTCTAAAATTTGCCTTCTTAGGTAAGAAACTGTTCTTACATACTGTATGACGCAACTGTATGCCAAAAACCTATCTATGAACACAGGGAAAACACACTATTCTCTGTGTTAACAGCTACATTTCTTGGAGACCAAATACACAAAAAATCAGTGACACTGACTCCAAATCAGAGACAGTTGACATGTCTGGATTCTAAACACTATTCAGCATATGTACAGTATCAAGGCAAAAAGTGGTATGATTGCAGACCAAAACACTCTGCACCCTAGGAAGGAATGGGGGAAAAAAACGAATCACAGTGACCCAACCAATATGGCCGGTTAGCTCAGATGGTTAGAGCGTGGTGCTAATAACGCCAAGGTCGCGGGTTCGATCCCCGTACTGGCCAAAGTTTTACATGTATTTGACATATGTCTCTCTTTATAGACCCCTGACGAGTTAGTTTGAAGGATTATTCCTTTCGGAAGGATTGTTGATGCACTTTGTATAGACGCAAAAAGAGGGGGACAACATCCATCCTGTTGTAAGTGTGCAAAAAGAGTGATTTCTTTCTGTGCCACTCCATTTTTTTTTTAACAAATGGTACAGTATATATCACCTTGGTACTACAGTATATGCAATGTAAATATGCGGATGAACAGAGCATAGAATAAAGAAGAGAGCATAGAATAAAAAAGCAGCTAGCGCAAACAGTAATTATCACTGAAGTGACGTGAGTAATGCTAACGATTGAGAAGCCCTGAATTGTAAGGATGGAAAAGATACCACCTGCATGTAGTACTTATGAACTCATGTAGTCATGTAGTCATGGCAAGCAGACAGCACGTCGCCCCCTATTGGCTGCAATCCTTCTGGGCTAAAAATAAAAACTATCTGCTGGCACGTTTTCTTTCTCAATCCGCCCCATTCACCAGGAAGAGAGACAGAAACAGTTCACCTCCGCATCCATTTCCTCTCTCACTTTAACGCTGGCTGCACCTGAGACAGTGGGAGGGAAGTTGAGAGATCAAAAAAGAGTCACAACCATTCCAAATCCTGTCCTATCAACAGGCTGCTGCTGTCTCTCTGCTCTCAAGGAATTTAATTTGCATGGGAGGGACAAACTGATGTCTCTGCCTCTCTGCCTCTCTGCCTCTCTGCCTCTCTGCCTCTCTGCCTCTCTGCCTCTCTGCCTCTCTGCCTCTCTGCCTCTCTGCCTCTCTGCCTCTCTGCCTCTCTGCCTCTCTGCCTCTCTGCCTCTCTGCCTCTCTGCCTCTCTGCCTCTCTGCCTCTCTGCCTCTCTGCCTCTCTGCCTCCATGGCTGAACAGGTCTACTGTATACTAAAGCTCTAGACCTGTGAGCTAGCCTGTGTGATGTTGTCACAACGTATCCACGGACACATTGGGAATTGTGACATCATCATCATGATCATCACACAGACTGGCTGTCCTGTAAGAGACAGAAAGATAGATAGAGACACAGACAGAGAGATGCACTTAGAAATAGATATGCCAAGGCACAGACTGCATTGGGCTTCTGTATCCTACAATGACATTTGAATGAAAAAGAATTTCAGTGGAGTTACATGGTGCATATTTTAATATGAGATCTATACTGTATATATATGTTGTATTACTGTACATCATTTATTTGCCTCCAAATATCCGCCATATGTGAAGGGGTGTAAGTCTAAAATTTGCCTTCTTAGGTAAGAAACTGTTCTTACATACTGTATGACGCAACTGTATGCCAAAAACCTATCTATGAACACAGGGAAAACACACTATTCTCTGTGTTAACAGCTACATTTCTTGGAGACCAAATACACAAAAAATCAGTTACACTGACTCCAAATCAGAGACAGTTGACATGTCTGGATTCTAAACACTATTCAGCATATGTACAGTATCAAGGCAAAAAGTGGTATGATTGCAGACCAAAACACTCTGCACCCTAGGAAGGAATGGGGGAAAAAAACGAATCACAGTGACCCAACCAATATGGCAGGTTAGCTCAGATGGTTAGAGCGTGGTGCTAATAACGCCAAGGTCGCGGGTTCGATCCCCGTACTGGCCAAAGTTTTACATGTATTTGACATATGTCTCTCTTTATAGACCCCTGACGAGTTAGTTTGAAGGATTATTCCTTTCGGAAGGATTGTTGATGCACTTTGTATAGACGCAAAAAGAGGGGGACAACATCCATCCTGTTGTAAGTGTGCAAAAAGAGTGATTTCTTTCTGTGCCACTCCATTTTTTTTTTAACAAATGGTACAGTATATATCACCTTGGTACTACAGTATATGCAATGTAAATATGCGGATGAACAGAGCATAGAATAAAGAAGAGAGCATAGAATAAAAAAGCAGCTAGCGCAAACAGTAATTATCACTGAAGTGACGTGAGTAATGCTAACGATTGAGAACCCCTGAATTGTAAGGATGGAAAAGATACCACCTGCATGTAGTACTTATGAACTCATGTAGTCATGTAGTCATGGCAAGCAGACAGCACGTCGCCCCCTATTGGCTGCAATCCTTCTGGGCTAAAAATAAAAACTATCTGCTGGCACGTTTTCTTTCTCAATCCGCCCCATTCACCAGGAAGAGAGACAGAAACAGTTCACCTCCGCATCCATTTCCTCTCTCACTTTAACGCTGGCTGCACCTGAGACAGTGGGAGGGAAGTTGAGAGATCAAAAAAGAGTCACAACCATTCCAAATCCTGTCCTATCAACAGGCTGCTGCTGTCTCTCTGCTCTCAAGGAATTTAATTTGCATGGGAGGGACAAACTGATGTCTCTGCCTCTCTGCCTCTCTGCCTCTCTGCCTCTCTGCCTCTCTGCCTCTCTGCCTCTCTGCCTCTCTGCCTCTCTGCCTCTCTGCCTCTCTGCCTCTCTGCCTCTCTGCCTCTCTGCCTCTCTGCCTCTCTGCCTCTCTGCCTCTCTGCCTCTCTGCCTCTCTGCCTCCATGGCTGAACAGGTCTACTGTATACTAAAGCTCTAGACCTGTGAGCTAGCCTGTGTGATGTTGTCACAACGTATCCACGGACACATTGGGAATTGTGACATCATCATCATGATCATCACACAGACTGGCTGTCCTGTAAGAGACAGAAAGATAGATAGAGACACAGACGGAGAGATGCACTTAGAAATAGATATGCCCAGGCACAGACTGCATTGGGCTTCTGTATCCTACAATGACATTTGAATGAAAAAGAATTTCAGGGGAGTTACATGGTGCATATTTTAATATGAGATCTATACTGTATATATATGTTGTATTACTGTACATCATTTATTTGCCTCCAAATATCCGCCATATGTGAAGGGGCGTAAGTCTAAAATTTGCCTTCCTAGGTAAGAAACTGTTCTTACATACTGTATGACGCAACTGTATGCCAAAAACCTATCTATGAACACAGGGAAAACACACTATTCTCTGTGTTAACAGCTACATTTCTTGGAGACCAAATACACAAAAAATCAGTGACACTGACTCCAAATCAGAGACAGTTGACATGTCTGGATTCTAAACACTATTCAGCATATGTACAGTATCAAGGCAAAAAGTGGTATGATTGCAGACCAAAACACTCTGCACCCTAGGAAGGAATGGGGGAAAAAAACGAATCACAGTGACCCAACCAATATGGCCGGTTAGCTCAGATGGTTAGAGCGTGGTGCTAATAACGCCAAGGTCGCGGGTTCGATCCCCGTACTGGCCAAAGTTTTACACGTATTTGACATATGTCTCTCTTTATAGACCCCTGACGAGTTAGTTTGAAGGATTATTCCTTTCGGAAGGATTGTTGATGCACTTTGTATAGACGCAAAAAGAGGGGGACAACATCCATCCTGTTGTAAGTGTGCAAAAAGAGTGATTTCTTTCTGTGCCACTCCATTTTTTTTTTAACAAATGGTACAGTATATATCACCTTGGTACTACAGTATATGCAATGTAAATATGCGGATGAACAGAGCATAGAATAAAGAAGAGAGCATAGAATAAAAAAGCAGCTAGCGCAAACAGTAATTATCACTGAAGTGACGTGAGTAATGCTAACGATTGACAACCCCTGAATTGTAAGGATGGAAAAGATACCACCTGCATGTAGTACTTATGAACTCATGTAGTCATGTAGTCATGGCAAGCAGACAGCACGTCGCCCCCTATTGGCTGCAATCCTTCTGGGCTAAAAATAAAAACTATCTGCTGGCACGTTTTCTTTCTCAATCCGCCCCATTCACCAGGAAGAGAGACAGAAACAGTTCACCTCCGCATCCATTTCCTCTCTCACTTTAACGCTGGCTGCACCTGAGACAGTGGGAGGGAAGTTGAGAGATCAAAAAAGAGTCACAACCATTCCAAATCCTGTCCTATCAACAGGCTGCTGCTGTCTCTCTGCTCTCAAGGAATTTAATTTGCATGGGAGGGACAAACTGATGTCTCTGCCTCTCTGCCTCTCTGCCTCTCTGCCTCTCTGCCTCTCTGCCTCTCTGCCTCTCTGCCTCTCTGCCTCTCTGCCTCTCTGCCTCTCTGCCTCTCTGCCTCTCTGCCTCTCTGCCTCTCTGCCTC
This sequence comes from Ascaphus truei, assembly GCF_040206685.1. Classification (NCBI taxonomy): domain Eukaryota; kingdom Metazoa; phylum Chordata; class Amphibia; order Anura; family Ascaphidae; genus Ascaphus; species Ascaphus truei. Next base: position 10,078,537 of record NC_134494.1, on the reverse strand, counting down.
TCTGCCTCTCTGCCTCTCTGCCTCTCTGCCTCCATGGCTGAACAGGTCTACTGTATACTAAAGCTCTAGACCTGTGAGCTAGCCTGTGTGATGTTGTCACAACGTATCCACGGACACATTGGGAATTGTGACATCATCATCATGATCATCACACAGACTGGCTGTCCTGTAAGAGACAGAAAGATAGATAGAGACACAGACGGAGAGATGCACTTAGAAATAGATATGCCCAGGCACAGACTGCATTGGGCTTCTGTATCCTACAATGACATTTGAATGAAAAAGAATTTCAGGGGAGTTACATGGTGCATATTTTAATATGAGATCTATACTGTATATATATGTTGTATTACTGTACATCATTTATTTGCCTCCAAATATCCGCCATATGTGAAGGGGTGTAAGTCTAAAATTTGCCTTCTTAGGTAAGAAACTGTTCTTACATACTGTATGACGCAACTGTATGCCAAAAACCTATCTATGAACACAGGGAAAACACACTATTCTCTGTGTTAACAGCTACATTTCTTGGAGACCAAATACACAAAAAATCAGTGACACTGACTCCAAATCAGAGACAGTTGACATGTCTGGATTCTAAACACTATTCAGCATATGTACAGTATCAAGGCAAAAAGTGGTATGATTGCAGACCAAAACACTCTGCACCCTAGGAAGGAATGGGGGAAAAAAACGAATCACAGTGACCCAACCAATATGGCCGGTTAGCTCAGATGGTTAGAGCGTGGTGCTAATAACGCCAAGGTCGCGGGTTCGATCCCCGTACTGGCCAAAGTTTTACATGTATTTGACATATGTCTCTCTTTATAGACCCCTGACGAGTTAGTTTGAAGGATTATTCCTTTCGGAAGGATTGTTGATGCACTTTGTATAGACGCAAAAAGAGGGGGACAACATCCATCCTGTTGTAAGTGTGCAAAAAGAGTGATTTCTTTCTGTGCCACTCCATTTTTTTTTTAACAAATGGTACAGTATATATCACCTTGGTACTACAGTATATGCAATGTAAATATGCGGATGAACAGAGCATAGAATAAAGAAGAGAGCATAGAATAAAAAAGCAGCTAGCGCAAACAGTAATTATCACTGAAGTGACGTGAGTAATGCTAACGATTGAGAACCCCTGAATTGTAAGGATGGAAAAGATACCACCTGCATGTAGTACTTATGAACTCATGTAGTCATGTAGTCATGGCAAGCAGACAGCACGTCGCCCCCTATTGGCTGCAATCCTTCTGGGCTAAAAATAAAAACTATCTGCTGGCACGTTTTCTTTCTCAATCCGCCCCATTCACCAGGAAGAGAGACAGAAACAGTTCACCTCCGCATCCATTTCCTCTCTCACTTTAACGCTGGCTGCACCTGAGACAGTGGGAGGGAAGTTGAGAGATCAAAAAAGAGTCACAACCATTCCAAATCCTGTCCTATCAACAGGCTGCTGCTGTCTCTCTGCTCTCAAGGAATTTAATTTGCATGGGAGGGACAAACTGATGTCTCTGCCTCTCTGCCTCTCTGCCTCTCTGCCTCTCTGCCTCTCTGCCTCTCTGCCTCTCTGCCTCTCTGCCTCTCTGCCTCTCTGCCTCTCTGCCTCTCTGCCTCTCTGCCTCTCTGCCTCTCTGCCTCTCTGCCTCTCTGCCTCTCTGCCTCTCTGCCTCCATGGCTGAACAGGTCTACTGTATACTAAAGCTCTAGACCTGTGAGCTAGCCTGTGTGATGTTGTCACAACGTATCCACGGACACATTGGGAATTGTGACATCATCATCATGATCATCACACAGACTGGCTGTCCTGTAAGAGACAGAAAGATAGATAGAGACACAGACGGAGAGATGCACTTAGAAATAGATATGCCCAGGCACAGACTGCATTGGGCTTCTGTATCCTACAATGACATTTGAATGAAAAAGAATTTCAGGGGAGTTACATGGTGCATATTTTAATATGAGATCTATACTGTATATATATGTTGTATTACTGTACATCATTTATTTGCCTCCAAATATCCGCCATATGTGAAGGGGCGTAAGTCTAAAATTTGCCTTCCTAGGTAAGAAACTGTTCTTACATACTGTATGACGCAACTGTATGCCAAAAACCTATCTATGAACACAGGGAAAACACACTATTCTCTGTGTTAACAGCTACATTTCTTGGAGACCAAATACACAAAAAATCAGTGACACTGACTCCAAATCAGAGACAGTTGACATGTCTGGATTCTAAACACTATTCAGCATATGTACAGTATCAAGGCAAAAAGTGGTATGATTGCAGACCAAAACACTCTGCACCCTAGGAAGGAATGGGGGAAAAAAACGAATCACAGTGACCCAACCAATATGGCCGGTTAGCTCAGATGGTTAGAGCGTGGTGCTAATAACGCCAAGGTCGCGGGTTCGATCCCCGTACTGGCCAAAGTTTTACACGTATTTGACATATGTCTCTCTTTATAGACCCCTGACGAGTTAGTTTGAAGGATTATTCCTTTCGGAAGGATTGTTGATGCACTTTGTATAGACGCAAAAAGAGGGGGACAACATCCATCCTGTTGTAAGTGTGCAAAAAGAGTGATTTCTTTCTGTGCCACTCCATTTTTTTTTTAACAAATGGTACAGTATATATCACCTTGGTACTACAGTATATGCAATGTAAATATGCGGATGAACAGAGCATAGAATAAAGAAGAGAGCATAGAATAAAAAAGCAGCTAGCGCAAACAGTAATTATCACTGAAGTGACGTGAGTAATGCTAACGATTGACAACCCCTGAATTGTAAGGATGGAAAAGATACCACCTGCATGTAGTACTTATGAACTCATGTAGTCATGTAGTCATGGCAAGCAGACAGCACGTCGCCCCCTATTGGCTGCAATCCTTCTGGGCTAAAAATAAAAACTATCTGCTGGCACGTTTTCTTTCTCAATCCGCCCCATTCACCAGGAAGAGAGACAGAAACAGTTCACCTCCGCATCCATTTCCTCTCTCACTTTAACGCTGGCTGCACCTGAGACAGTGGGAGGGAAGTTGAGAGATCAAAAAAGAGTCACAACCATTCCAAATCCTGTCCTATCAACAGGCTGCTGCTGTCTCTCTGCTCTCAAGGAATTTAATTTGCATGGGAGGGACAAACTGATGTCTCTGCCTCTCTGCCTCTCTGCCTCTCTGCCTCTCTGCCTCTCTGCCTCTCTGCCTCTCTGCCTCTCTGCCTCTCTGCCTCTCTGCCTCTCTGCCTCTCTGCCTCTCTGCCTCTCTGCCTCTCTGCCTCTCTGCCTCTCTGCCTCTCTGCCTCTCTGCCTCTCTGCCTCTCTGCCTCTCTGCCTCTCTGCCTCTCTGCCTCTCTGCCTCTCTGCCTCCATGGCTGAACAGGTCTACTGTATACTAAAGCTCTAGACCTGTGAGCTAGCCTGTGTGATGTTGTCACAACGTATCCACGGACACATTGGGAATTGTGACATCATCATCATGATCATCACACAGACTGGCTGTCCTGTAAGAGACAGAAAGATAGATAGAGACACAGACGGAGAGATGCACTTAGAAATAGATATGCCCAGGCACAGACTGCATTGGGCTTCTGTATCCTACAATGACATTTGAATGAAAAAGAATTTCAGGGGAGTTACATGGTGCATATTTTAATATGAGATCTATACTGTATATATATGTTGTATTACTGTACATCATTTATTTGCCTCCAAATATCCGCCATATGTGAAGGGGTGTAAGTCTAAAATTTGCCTTCTTAGGTAAGAAACTGTTCTTACATACTGTATGACGCAACTGTATGCCAAAAACCTATCTATGAACACAGGGAAAACACACTATTCTCTGTGTTAACAGCTACATTTCTTGGAGACCAAATACACAAAAAATCAGTGACACTGACTCCAAATCAGAGACAGTTGACATGTCTGGATTCTAAACACTATTCAGCATATGTACAGTATCAAGGCAAAAAGTGGTATGATTGCAGACCAAAACACTCTGCACCCTAGGAAGGAATGGGGGAAAAAAACGAATCACAGTGACCCAACCAATATGGCCGGTTAGCTCAGATGGTTAGAGCGTGGTGCTAATAACGCCAAGGTCGCGGGTTCGATCCCCGTACTGGCCAAAGTTTTACATGTATTTGACATATGTCTCTCTTTATAGACCCCTGACGAGTTAGTTTGAAGGATTATTCCTTTCGGAAGGATTGTTGATGCACTTTGTATAGACGCAAAAAGAGGGGGACAACATCCATCCTGTTGTAAGTGTGCAAAAAGAGTGATTTCTTTCTGTGCCACTCCATTTTTTTTTTAACAAATGGTACAGTATATATCACCTTGGTACTACAGTATATGCAATGTAAATATGCGGATGAACAGAGCATAGAATAAAGAAGAGAGCATAGAATAAAGAAGCAGCTAGCGCAAACAGTAATTATCACTGAAGTGACGTGAGTAATGCTAACGATTGAGAACCCCTGAATTGTAAGGATGGAAAAGATACCACCTGCATGTAGTACTTATGAACTCATGTAGTCATGTAGTCATGGCAAGCAGACAGCACGTCGCCCCCTATTGGCTGCAATCCTTCTGGGCTAAAAATAAAAACTATCTGCTGGCACGTTTTCTTTCTCAATCCGCCCCATTCACCAGGAAGAGAGACAGAAACAGTTCACCTCCGCATCCATTTCCTCTCTCACTTTAACGCTGGCTGCACCTGAGACAGTGGGAGGGAAGTTGAGAGATCAAAAAAGAGTCACAACCATTCCAAATCCTGTCCTATCAACAGGCTGCTGCTGTCTCTCTGCTCTCAAGGAATTTAATTTGCATGGGAGGGACAAACTGATGTCTCTGCCTCTCTGCCTCTCTGCCTCTCTGCCTCTCTGCCTCTCTGCCTCTCTGCCTCTCTGCCTCTCTGCCTCTCTGCCTCTCTGCCTCTCTGCCTCTCTGCCTCTCTGCCTCTCTGCCTCTCTGCCTCTCTGCCTCTCTGCCTCTCTGCCTCTCTGCCTCTCTGCCTCTCTGCCTCTCTGCCTCTCTGCCTCTCTGCCTCCATGGCTGAACAGGTCTACTGTATACTAAAGCTCTAGACCTGTGAGCTAGCCTGTGTGATGTTGTCACAACGTATCCACGGACACATTGGGAATTGTGACATCATCATCATGATCATCACACAGACTGGCTGTCCTGTAAGAGACAGAAAGATAGATAGAGACACAGACGGAGAGATGCACTTAGAAATAGATATGCCCAGGCACAGACTGCATTGGGCTTCTGTATCCTACAATGACATTTGAATGAAAAAGAATTTCAGGGGAGTTACATGGTGCATATTTTAATATGAGATCTATACTGTATATATATGTTGTATTACTGTACATCATTTATTTGCCTCCAAATATCCGCCATATGTGAAGGGGTGTAAGTCTAAAATTTGCCTTCTTAGGTAAGAAACTGTTCTTACATACTGTATGACGCAACTGTATGCCAAAAACCTATCTATGAACACAGGGAAAACACACTATTCTCTGTGTTAACAGCTACATTTCTTGGAGACCAAATACACAAAAAATCAGTGACACTGACTCCAAATCAGAGACAGTTGACATGTCTGGATTCTAAACACTATTCAGCATATGTACAGTATCAAGGCAAAAAGTGGTATGATTGCAGACCAAAACATTCTGCACCCTAGGAAGGAATGGGGGAAAAAAACGAATCACAGTGACCCAACCAATATGGCCGGTTAGCTCAGATGGTTAGAGCGTGGTGCTAATAACGCCAAGGTCGCGGGTTCGATCCCCGTACTGGCCAAAGTTTTACATGTATTTGACATATGTCTCTCTTTATAGACCCCTGACGAGTTAGTTTGAAGGATTATTCCTTTCGGAAGGATTGTTGATGCACTTTGTATAGACGCAAAAAGAGGGGGACAACATCCATCCTGTTGTAAGTGTGCAAAAAGAGTGATTTCTTTCTGTGCCACTCCATTTTTTTTTTAACAAATGGTACAGTATATATCACCTTGGTACTACAGTATATGCAATGTAAATATGCGGATGAACAGAGCATAGAATAAAGAAGAGAGCATAGAATAAAAAAGCAGCTAGCGCAAACAGTAATTATCACTGAAGTGACGTGAGTAATGCTAACGATTGAGAACCCCTGAATTGTAAGGATGGAAAAGATACCACCTGCATGTAGTACTTATGAACTCATGTAGTCATGTAGTCATGGCAAGCAGACAGCACGTCGCCCCCTATTGGCTGCAATCCTTCTGGGCTAAAAATAAAAACTATCTGCTGGCACGTTTTCTTTCTCAATCCGCCCCATTCACCAGGAAGAGAGACAGAAACAGTTCACCTCCGCATCCATTTCCTCTCTCACTTTAACGCTGGCTGCACCTGAGACAGTGGGAGGGAAGTTGAGAGATCAAAAAAGAGTCACAACCATTCCAAATCCTGTCCTATCAACAGGCTGCTGCTGTCTCTCTGCTCTCAAGGAATTTAATTTGCATGGGAGGGACAAACTGATGTCTCTGCCTCTCTGCCTCTCTGCCTCTCTGCCTCTCTGCCTCTCTGCCTCTCTGCCTCTCTGCCTCTCTGCCTCTCTGCCTCTCTGCCTCTCTGCCTCTCTGCCTCTCTGCCTCTCTGCCTCTCTGCCTCTCTGCCTCTCTGCCTCTCTGCCTCTCTGCCTCTCTGCCTCTCTGCCTCTCTGCCTCTCTGCCTCTCTGCCTCCATGGCTGAACAGGTCTACTGTATACTAAAGCTCTAGACCTGTGAGCTAGCCTGTGTGATGTTGTCACAACGTATCCACGGACACATTGGGAATTGTGACATCATCATCATGATCATCACACAGACTGGCTGTCCTGTAAGAGACAGAAAGATAGATAGAGACACAGACGGAGAGATGCACTTAGAAATAGATATGCCCAGGCACAGACTGCATTGGGCTTCTGTATCCTACAATGACATTTGAATGAAAAAGAATTTCAGGGGAGTTACATGGTGCATATTTTAATATGAGATCTATACTGTATATATATGTTGTATTACTGTACATCATTTATTTGCCTCCAAATATCCGCCATATGTGAAGGGGCGTAAGTCTAAAATTTGCCTTCCTAGGTAAGAAACTGTTCTTACATACTGTATGACGCAACTGTATGCCAAAAACCTATCTATGAACACAGGGAAAACACACTATTCTCTGTGTTAACAGCTACATTTCTTGGAGACCAAATACACAAAAAATCAGTGACACTGACTCCAAATCAGAGACAGTTGACATGTCTGGATTCTAAACACTATTCAGCATATGTACAGTATCAAGGCAAAAAGTGGTATGATTGCAGACCAAAACACTCTGCACCCTAGGAAGGAATGGGGGAAAAAAACGAATCACAGTGACCCAACCAATATGGCCGGTTAGCTCAGATGGTTAGAGCGTGGTGCTAATAACGCCAAGGTCGCGGGTTCGATCCCCGTACTAGCCAAAGTTTTACACGTATTTGACATATGTCTCTCTTTATAGACCCCTGACGAGTTAGTTTGAAGGATTATTCCTTTCGGAAGGATTGTTGATGCACTTTGTATAGACGCAAAAAGAGGGGGACAACATCCATCCTGTTGTAAGTGTGCAAAAAGAGTGATTTCTTTCTGTGCCACTCCATTTTTTTTTTAACAAATGGTACAGTATATATCACCTTGGTACTACAGTATATGCAATGTAAATATGCGGATGAACAGAGCATAGAATAAAGAAGAGAGCATAGAATAAAAAAGCAGCTAGCGCAAACAGTAATTATCACTGAAGTGACGTGAGTAATGCTAACGATTGACAACCCCTGAATTGTAAGGATGGAAAAGATACCACCTGCATGTAGTACTTATGAACTCATGTAGTCATGTAGTCATGGCAAGCAGACAGCACGTCGCCCCCTATTGGCTGCAATCCTTCTGGGCTAAAAATAAAAACTATCTGCTGGCACGTTTTCTTTCTCAATCCGCCCCATTCACCAGGAAGAGAGACAGAAACAGTTCACCTCCGCATCCATTTCCTCTCTCACTTTAACGCTGGCTGCACCTGAGACAGTGGGAGGGAAGTTGAGAGATCAAAAAAGAGTCACAACCATTCCAAATCCTGTCCTATCAACAGGCTGCTGCTGTCTCTCTGCTCTCAAGGAATTTAATTTGCATGGGAGGGACAAACTGATGTCTCTGCCTCTCTGCCTCTCTGCCTCTCTGCCTCTCTGCCTCTCTGCCTCTCTGCCTCTCTGCCTCTCTGCCTCTCTGCCTCTCTGCCTCTCTGCCTCTCTGCCTCTCTGCCTCTCTGCCTCTCTGCCTCTCTGCCTCTCTGCCTCTCTGCCTCTCTGCCTCTCTGCCTCTCTGCCTCTCTGCCTCTCTGCCTCTCTGCCTCCATGGCTGAACAGGTCTACTGTATACTAAAGCTCTAGACCTGTGAGCTAGCCTGTGTGATGTTGTCACAACGTATCCACGGACACATTGGGAATTGTGACATCATCATCATGATCATCACACAGACTGGCTGTCCTGTAAGAGACAGAAAGATAGATAGAGACACAGACGGAGAGATGCACTTAGAAATAGATATGCCCAGGCACAGACTGCATTGGGCTTCTGTATCCTACAATGACATTTGAATGAAAAAGAATTTCAGGGGAGTTACATGGTGCATATTTTAATATGAGATCTATACTGTATATATATGTTGTATTACTGTACATCATTTATTTGCCTCCAAATATCCGCCATATGTGAAGGGGTGTAAGTCTAAAATTTGCCTTCTTAGGTAAGAAACTGTTCTTACATACTGTATGACGCAACTGTATGCCAAAAACCTATCTATGAACACAGGGAAAACACACTATTCTCTGTGTTAACAGCTACATTTCTTGGAGACCAAATACACAAAAAATCAGTGACACTGACTCCAAATCAGAGACAGTTGACATGTCTGGATTCTAAACACTATTCAGCATATGTACAGTATCAAGGCAAAAAGTGGTATGATTGCAGACCAAAACACTCTGCACCCTAGGAAGGAATGGGGGAAAAAAACGAATCACAGTGACCCAACCAATATGGCCGGTTAGCTCAGATGGTTAGAGCGTGGTGCTAATAACGCCAAGGTCGCGGGTTCGATCCCCGTACTGGCCAAAGTTTTACATGTATTTGACATATGTCTCTCTTTATAGACCCCTGACGAGTTAGTTTGAAGGATTATTCCTTTCGGAAGGATTGTTGATGCACTTTGTATAGACGCAAAAAGAGGGGGACAACATCCATCCTGTTGTAAGTGTGCAAAAAGAGTGATTTCTTTCTGTGCCACTCCATTTTTTTTTTAACAAATGGTACAGTATATATCACCTTGGTACTACAGTATATGCAATGTAAATATGCGGATGAACAGAGCATAGAATAAAGAAGAGAGCATAGAATAAAGAAGCAGCTAGCGCAAACAGTAATTATCACTGAAGTGACGTGAGTAATGCTAACGATTGAGAACCCCTGAATTGTAAGGATGGAAAAGATACCACCTGCATGTAGTACTTATGAACTCATGTAGTCATGTAGTCATGGCAAGCAGACAGCACGTCGCCCCCTATTGGCTGCAATCCTTCTGGGCTAAAAATAAAAACTATCTGCTGGCACGTTTTCTTTCTCAATCCGCCCCATTCACCAGGAAGAGAGACAGAAACAGTTCACCTCCGCATCCATTTCCTCTCTCACTTTAACGCTGGCTGCACCTGAGACAGTGGGAGGGAAGTTGAGAGATCAAAAAAGAGTCACAACCATTCCAAATCCTGTCCTATCAACAGGCTGCTGCTGTCTCTCTGCTCTCAAGGAATTTAATTTGCATGGGAGGGACAAACTGATGTCTCTGCCTCTCTGCCTCTCTGCCTCTCTGCCTCTCTGCCTCTCTGCCTCTCTGCCTCTCTGCCTCTCTGCCTCTCTGCCTCTCTGCCTCTCTGCCTCTCTGCCTCTCTGCCTCTCTGCCTCTCTGCCTCTCTGCCTCTCTGCCTCTCTGCCTCCATGGCTGAACAGGTCTACTGTATACTAAAGCTCTAGACCTGTGAGCTAGCCTGTGTGATGTTGTCACAACGTATCCACGGACACATTGGGAATTGTGACATCATCATCATGATCATCACACAGACTGGCTGTCCTGTAAGAGACAGAAAGATAGATAGAGACACAGACGGAGAGATGCACTTAGAAATAGATATGCCCAGGCACAGACTGCTTTGGGCTTCTGTATCCTACAATGACATTTGAATGAAAAAGAATTTCAGGGGAGTTACATGGTGCATATTTTAATATGAGATCTATACTGTATATATATGTTGTATTACTGTACATCATTTATTTGCCTCCAAATATCCGCCATATGTGAAGGGGTGTAAGTCTAAAATTTGCCTTCTTAGGTAAGAAACTGTTCTTACATACTGTATGACGCAACTGTATGCCAAAAACCTATCTATGAACACAGGGAAAACACACTATTCTCTGTGTTAACAGCTACATTTCTTGGAGACCAAATACACAAAAAATCAGTGACACTGACTCCAAATCAGAGACAGTTGACATGTCTGGATTCTAAACACTATTCAGCATATGTACAGTATCAAGGCAAAAAGTGGTATGATTGCAGACCAAAACATTCTGCACCCTAGGAAGGAATGGGGGAAAAAAACGAATCACAGTGACCCAACCAATATGGCCGGTTAGCTCAGATGGTTAGAGCGTGGTGCTAATAACGCCAAGGTCGCGGGTTCGATCCCCGTACTGGCCAAAGTTTTACATGTATTTGACATATGTCTCTCTTTATAGACCCCTGACGAGTTAGTTTGAAGGATTATTCCTTTCGGAAGGATTGTTGATGCACTTTGTATAGACGCAAAAAGAGGGGGACAACATCCATCCTGTTGTAAGTGTGCAAAAAGAGTGATTTCTTTCTGTGCCACTCCATTTTTTTTTTAACAAATGGTACAGTATATATCACCTTGGTACTACAGTATATGCAATGTAAATATGCGGATGAACAGAGCATAGAATAAAGAAGAGAGCATAGAATAAAAAAGCAGCTAGCGCAAACAGTAATTATCACTGAAGTGACGTGAGTAATGCTAACGATTGAGAACCCCTGAATTGTAAGGATGGAAAAGATACCACCTGCATGTAGTACTTATGAACTCATGTAGTCATGTAGTCATGGCAAGCAGACAGCACGTCGCCCCCTATTGGCTGCAATCCTTCTGGGCTAAAAATAAAAACTATCTGCTGGCACGTTTTCTTTCTCAATCCGCCCCATTCACCAGGAAGAGAGACAGAAACAGTTCACCTCCGCATCCATTTCCTCTCTCACTTTAACGCTGGCTGCACCTGAGACAGTGGGAGGGAAGTTGAGAGATCAAAAAAGAGTCACAACCATTCCAAATCCTGTCCTATCAACAGGCTGCTGCTGTCTCTCTGCTCTCAAGGAATTTAATTTGCATGGGAGGGACAAACTGATGTCTCTGCCTCTCTGCCTCTCTGCCTCTCTGCCTCTCTGCCTCTCTGCCTCTCTGCCTCTCTGCCTCTCTGCCTCTCTGCCTCTCTGCCTCTCTGCCTCTCTGCCTCTCTGCCTCTCTGCCTCTCTGCCTCTCTGCCTCTCTGCCTCTCTGCCTCTCTGCCTCTCTGCCTCTCTGCCTCTCTGCCTCTCTGCCTCTCTGCCTCTCTGCCTCCATGGCTGAACAGGTCTACTGTATACTAAAGCTCTAGACCTGTGAGCTAGCCTGTGTGATGTTGTCACAACGTATCCACGGACACATTGGGAATTGTGACATCATCATCATGATCATCACACAGACTGGCTGTCCTGTAAGAGACAGAAAGATAGATAGAGACACAGACGGAGAGATGCACTTAGAAATAGATATGCCCAGGCACAGACTGCATTGGGCTTCTGTATCCTACAATGACATTTGAATGAAAAAGAATTTCAGGGGAGTTACATGGTGCATATTTTAATATGAGATCTATACTGTATATATATGTTGTATTACTGTACATCATTTATTTGCCTCCAAATATCCGCCATATGTGAAGGGGCGTAAGTCTAAAATTTGCCTTCCTAGGTAAGAAACTGTTCTTACATACTGTATGACGCAACTGTATGCCAAAAACCTATCTATGAACACAGGGAAAACACACTATTCTCTGTGTTAACAGCTACATTTCTTGGAGACCAAATACACAAAAAATCAGTGACACTGACTCCAAATCAGAGACAGTTGACATGTCTGGATTCTAAACACTATTCAGCATATGTACAGTATCAAGGCAAAAAGTGGTATGATTGCAGACCAAAACACTCTGCACCCTAGGAAGGAATGGGGGAAAAAAACGAATCACAGTGACCCAACCAATATGGCCGGTTAGCTCAGATGGTTAGAGCGTGGTGCTAATAACGCCAAGGTCGCGGGTTCGATCCCCGTACTGGCCAAAGTTTTACACGTATTTGACATATGTCTCTCTTTATAGACCCCTGACGAGTTAGTTTGAAGGATTATTCCTTTCGGAAGGATTGTTGATGCACTTTGTATAGACGCAAAAAGAGGGGGACAACATCCATCCTGTTGTAAGTGTGCAAAAAGAGTGATTTCTTTCTGTGCCACTCCATTTTTTTTTTAACAAATGGTACAGTATATATCACCTTGGTACTACAGTATATGCAATGTAAATATGCGGATGAACAGAGCATAGAATAAAGAAGAGAGCATAGAATAAAGAAGCAGCTAGCGCAAACAGTAATTATCACTGAAGTGACGTGAGTAATGCTAACGATTGAGAACCCCTGAATTGTAAGGATGGAAAAGATACCACCTGCATGTAGTACTTATGAACTCATGTAGTCATGTAGTCATGGCAAGCAGACAGCACGTCGCCCCCTATTGGCTGCAATCCTTCTGGGCTAAAAATAAAAACTATCTGCTGGCACGTTTTCTTTCTCAATCCGCCCCATTCACCAGGAAGAGAGACAGAAACAGTTCACCTCCGCATCCATTTCCTCTCTCACTTTAACGCTGGCTGCACCTGAGACAGTGGGAGGGAAGTTGAGAGATCAAAAAAGAGTCACAACCATTCCAAATCCTGTCCTATCAACAGGCTGCTGCTGTCTCTCTGCTCTCAAGGAATTTAATTTGCATGGGAGGGACAAACTGATGTCTCTGCCTCTCTGCCTCTCTGCCTCTCTGCCTCTCTGCCTCTCTGCCTCTCTGCCTCTCTGCCTCTCTGCCTCTCTGCCTCTCTGCCTCTCTGCCTCTCTGCCTCTCTGCCTCTCTGCCTCTCTGCCTCTCTGCCTCTCTGCCTCTCTGCCTCTCTGCCTCTCTGCCTCTCTGCCTCTCTGCCTCTCTGCCTCTCTGCCTCCATGGCTGAACAGGTCTACTGTATACTAAAGCTCTAGACCTGTGAGCTAGCCTGTGTGATGTTGTCACAACGTATCCACGGACACATTGGGAATTGTGACATCATCATCATGATCATCACACAGACTGGCTGTCCTGTAAGAGACAGAAAGATAGATAGAGACACAGACGGAGAGATGCACTTAGAAATAGATATGCCCAGGCACAGACTGCATTGGGCTTCTGTATCCTACAATGACATTTGAATGAAAAAGAATTTCAGGGGAGTTACATGGTGCATATTTTAATATGAGATCTATACTGTATATATATGTTGTATTACTGTACATCATTTATTTGCCTCCAAATATCCGCCATATGTGAAGGGGTGTAAGTCTAAAATTTGCCTTCTTAGGTAAGAAACTGTTCTTACATACTGTATGACGCAACTGTATGCCAAAAACCTATCTATGAACACAGGGAAAACACACTATTCTCTGTGTTAACAGCTACATTTCTTGGAGACCAAATACACAAAAAATCAGTGACACTGACTCCAAATCAGAGACAGTTGACATGTCTGGATTCTAAACACTATTCAGCATATGTACAGTATCAAGGCAAAAAGTGGTATGATTGCAGACCAAAACATTCTGCACCCTAGGAAGGAATGGGGGAAAAAAACAAATCACAGTGACCCAACCAATATGGCCGGTTAGCTCAGATGGTTAGAGCGTGGTGCTAATAACGCCAAGGTCGCGGGTTCGATCCCCGTACTGGCCAAAGTTTTACACGTATTTGACATATGTCTCTCTTTATAGACCCCTGACGAGTTAGTTTGAAGGATTATTCCTTTCGGAAGGATTGTTGATGCACTTTGTATAGACGCAAAAAGAGGGGGACAACATCCATCCTGTTGTAAGTGTGCAAAAAGAGTGATTTCTTTCTGTGCCACTCCATTTTTTTTTTAACAAATGGTACAGTATATATCACCTTGGTACTACAGTATATGCAATGTAAATATGCGGATGAACAGAGCATAGAATAAAGAAGAGAGCATAGAATAAAGAAGCAGCTAGCGCAAACAGTAATTATCACTGAAGTGACGTGAGTAATGCTAACGATTGAGAACCCCTGAATTGTAAGGATGGAAAAGATACCACCTGCATGTAGTACTTATGAACTCATGTAGTCATGTAGTCATGGCAAGCAGACAGCACGTCGCCCCCTATTGGCTGCAATCCTTCTGGGCTAAAAATAAAAACTATCTGCTGGCACGTTTTCTTTCTCAATCCGCCCCATTCACCAGGAAGAGAGACAGAAACAGTTCACCTCCGCATCCATTTCCTCTCTCACTTTAACGCTGGCTGCACCTGAGACAGTGGGAGGGAAGTTGAGAGATCAAAAAAGAGTCACAACCATTCCAAATCCTGTCCTATCAACAGGCTGCTGCTGTCTCTCTGCTCTCAAGGAATTTAATTTGCATGGGAGGGACAAACTGATGTCTCTGCCTCTCTGCCTCTCTGCCTCTCTGCCTCTCTGCCTCTCTGCCTCTCTGCCTCTCTGCCTCTCTGCCTCTCTGCCTCTCTGCCTCTCTGCCTCTCTGCCTCTCTGCCTCTCTGCCTCTCTGCCTCTCTGCCTCTCTGCCTCTCTGCCTCTCTGCCTCTCTGCCTCTCTGCCTCTCTGCCTCTCTGCCTCTCTGCCTCCATGGCTGAACAGGTCTACTGTATACTAAAGCTCTAGACCTGTGAGCTAGCCTGTGTGATGTTGTCACAACGTATCCACGGACACATTGGGAATTGTGACATCATCATCATGATCATCACACAGACTGGCTGTCCTGTAAGAGACAGAAAGATAGATAGAGACACAGACAGAGAGATGCACTTAGAAATAGATATGCCCAGGCACAGACTGCATTGGGCTTCTGTATCCTACAATGACATTTGAATGAAAAAGAATTTCAGGGGAGTTACATGGTGCATATTTTAATATGAGATCTATACTGTATATATATGTTGTATTACTGTACATCATTTATTTGCCTCCAAATATCCGCCATATGTGAAGGGGTGTAAGTCTAAAATTTGCCTTCTTAGGTAAGAAACTGTTCTTACATACTGTATGACGCAACTGTATGCCAAAAACCTATCTATGAACACAGGGAAAACACACTATTCTCTGTGTTAACAGCTACATTTCTTGGAGACCAAATACACAAAAAATCAGTGACACTGACTCCAAATCAGAGACAGTTGACATGTCTGGATTCTAAACACTATTCAGCATATGTACAGTATCAAGGCAAAAAGTGGTATGATTGCAGACCAAAACATTCTGCACCCTAGGAAGGAATGGGGGAAAAAAACGAATCACAGTGACCCAACCAATATGGCCGGTTAGCTCAGATGGTTAGAGCGTGGTGCTAATAACGCCAAGGTCGCGGGTTCGATCCCCGTACTGGCCAAAGTTTTACATGTATTTGACATATGTCTCTCTTTATAGACCCCTGACGAGTTAGTTTGAAGGATTATTCCTTTCGGAAGGATTGTTGATGCACTTTGTATAGACGCAAAAAGAGGGGGACAACATCCATCCTGTTGTAAGTGTGCAAAAAGAGTGATTTCTTTCTGTGCCACTCCATTTTTTTTTTAACAAATGGTACAGTATATATCACCTTGGTACTACAGTATATGCAATGTAAATATGCGGATGAACAGAGCATAGAATAAAGAAGAGAGCATAGAATAAAAAAGCAGCTAGCGCAAACAGTAATTATCACTGAAGTGACGTGAGTAATGCTAACGATTGAGAACCCCTGAATTGTAAGGATGGAAAAGATACCACCTGCATGTAGTACTTATGAACTCATGTAGTCATGTAGTCATGGCAAGCAGACAGCACGTCGCCCCCTATTGGCTGCAATCCTTCTGGGCTAAAAATAAAAACTATCTGCTGGCACGTTTTCTTTCTCAATCCGCCCCATTCACCAGGAAGAGAGACAGAAACAGTTCACCTCCGCATCCATTTCCTCTCTCACTTTAACGCTGGCTGCACCTGAGACAGTGGGAGGGAAGTTGAGAGATCAAAAAAGAGTCACAACCATTCCAAATCCTGTCCTATCAACAGGCTGCTGCTGTCTCTCTGCTCTCAAGGAATTTAATTTGCATGGGAGGGACAAACTGATGTCTCTGCCTCTCTGCCTCTCTGCCTCTCTGCCTCTCTGCCTCTCTGCCTCTCTGCCTCTCTGCCTCTCTGCCTCTCTGCCTCTCTGCCTCTCTGCCTCTCTGCCTCTCTGCCTCTCTGCCTCTCTGCCTCTCTGCCTCTCTGCCTCTCTGCCTCTCTGCCTCTCTGCCTCTCTGCCTCCATGGCTGAACAGGTCTACTGTATACTAAAGCTCTAGACCTGTGAGCTAGCCTGTGTGATGTTGTCACAACGTATCCACGGACACATTGGGAATTGTGACATCATCATCATGATCATCACACAGACTGGCTGTCCTGTAAGAGACAGAAAGATAGATAGAGACACAGACGGAGAGATGCACTTAGAAATAGATATGCCCAGGCACAGACTGCATTGGGCTTCTGTATCCTACAATGACATTTGAATGAAAAAGAATTTCAGGGGAGTTACATGGTGCATATTTTAATATGAGATCTATACTGTATATATATATGTTGTATTACTGTACATCATTTATTTGCCTCCAAATATCCGCCATATGTGAAGGGGCGTAAGTCTAAAATTTGCCTTCCTAGGTAAGAAACTGTTCTTACATACTGTATGACGCAACTGTATGCCAAAAACCTATCTATGAACACAGGGAAAACACACTATTCTCTGTGTTAACAGCTACATTTCTTGGAGACCAAATACACAAAAAATCAGTGACACTGACTCCAAATCAGAGACAGTTGACATGTCTGGATTCTAAACACTATTCAGCATATGTACAGTATCAAGGCAAAAAGTGGTATGATTGCAGACCAAAACACTCTGCACCCTAGGAAGGAATGGGGGAAAAAAACGAATCACAGTGAACCAACCAATATGGCCGGTTAGCTCAGATGGTTAGAGCGTGGTGCTAATAACGCCAAGGTCGCGGGTTCGATCCCCGTACTGGCCAAAGTTTTACACGTATTTGACATATGTCTCTCTTTATAGACCCCTGACGAGTTAGTTTGAAGGATTATTCCTTTCGGAAGGATTGTTGATGCACTTTGTATAGACGCAAAAAGAGGGGGACAACATCCATCCTGTTGTAAGTGTGCAAAAAGAGTGATTTCTTTCTGTGCCACTCCATTTTTTTTTTAACAAATGGTACAGTATATATCACCTTGGTACTACAGTATATGCAATGTAAATATGCGGATGAACAGAGCATAGAATAAAGAAGAGAGCATAGAATAAAGAAGCAGCTAGCGCAAACAGTAATTATCACTGAAGTGACGTGAGTAATGCTAACGATTGAGAACCCCTGAATTGTAAGGATGGAAAAGATACCACCTGCATGTAGTACTTATGAACTCATGTAGTCATGTAGTCATGGCAAGCAGACAGCACGTCGCCCCCTATTGGCTGCAATCCTTCTGGGCTAAAAATAAAAACTATCTGCTGGCACGTTTTCTTTCTCAATCCGCCCCATTCACCAGGAAGAGAGACAGAAACAGTTCACCTCCGCATCCATTTCCTCTCTCACTTTAACGCTGGCTGCACCTGAGACAGTGGGAGTGAAGTTGAGAGATCAAAAAAGAGTCACAACCATTCCAAATCCTGTCCTATCAACAGGCTGCTGCTGTCTCTCTGCTCTCAAGGAATTTAATTTGCATGGGAGGGACAAACTGATGTCTCTGCCTCTCTGCCTCTCTGCCTCTCTGCCTCTCTGCCTCTCTGCCTCTCTGCCTCTCTGCCTCTCTGCCTCTCTGCCTCTCTGCCTCTCTGCCTCTCTGCCTCTCTGCCTCTCTGCCTCTCTGCCTCTCTGCCTCTCTGCCTCTCTGCCTCTCTGCCTCTCTGCCTCTCTGCCTCTCTGCCTCTCTGCCTCCATGGCTGAACAGGTCTACTGTATACTAAAGCTCTAGACCTGTGAGCTAGCCTGTGTGATGTTGTCACAACGTATCCACGGACACATTGGGAATTGTGACATCATCATCATGATCATCACACAGACTGGCTGTCCTGTAAGAGACAGAAAGATAGATAGAGACACAGACGGAGAGATGCACTTAGAAATAGATATGCCCAGGCACAGACTGCATTGGGCTTCTGTATCCTACAATGACATTTGAATGAAAAAGAATTTCAGGGGAGTTACATGGTGCATATTTTAATATGAGATCTATACTGTATATATATGTTGTATTACTGTACATCATTTATTTGCCTCCAAATATCCGCCATATGTGAAGGGGTGTAAGTCTAAAATTTGCCTTCTTAGGTAAGAAACTGTTCTTACATACTGTATGACGCAACTGTATGCCAAAAACCTATCTATGAACACAGGGAAAACACACTATTCTCTGTGTTAACAGCTACATTTCTTGGAGACCAAATACACAAAAAATCAGTGACACTGACTCCAAATCAGAGACAGTTGACATGTCTGGATTCTAAACACTATTCAGCATATGTACAGTATCAAGGCAAAAAGTGGTATGATTGCAGACCAAAACACTCTGCACCCTAGGAAGGAATGGGGGAAAAAAACGAATCACAGTGACCCAACCAATATGGCCGGTTAGCTCAGATGGTTAGAGCGTGGTGCTAATAACGCCAAGGTCGCGGGTTCGATCCCCGTACTGGCCAAAGTTTTACACGTATTTGACATATGTCTCTCTTTATAGACCCCTGACGAGTTAGTTTGAAGGATTATTCCTTTCGGAAGGATTGTTGATGCACTTTGTATAGACGCAAAAAGAGGGGGACAACATCCATCCTGTTGTAAGTGTGCAAAAAGAGTGATTTCTTTCTGTGCCACTCCATTTTTTTTTTAACAAATGGTACAGTATATATCACCTTGGTACTACAGTATATGCAATGTAAATATGCGGATGAACAGAGCATAGAATAAAGAAGAGAGCATAGAATAAAGAAGCAGCTAGCGCAAACAGTAATTATCACTGAAGTGACGTGAGTAATGCTAACGATTGAGAACCCCTGAATTGTAAGGATGGAAAAGATACCACCTGCATGTAGTACTTATGAACTCATGTAGTCATGTAGTCATGGCAAGCAGACAGCACGTCGCCCCCTATTGGCTGCAATCCTTCTGGGCTAAAAATAAAAACTATCTGCTGGCACGTTTTCTTTCTCAATCCGCCCCATTCACCAGGAAGAGAGACAGAAACAGTTCACCTCCGCATCCATTTCCTCTCTCACTTTAACGCTGGCTGCACCTGAGACAGTGGGAGGGAAGTTGAGAGATCAAAAAAGAGTCACAACCATTCCAAATCCTGTCCTATCAACAGGCTGCTGCTGTCTCTCTGCTCTCAAGGAATTTAATTTGCATGGGAGGGACAAACTGATGTCTCTGCCTCTCTGCCTCTCTGCCTCTCTGCCTCTCTGCCTCTCTGCCTCTCTGCCTCTCTGCCTCTCTGCCTCTCTGCCTCTCTGCCTCTCTGCCTCTCTGCCTCTCTGCCTCTCTGCCTCTCTGCCTCTCTGCCTCTCTGCCTCTCTGCCTCTCTGCCTCTCTGCCTCTCTGCCTCTCTGCCTCTCTGCCTCCATGGCTGAACAGGTCTACTGTATACTAAAGCTCTAGACCTGTGAGCTAGCCTGTGTGATGTTGTCACAACGTATCCACGGACACATTGGGAATTGTGACATCATCATCATGATCATCACACAGACTGGCTGTCCTGTAAGAGACAGAAAGATAGATAGAGACACAGACAGAGAGATGCACTTAGAAATAGATATGCCCAGGCACAGACTGCATTGGGCTTCTGTATCCTACAATGACATTTGAATGAAAAAGAATTTCAGGGGAGTTACATGGTGCATATTTTAATATGAGATCTATACTGTATATATATGTTGTATTACTGTACATCATTTATTTGCCTCCAAATATCCGCCATATGTGAAGGGGTGTAAGTCTAAAATTTGCCTTCTTAGGTAAGAAACTGTTCTTACATACTGTATGACGCAACTGTATGCCAAAAACCTATCTATGAACACAGGGAAAACACACTATTCTCTGTGTTAACAGCTACATTTCTTGGAGACCAAATACACAAAAAATCAGTGACACTGACTCCAAATCAGAGACAGTTGACATGTCTGGATTCTAAACACTATTCAGCATATGTACAGTATCAAGGCAAAAAGTGGTATGATTGCAGACCAAAACATTCTGCACCCTAGGAAGGAATGGGGGAAAAAAACGAATCACAGTGACCCAACCAATATGGCCGGTTAGCTCAGATGGTTAGAGCGTGGTGCTAATAACGCCAAGGTCGCGGGTTCGATCCCCGTACTGGCCAAAGTTTTACATGTATTTGACATATGTCTCTCTTTATAGACCCCTGACGAGTTAGTTTGAAGGATTATTCCTTTCGGAAGGATTGTTGATGCACTTTGTATAGACGCAAAAAGAGGGGGACAACATCCATCCTGTTGTAAGTGTGCAAAAAGAGTGATTTCTTTCTGTGCCACTCCATTTTTTTTTTAACAAATGGTACAGTATATATCACCTTGGTACTACAGTATATGCAATGTAAATATGCGGATGAACAGAGCATAGAATAAAGAAGAGAGCATAGAATAAAAAAGCAGCTAGCGCAAACAGTAATTATCACTGAAGTGACGTGAGTAATGCTAACGATTGAGAACCCCTGAATTGTAAGGATGGAAAAGATACCACCTGCATGTAGTACTTATGAACTCATGTAGTCATGTAGTCATGGCAAGCAGACAGCACGTCGCCCCCTATTGGCTGCAATCCTTCTGGGCTAAAAATAAAAACTATCTGCTGGCACGTTTTCTTTCTCAATCCGCCCCATTCACCAGGAAGAGAGACAGAAACAGTTCACCTCCGCATCCATTTCCTCTCTCACTTTAACGCTGGCTGCACCTGAGACAGTGGGAGGGAAGTTGAGAGATCAAAAAAGAGTCACAACCATTCCAAATCCTGTCCTATCAACAGGCTGCTGCTGTCTCTCTGCTCTCAAGGAATTTAATTTGCATGGGAGGGACAAACTGATGTCTCTGCCTCTCTGCCTCTCTGCCTCTCTGCCTCTCTGCCTCTCTGCCTCTCTGCCTCTCTGCCTCTCTGCCTCTCTGCCTCTCTGCCTCTCTGCCTCTCTGCCTCTCTGCCTCTCTGCCTCTCTGCCTCTCTGCCTCTCTGCCTCTCTGCCTCTCTGCCTCTCTGCCTCTCTGCCTCCATGGCTGAACAGGTCTACTGTATACTAAAGCTCTAGACCTGTGAGCTAGCCTGTGTGATGTTGTCACAACGTATCCACGGACACATTGGGAATTGTGACATCATCATCATGATCATCACACAGACTGGCTGTCCTGTAAGAGACAGAAAGATAGATAGAGACACAGACGGAGAGATGCACTTAGAAATAGATATGCCCAGGCACAGACTGCATTGGGCTTCTGTATCCTACAATGACATTTGAATGAAAAAGAATTTCAGGGGAGTTACATGGTGCATATTTTAATATGAGATCTATACTGTATATATATATGTTGTATTACTGTACATCATTTATTTGCCTCCAAATATCCGCCATATGTGAAGGGGCGTAAGTCTAAAATTTGCCTTCCTAGGTAAGAAACTGTTCTTACATACTGTATGACGCAACTGTATGCCAAAAACCTATCTATGAACACAGGGAAAACACACTATTCTCTGTGTTAACAGCTACATTTCTTGGAGACCAAATACACAAAAAATCAGTGACACTGACTCCAAATCAGAGACAGTTGACATGTCTGGATTCTAAACACTATTCAGCATATGTACAGTATCAAGGCAAAAAGTGGTATGATTGCAGACCAAAACACTCTGCACCCTAGGAAGGAATGGGGGAAAAAAACGAATCACAGTGAACCAACCAATATGGCCGGTTAGCTCAGATGGTTAGAGCGTGGTGCTAATAACGCCAAGGTCGCGGGTTCGATCCCCGTACTGGCCAAAGTTTTACACGTATTTGACATATGTCTCTCTTTATAGACCCCTGACGAGTTAGTTTGAAGGATTATTCCTTTCGGAAGGATTGTTGATGCACTTTGTATAGACGCAAAAAGAGGGGGACAACATCCATCCTGTTGTAAGTGTGCAAAAAGAGTGATTTCTTTCTGTGCCACTCCATTTTTTTTTTAACAAATGGTACAGTATATATCACCTTGGTACTACAGTATATGCAATGTAAATATGCGGATGAACAGAGCATAGAATAAAGAAGAGAGCATAGAATAAAGAAGCAGCTAGCGCAAACAGTAATTATCACTGAAGTGACGTGAGTAATGCTAACGATTGAGAACCCCTGAATTGTAAGGATGGAAAAGATACCACCTGCATGTAGTACTTATGAACTCATGTAGTCATGTAGTCATGGCAAGCAGACAGCACGTCGCCCCCTATTGGCTGCAATCCTTCTGGGCTAAAAATAAAAACTATCTGCTGGCACGTTTTCTTTCTCAATCCGCCCCATTCACCAGGAAGAGAGACAGAAACAGTTCACCTCCGCATCCATTTCCTCTCTCACTTTAACGCTGGCTGCACCTGAGACAGTGGGAGTGAAGTTGAGAGATCAAAAAAGAGTCACAACCATTCCAAATCCTGTCCTATCAACAGGCTGCTGCTGTCTCTCTGCTCTCAAGGAATTTAATTTGCATGGGAGGGACAAACTGATGTCTCTGCCTCTCTGCCTCTCTGCCTCTCTGCCTCTCTGCCTCTCTGCCTCTCTGCCTCTCTGCCTCTCTGCCTCTCTGCCTCTCTGCCTCTCTGCCTCTCTGCCTCTCTGCCTCTCTGCCTCTCTGCCTCTCTGCCTCTCTGCCTCTCTGCCTCTCTGCCTCTCTGCCTCTCTGCCTCTCTGCCTCTCTGCCTCTCTGCCTCTCTGCCTCTCTGCCTCCATGGCTGAACAGGTCTACTGTATACTAAAGCTCTAGACCTGTGAGCTAGCCTGTGTGATGTTGTCACAACGTATCCACGGACACATTGGGAATTGTGACATCATCATCATGATCATCACACAGACTGGCTGTCCTGTAAGAGACAGAAAGATAGATAGAGACACAGACGGAGAGATGCACTTAGAAATAGATATGCCCAGGCACAGACTGCATTGGGCTTCTGTATCCTACAATGACATTTGAATGAAAAAGAATTTCAGGGGAGTTACATGGTGCATATTTTAATATGAGATCTATACTGTATATATATGTTGTATTACTGTACATCATTTATTTGCCTCCAAATATCCGCCATATGTGAAGGGGTGTAAGTCTAAAATTTGCCTTCTTAGGTAAGAAACTGTTCTTACATACTGTATGACGCAACTGTATGCCAAAAACCTATCTATGAACACAGGGAAAACACACTATTCTCTGTGTTAACAGCTACATTTCTTGGAGACCAAATACACAAAAAATCAGTGACACTGACTCCAAATCAGAGACAGTTGACATGTCTGGATTCTAAACACTATTCAGCATATGTACAGTATCAAGGCAAAAAGTGGTATGATTGCAGACCAAAACACTCTGCACCCTAGGAAGGAATGGGGGAAAAAAACGAATCACAGTGACCCAACCAATATGGCCGGTTAGCTCAGATGGTTAGAGCGTGGTGCTAATAACGCCAAGGTCGCGGGTTCGATCCCCGTACTGGCCAAAGTTTTACACGTATTTGACATATGTCTCTCTTTATAGACCCCTGACGAGTTAGTTTGAAGGATTATTCCTTTCGGAAGGATTGTTGATGCACTTTGTATAGACGCAAAAAGAGGGGGACAACATCCATCCTGTTGTAAGTGTGCAAAAAGAGTGATTTCTTTCTGTGCCACTCCATTTTTTTTTTAACAAATGGTACAGTATATATCACCTTGGTACTACAGTATATGCAATGTAAATATGCGGATGAACAGAGCATAGAATAAAGAAGAGAGCATAGAATAAAGAAGCAGCTAGCGCAAACAGTAATTATCACTGAAGTGACGTGAGTAATGCTAACGATTGAGAACCCCTGAATTGTAAGGATGGAAAAGATACCACCTGCATGTAGTACTTATGAACTCATGTAGTCATGTAGTCATGGCAAGCAGACAGCACGTCGCCCCCTATT
The DNA here is from genome assembly GCF_040206685.1 of Ascaphus truei. NCBI lineage: Eukaryota > Metazoa > Chordata > Amphibia > Anura > Ascaphidae > Ascaphus > Ascaphus truei. The sequence continues at coordinate 10,053,826 of NC_134494.1, read as the reverse complement.
GGCTGCAATCCTTCTGGGCTAAAAATAAAAACTATCTGCTGGCACGTTTTCTTTCTCAATCCGCCCCATTCACCAGGAAGAGAGACAGAAACAGTTCACCTCCGCATCCATTTCCTCTCTCACTTTAACGCTGGCTGCACCTGAGACAGTGGGAGGGAAGTTGAGAGATCAAAAAAGAGTCACAACCATTCCAAATCCTGTCCTATCAACAGGCTGCTGCTGTCTCTCTGCTCTCAAGGAATTTAATTTGCATGGGAGGGACAAACTGATGTCTCTGCCTCTCTGCCTCTCTGCCTCTCTGCCTCTCTGCCTCTCTGCCTCTCTGCCTCTCTGCCTCTCTGCCTCTCTGCCTCTCTGCCTCTCTGCCTCTCTGCCTCTCTGCCTCTCTGCCTCTCTGCCTCTCTGCCTCTCTGCCTCTCTGCCTCTCTGCCTCTCTGCCTCTCTGCCTCTCTGCCTCCATGGCTGAACAGGTCTACTGTATACTAAAGCTCTAGACCTGTGAGCTAGCCTGTGTGATGTTGTCACAACGTATCCACGGACACATTGGGAATTGTGACATCATCATCATGATCATCACACAGACTGGCTGTCCTGTAAGAGACAGAAAGATAGATAGAGACACAGACGGAGAGATGCACTTAGAAATAGATATGCCCAGGCACAGACTGCATTGGGCTTCTGTATCCTACAATGACATTTGAATGAAAAAGAATTTCAGGGGAGTTACATGGTGCATATTTTAATATGAGATCTATACTGTATATATATGTTGTATTACTGTACATCATTTATTTGCCTCCAAATATCCGCCATATGTGAAGGGGTGTAAGTCTAAAATTTGCCTTCTTAGGTAAGAAACTGTTCTTACATACTGTATGACGCAACTGTATGCCAAAAACCTATCTATGAACACAGGGAAAACACACTATTCTCTGTGTTAACAGCTACATTTCTTGGAGACCAAATACACAAAAAATCAGTGACACTGACTCCAAATCAGAGACAGTTGACATGTCTGGATTCTAAACACTATTCAGCATATGTACAGTATCAAGGCAAAAAGTGGTATGATTGCAGACCAAAACATTCTGCACCCTAGGAAGGAATGGGGGAAAAAAACGAATCACAGTGACCCAACCAATATGGCCGGTTAGCTCAGATGGTTAGAGCGTGGTGCTAATAACGCCAAGGTCGCGGGTTCGATCCCCGTACTGGCCAAAGTTTTACATGTATTTGACATATGTCTCTCTTTATAGACCCCTGACGAGTTAGTTTGAAGGATTATTCCTTTCGGAAGGATTGTTGATGCACTTTGTATAGACGCAAAAAGAGGGGGACAACATCCATCCTGTTGTAAGTGTGCAAAAAGAGTGATTTCTTTCTGTGCCACTCCATTTTTTTTTTAACAAATGGTACAGTATATATCACCTTGGTACTACAGTATATGCAATGTAAATATGCGGATGAACAGAGCATAGAATAAAGAAGAGAGCATAGAATAAAGAAGCAGCTAGCGCAAACAGTAATTATCACTGAAGTGACGTGAGTAATGCTAACGATTGAGAACCCCTGAATTGTAAGGATGGAAAAGATACCACCTGCATGTAGTACTTATGAACTCATGTAGTCATGTAGTCATGGCAAGCAGACAGCACGTCGCCCCCTATTGGCTGCAATCCTTCTGGGCTAAAAATAAAAACTATCTGCTGGCACGTTTTCTTTCTCAATCCGCCCCATTCACCAGGAAGAGAGACAGAAACAGTTCACCTCCGCATCCATTTCCTCTCTCACTTTAACGCTGGCTGCACCTGAGACAGTGGGAGGGAAGTTGAGAGATCAAAAAAGAGTCACAACCATTCCAAATCCTGTCCTATCAACAGGCTGCTGCTGTCTCTCTGCTCTCAAGGAATTTAATTTGCATGGGAGGGACAAACTGATGTCTCTGCCTCTCTGCCTCTCTGCCTCTCTGCCTCTCTGCCTCTCTGCCTCTCTGCCTCTCTGCCTCTCTGCCTCTCTGCCTCTCTGCCTCTCTGCCTCTCTGCCTCTCTGCCTCTCTGCCTCTCTGCCTCTCTGCCTCTCTGCCTCTCTGCCTCTCTGCCTCTCTGCCTCTCTGCCTCTCTGCCTCTCTGCCTCCATGGCTGAACAGGTCTACTGTATACTAAAGCTCTAGACCTGTGAGCTAGCCTGTGTGATGTTGTCACAACGTATCCACGGACACATTGGGAATTGTGACATCATCATCATGATCATCACACAGACTGGCTGTCCTGTAAGAGACAGAAAGATAGATAGAGACACAGACGGAGAGATGCACTTAGAAATAGATATGCCCAGGCACAGACTGCATTGGGCTTCTGTATCCTACAATGACATTTGAATGAAAAAGAATTTCAGGGGAGTTACATGGTGCATATTTTAATATGAGATCTATACTGTATATATATGTTGTATTACTGTACATCATTTATTTGCCTCCAAATATCCGCCATATGTGAAGGGGTGTAAGTCTAAAATTTGCCTTCTTAGGTAAGAAACTGTTCTTACATACTGTATGACGCAACTGTATGCCAAAAACCTATCTATGAACACAGGGAAAACACACTATTCTCTGTGTTAACAGCTACATTTCTTGGAGACCAAATACACAAAAAATCAGTGACACTGACTCCAAATCAGAGACAGTTGACATGTCTGGATTCTAAACACTATTCAGCATATGTACAGTATCAAGGCAAAAAGTGGTATGATTGCAGACCAAAACACTCTGCACCCTAGGAAGGAATGGGGGAAAAAAACGAATCACAGTGACCCAACCAATATGGCCGGTTAGCTCAGATGGTTAGAGCGTGGTGCTAATAACGCCAAGGTCGCGGGTTCGATCCCCGTACTGGCCAAAGTTTTACATGTATTTGACATATGTCTCTCTTTATAGACCCCTGACGAGTTAGTTTGAAGGATTATTCCTTTCGGAAGGATTGTTGATGCACTTTGTATAGACGCAAAAAGAGGGGGACAACATCCATCCTGATGTAAGTGTGCAAAAAGAGTGATTTCTTTCTGTGCCACTCCATTTTTTTTTTAACAAATGGTACAGTATATATCACCTTGGTACTACAGTATATGCAATGTAAATATGCGGATGAACAGAGCATAGAATAAAGAAGAGAGCATAGAATAAAGAAGCAGCTAGCGCAAACAGTAATTATCACTGAAGTGACGTGAGTAATGCTAACGATTGAGAACCCCTGAATTGTAAGGATGGAAAAGATACCACCTGCATGTAGTACTTATGAACTCATGTAGTCATGTAGTCATGGCAAGCAGACAGCACGTCGCCCCCTATTGGCTGCAATCCTTCTGGGCTAAAAATAAAAACTATCTGCTGGCACGTTTTCTTTCTCAATCCGCCCCATTCACCAGGAAGAGAGACAGAAACAGTTCACCTCCGCATCCATTTCCTCTCTCACTTTAACGCTGGCTGCACCTGAGACAGTGGGAGGGAAGTTGAGAGATCAAAAAAGAGTCACAACCATTCCAAATCCTGTCCTATCAACAGGCTGCTGCTGTCTCTCTGCTCTCAAGGAATTTAATTTGCATGGGAGGGACAAACTGATGTCTCTGCCTCTCTGCCTCTCTGCCTCTCTGCCTCTCTGCCTCTCTGCCTCTCTGCCTCTCTGCCTCTCTGCCTCTCTGCCTCTCTGCCTCTCTGCCTCTCTGCCTCTCTGCCTCTCTGCCTCTCTGCCTCTCTGCCTCTCTGCCTCTCTGCCTCTCTGCCTCTCTGCCTCCATGGCTGAACAGGTCTACTGTATACTAAAGCTCTAGACCTGTGAGCTAGCCTGTGTGATGTTGTCACAACGTATCCACGGACACATTGGGAATTGTGACATCATCATCATGATCATCACACAGACTGGCTGTCCTGTAAGAGACAGAAAGATAGATAGAGACACAGACGGAGAGATGCACTTAGAAATAGATATGCCCAGGCACAGACTGCATTGGGCTTCTGTATCCTACAATGACATTTGAATGAAAAAGAATTTCAGGGGAGTTACATGGTGCATATTTTAATATGAGATCTATACTGTATATATATGTTGTATTACTGTACATCATTTATTTGCCTCCAAATATCCGCCATATGTGAAGGGGCGTAAGTCTAAAATTTGCCTTCCTAGGTAAGAAACTGTTCTTACATACTGTATGACGCAACTGTATGCCAAAAACCTATCTATGAACACAGGGAAAACACACTATTCTCTGTGTTAACAGCTACATTTCTTGGAGACCAAATACACAAAAAATCAGTGACACTGACTCCAAATCAGAGACAGTTGACATGTCTGGATTCTAAACACTATTCAGCATATGTACAGTATCAAGGCAAAAAGTGGTATGATTGCAGACCAAAACACTCTGCACCCTAGGAAGGAATGGGGGAAAAAAACGAATCACAGTGACCCAACCAATATGGCCGGTTAGCTCAGATGGTTAGAGCGTGGTGCTAATAACGCCAAGGTCGCGGGTTCGATCCCCGTACTGGCCAAAGTTTTACACGTATTTGACATATGTCTCTCTTTATAGACCCCTGACGAGTTAGTTTGAAGGATTATTCCTTTCGGAAGGATTGTTGATGCACTTTGTATAGACGCAAAAAGAGGGGGACAACATCCATCCTGTTGTAAGTGTGCAAAAAGAGTGATTTCTTTCTGTGCCACTCCATTTTTTTTTTAACAAATGGTACAGTATATATCACCTTGGTACTACAGTATATGCAATGTAAATATGCGGATGAACAGAGCATAGAATAAAGAAGAGAGCATAGAATAAAGAAGCAGCTAGCGCAAACAGTAATTATCACTGAAGTGACGTGAGTAATGCTAACGATTGAGAACCCCTGAATTGTAAGGATGGAAAAGATACCACCTGCATGTAGTACTTATGAACTCATGTAGTCATGTAGTCATGGCAAGCAGACAGCACGTCGCCCCCTATTGGCTGCAATCCTTCTGGGCTAAAAATAAAAACTATCTGCTGGCACGTTTTCTTTCTCAATCCGCCCCATTCACCAGGAAGAGAGACAGAAACAGTTCACCTCCGCATCCATTTCCTCTCTCACTTTAACGCTGGCTGCACCTGAGACAGTGGGAGGGAAGTTGAGAGATCAAAAAAGAGTCACAACCATTCCAAATCCTGTCCTATCAACAGGCTGCTGCTGTCTCTCTGCTCTCAAGGAATTTAATTTGCATGGGAGGGACAAACTGATGTCTCTGCCTCTCTGCCTCTCTGCCTCTCTGCCTCTCTGCCTCTCTGCCTCTCTGCCTCTCTGCCTCTCTGCCTCTCTGCCTCTCTGCCTCTCTGCCTCTCTGCCTCTCTGCCTCTCTGCCTCTCTGCCTCTCTGCCTCTCTGCCTCTCTGCCTCCATGGCTGAACAGGTCTACTGTATACTAAAGCTCTAGACCTGTGAGCTAGCCTGTGTGATGTTGTCACAACGTATCCACGGACACATTGGGAATTGTGACATCATCATCATGATCATCACACAGACTGGCTGTCCTGTAAGAGACAGAAAGATAGATAGAGACACAGACAGAGAGATGCACTTAGAAATAGATATGCCAAGGCACAGACTGCATTGGGCTTCTGTATCCTACAATGACATTTGAATGAAAAAGAATTTCAGTGGAGTTACATGGTGCATATTTTAATATGAGATCTATACTGTATATATATGTTGTATTACTGTACATCATTTATTTGCCTCCAAATATCCGCCATATGTGAAGGGGTGTAAGTCTAAAATTTGCCTTCTTAGGTAAGAAACTGTTCTTACATACTGTATGACGCAACTGTATGCCAAAAACCTATCTATGAACACAGGGAAAACACACTATTCTCTGTGTTAACAGCTACATTTCTTGGAGACCAAATACACAAAAAATCAGTGACACTGACTCCAAATCAGAGACAGTTGACATGTCTGGATTCTAAACACTATTCAGCATATGTACAGTATCAAGGCAAAAAGTGGTATGATTGCAGACCAAAACACTCTGCACCCTAGGAAGGAATGGGGGAAAAAAACGAATCACAGTGACCCAACCAATATGGCCGGTTAGCTCAGATGGTTAGAGCGTGGTGCTAATAACGCCAAGGTCGCGGGTTCGATCCCCATACTGGCCAAAGTTTTACATGTATTTGACATATGTCTCTCTTTATAGACCCCTGACGAGTTAGTTTGAAGGATTATTCCTTTCGGAAGGATTGTTGATGCACTTTGTATAGACGCAAAAAGAGGGGGACAACATCCATCCTGTTGTAAGTGTGCAAAAAGAGTGATTTCTTTCTGTGCCACTCCATTTTTTTTTTAACAAATGGTACAGTATATATCACCTTGGTACTACAGTATATGCAATGTAAATATGCGGATGAACAGAGCATAGAATAAAGAAGAGAGCATAGAATAAAAAAGCAGCTAGCGCAAACAGTAATTATCACTGAAGTGACGTGAGTAATGCTAACGATTGAGAACCCCTGAATTGTAAGGATGGAAAAGATACCACCTGCATGTAGTACTTATGAACTCATGTAGTCATGTAGTCATGGCAAGCAGACAGCACGTCGCCCCCTATTGGCTGCAATCCTTCTGGGCTAAAAATAAAAACTATCTGCTGGCACGTTTTCTTTCTCAATCCGCCCCATTCACCAGGAAGAGAGACAGAAACAGTTCACCTCCGCATCCATTTCCTCTCTCACTTTAACGCTGGCTGCACCTGAGACAGTGGGAGGGAAGTTGAGAGATCAAAAAAGAGTCACAACCATTCCAAATCCTGTCCTATCAACAGGCTGCTGCTGTCTCTCTGCTCTCAAGGAATTTAATTTGCATGGGAGGGACAAACTGATGTCTCTGCCTCTCTGCCTCTCTGCCTCTCTGCCTCTCTGCCTCTCTGCCTCTCTGCCTCTCTGCCTCTCTGCCTCTCTGCCTCTCTGCCTCTCTGCCTCTCTGCCTCTCTGCCTCTCTGCCTCTCTGCCTCTCTGCCTCTCTGCCTCTCTGCCTCTCTGCCTCTCTGCCTCTCTGCCTCCCTGCCTCCCTGCCTCTCTGCCTCTCTGCCTCTCTGCCTCCATGGCTGAACAGGTCTACTGTATACTAAAGCTCTAGACCTGTGAGCTAGCCTGTGTGATGTTGTCACAACGTATCCACGGACACATTGGGAATTGTGACATCATCATCATGATCATCACACAGACTGGCTGTCCTGTAAGAGACAGAAAGATAGATAGAGACACAGACGGAGAGATGCACTTAGAAATAGATATGCCCAGGCACAGACTGCATTGGGCTTCTGTATCCTACAATGACATTTGAATGAAAAAGAATTTCAGGGGAGTTACATGGTGCATATTTTAATATGAGATCTATACTGTATATATATGTTGTATTACTGTACATCATTTATTTGCCTCCAAATATCCGCCATATGTGAAGGGGTGTAAGTCTAAAATTTGCCTTCTTAGGTAAGAAACTGTTCTTACATACTGTATGACGCAACTGTATGCCAAAAACCTATCTATGAACACAGGGAAAACACACTATTCTCTGTGTTAACAGCTACATTTCTTGGAGACCAAATACACAAAAAATCAGTGACACTGACTCCAAATCAGAGACAGTTGACATGTCTGGATTCTAAACACTATTCAGCATATGTACAGTATCAAGGCAAAAAGTGGTATGATTGCAGACCAAAACACTCTGCACCCTAGGAAGGAATGGGGGAAAAAAACGAATCACAGTGACCCAACCAATATGGCCGGTTAGCTCAGATGGTTAGAGCGTGGTGCTAATAACGCCAAGGTCGCGGGTTCGATCCCCGTACTGGCCAAAGTTTTACATGTATTTGACATATGTCTCTCTTTATAGACCCCTGACGAGTTAGTTTGAAGGATTATTCCTTTCGGAAGGATTGTTGATGCACTTTGTATAGACGCAAAAAGAGGGGGACAACATCCATCCTGTTGTAAGTGTGCAAAAAGAGTGATTTCTTTCTGTGCCACTCCATTTTTTTTTTAACAAATGGTACAGTATATATCACCTTGGTACTACAGTATATGCAATGTAAATATGCGGATGAACAGAGCATAGAATAAAGAAGAGAGCATAGAATAAAAAAGCAGCTAGCGCAAACAGTAATTATCACTGAAGTGACGTGAGTAATGCTAACGATTGAGAACCCCTGAATTGTAAGGATGGAAAAGATACCACCTGCATGTAGTACTTATGAACTCATGTAGTCATGTAGTCATGGCAAGCAGACAGCACGTCGCCCCCTATTGGCTGCAATCCTTCTGGGCTAAAAATAAAAACTATCTGCTGGCACGTTTTCTTTCTCAATCCGCCCCATTCACCAGGAAGAGAGACAGAAACAGTTCACCTCCGCATCCATTTCCTCTCTCACTTTAACGCTGGCTGCACCTGAGACAGTGGGAGGGAAGTTGAGAGATCAAAAAAGAGTCACAACCATTCCAAATCCTGTCCTATCAACAGGCTGCTGCTGTCTCTCTGCTCTCAAGGAATTTAATTTGCATGGGAGGGACAAACTGATGTCTCTGCCTCTCTGCCTCTCTGCCTCTCTGCCTCTCTGCCTCTCTGCCTCTCTGCCTCTCTGCCTCTCTGCCTCTCTGCCTCTCTGCCTCTCTGCCTCTCTGCCTCTCTGCCTCTCTGCCTCTCTGCCTCTCTGCCTCTCTGCCTCTCTGCCTCTCTGCCTCTCTGCCTCTCTGCCTCTCTGCCTCCATGGCTGAACAGGTCTACTGTATACTAAAGCTCTAGACCTGTGAGCTAGCCTGTGTGATGTTGTCACAACGTATCCACGGACACATTGGGAATTGTGACATCATCATCATGATCATCACACAGACTGGCTGTCCTGTAAGAGACAGAAAGATAGATAGAGACACAGACGGAGAGATGCACTTAGAAATAGATATGCCCAGGCACAGACTGCATTGGGCTTCTGTATCCTACAATGACATTTGAATGAAAAAGAATTTCAGGGGAGTTACATGGTGCATATTTTAATATGAGATCTATACTGTATATATATGTTGTATTACTGTACATCATTTATTTGCCTCCAAATATCCGCCATATGTGAAGGGGCGTAAGTCTAAAATTTGCCTTCCTAGGTAAGAAACTGTTCTTACATAATGTATGACGCAACTGTATGCCAAAAACATATCTATGAACACAGGGAAAACACACTATTCTCTGTGTTAACAGCTACATTTCTTGGAGACCAAATACACAAAAAATCAGTGACACTGACTCCAAATCAGAGACAGTTGACATGTCTGGATTCTAAACACTATTCAGCATATGTACAGTATCAAGGCAAAAAGTGGTATGATTGCAGACCAAAACACTCTGCACCCTAGGAAGGAATGGGGGAAAAAAACGAATCACAGTGACCCAACCAATATGGCCGGTTAGCTCAGATGGTTAGAGCGTGGTGCTAATAACGCCAAGGTCGCGGGTTCGATCCCCGTACTGGCCAAAGTTTTACACGTATTTGACATATGTCTCTCTTTATAGACCCCTGACGAGTTAGTTTGAAGGATTATTCCTTTCGGAAGGATTGTTGATGCACTTTGTATAGACGCAAAAAGAGGGGGACAACATCCATCCTGTTGTAAGTGTGCAAAAAGAGTGATTTCTTTCTGTGCCACTCCATTTTTTTTTTAACAAATGGTACAGTATATATCACCTTGGTACTACAGTATATGCAATGTAAATATGCGGATGAACAGAGCATAGAATAAAGAAGAGAGCATAGAATAAAAAAGCAGCTAGCGCAAACAGTAATTATCACTGAAGTGACGTGAGTAATGCTAACGATTGAGAACCCCTGAATTGTAAGGATGGAAAAGATACCACCTGCATGTAGTACTTATGAACTCATGTAGTCATGTAGTCATGGCAAGCAGACAGCACGTCGCCCCCTATTGGCTGCAATCCTTCTGGGCTAAAAATAAAAACTATCTGCTGGCACGTTTTCTTTCTCAATCCGCCCCATTCACCAGGAAGAGAGACAGAAACAGTTCACCTCCGCATCCATTTCCTCTCTCACTTTAACGCTGGCTGCACCTGAGACAGTGGGAGGGAAGTTGAGAGATCAAAAAAGAGTCACAACCATTCCAAATCCTGTCCTATCAACAGGCTGCTGCTGTCTCTCTGCTCTCAAGGAATTTAATTTGCATGGGAGGGACAAACTGATGTCTCTGCCTCTCTGCCTCTCTGCCTCTCTGCCTCTCTGCCTCTCTGCCTCTCTGCCTCTCTGCCTCTCTGCCTCTCTGCCTCTCTGCCTCTCTGCCTCTCTGCCTCTCTGCCTCTCTGCCTCTCTGCCTCTCTGCCTCTCTGCCTCTCTGCCTCTCTGCCTCCATGGCTGAACAGGTCTACTGTATACTAAAGCTCTAGACCTGTGAGCTAGCCTGTGTGATGTTGTCACAACGTATCCACGGACACATTGGGAATTGTGACATCATCATCATGATCATCACACAGACTGGCTGTCCTGTAAGAGACAGAAAGATAGATAGAGACACAGACGGAGAGATGCACTTAGAAATAGATATGCCCAGGCACAGACTGCATTGGGCTTCTGTATCCTACAATGACATTTGAATGAAAAAGAATTTCAGGGGAGTTACATGGTGCATATTTTAATATGAGATCTATACTGTATATATATGTTGTATTACTGTACATCATTTATTTGCCTCCAAATATCCGCCATATGTGAAGGGGCGTAAGTCTAAAATTTGCCTTCCTAGGTAAGAAACTGTTCTTACATAATGTATGACGCAACTGTATGCCAAAAACATATCTATGAACACAGGGAAAACACACTATTCTCTGTGTTAACAGCTACATTTCTTGGAGACCAAATACACAAAAAATCAGTGACACTGACTCCAAATCAGAGACAGTTGACATGTCTGGATTCTAAACACTATTCAGCATATGTACAGTATCAAGGCAAAAAGTGGTATGATTGCAGACCAAAACACTCTGCACCCTAGGAAGGAATGGGGGAAAAAAACGAATCACAGTGACCCAACCAATATGGCCGGTTAGCTCAGATGGTTAGAGCGTGGTGCTAATAACGCCAAGGTCGCGGGTTCGATCCCCGTACTGGCCAAAGTTTTACACGTATTTGACATATGTCTCTCTTTATAGACCCCTGACGAGTTAGTTTGAAGGATTATTCCTTTCGGAAGGATTGTTGATGCACTTTGTATAGACGCAAAAAGAGGGGGACAACATCCATCCTGTTGTAAGTGTGCAAAAAGAGTGATTTCTTTCTGTGCCACTCCATTTTTTTTTTAACAAATGGTACAGTATATATCACCTTGGTACTACAGTATATGCAATGTAAATATGCGGATGAACAGAGCATAGAATAAAGAAGAGAGCATAGAATAAAGAAGCAGCTAGCGCAAACAGTAATTATCACTGAAGTGACGTGAGTAATGCTAACGATTGAGAACCCCTGAATTGTAAGGATGGAAAAGATACCACCTGCATGTAGTACTTATGAACTCATGTAGTCATGTAGTCATGGCAAGCAGACAGCACGTCGCCCCCTATTGGCTGCAATCCTTCTGGGCTAAAAATAAAAACTATCTGCTGGCACGTTTTCTTTCTCAATCCGCCCCATTCACCAGGAAGAGAGACAGAAACAGTTCACCTCCGCATCCATTTCCTCTCTCACTTTAACGCTGGCTGCACCTGAGACAGTGGGAGGGAAGTTGAGAGATCAAAAAAGAGTCACAACCATTCCAAATCCTGTCCTATCAACAGGCTGCTGCTGTCTCTCTGCTCTCAAGGAATTTAATTTGCATGGGAGGGACAAACTGATGTCTCTGCCTCTCTGCCTCTCTGCCTCTCTGCCTCTCTGCCTCTCTGCCTCTCTGCCTCTCTGCCTCTCTGCCTCTCTGCCTCTCTGCCTCTCTGCCTCTCTGCCTCTCTGCCTCTCTGCCTCTCTGCCTCTCTGCCTCTCTGCCTCTCTGCCTCTCTGCCTCTCTGCCTCTCTGCCTCTCTGCCTCTCTGCCTCTCTGCCTCCATGGCTGAACAGGTCTACTGTATACTAAAGCTCTAGACCTGTGAGCTAGCCTGTGTGATGTTGTCACAACGTATCCACGGACACATTGGGAATTGTGACATCATCATCATGATCATCACACAGACTGGCTGTCCTGTAAGAGACAGAAAGATAGATAGAGACACAGACGGAGAGATGCACTTAGAAATAGATATGCCCAGGCACAGACTGCATTGGGCTTCTGTATCCTACAATGACATTTGAATGAAAAAGAATTTCAGGGGAGTTACATGGTGCATATTTTAATATGAGATCTATACTGTATATATATGTTGTATTACTGTACATCATTTATTTGCCTCCAAATATCCGCCATATGTGAAGGGGCGTAAGTCTAAAATTTGCCTTCCTAGGTAAGAAACTGTTCTTACATAATGTATGACGCAACTGTATGCCAAAAACATATCTATGAACACAGGGAAAACACACTATTCTCTGTGTTAACAGCTACATTTCTTGGAGACCAAATACACAAAAAATCAGTGACACTGACTCCAAATCAGAGACAGTTGACATGTCTGGATTCTAAACACTATTCAGCATATGTACAGTATCAAGGCAAAAAGTGGTATGATTGCAGACCAAAACACTCTGCACCCTAGGAAGGAATGGGGGAAAAAAACGAATCACAGTGACCCAACCAATATGGCCGGTTAGCTCAGATGGTTAGAGCGTGGTGCTAATAACGCCAAGGTCGCGGGTTCGATCCCCGTACTGGCCAAAGTTTTACACGTATTTGACATATGTCTCTCTTTATAGACCCCTGACGAGTTAGTTTGAAGGATTATTCCTTTCGGAAGGATTGTTGATGCACTTTGTATAGACGCAAAAAGAGGGGGACAACATCCATCCTGTTGTAAGTGTGCAAAAAGAGTGATTTCTTTCTGTGCCACTCCATTTTTTTTTTAACAAATGGTACAGTATATATCACCTTGGTACTACAGTATATGCAATGTAAATATGCGGATGAACAGAGCATAGAATAAAGAAGAGAGCATAGAATAAAGAAGCAGCTAGCGCAAACAGTAATTATCACTGAAGTGACGTGAGTAATGCTAACGATTGAGAACCCCTGAATTGTAAGGATGGAAAAGATACCACCTGCATGTAGTACTTATGAACTCATGTAGTCATGTAGTCATGGCAAGCAGACAGCACGTCGCCCCCTATTGGCTGCAATCCTTCTGGGCTAAAAATAAAAACTATCTGCTGGCACGTTTTCTTTCTCAATCCGCCCCATTCACCAGGAAGAGAGACAGAAACAGTTCACCTCCGCATCCATTTCCTCTCTCACTTTAACGCTGGCTGCACCTGAGACAGTGGGAGGGAAGTTGAGAGATCAAAAAAGAGTCACAACCATTCCAAATCCTGTCCTATCAACAGGCTGCTGCTGTCTCTCTGCTCTCAAGGAATTTAATTTGCATGGGAGGGACAAACTGATGTCTCTGCCTCTCTGCCTCTCTGCCTCTCTGCCTCTCTGCCTCTCTGCCTCTCTGCCTCTCTGCCTCTCTGCCTCTCTGCCTCTCTGCCTCTCTGCCTCTCTGCCTCTCTGCCTCTCTGCCTCTCTGCCTCTCTGCCTCTCTGCCTCTCTGCCTCTCTGCCTCTCTGCCTCTCTGCCTCCATGGCTGAACAGGTCTACTGTATACTAAAGCTCTAGACCTGTGAGCTAGCCTGTGTGATGTTGTCACAACGTATCCACGGACACATTGGGAATTGTGACATCATCATCATGATCATCACACAGACTGGCTGTCCTGTAAGAGACAGAAAGATAGATAGAGACACAAACAGAGAGATGCACTTAGAAATAGATATGCCCAGGCACAGACTGCATTGGGCTTCTGTATCCTACAATGACATTTGAATGAAAAAGAATTTCAGGGGAGTTACATGGTGCATATTTTAATATGAGATCTATACTGTATATATATGTTGTATTACTGTACATCATTTATTTGCCTCCAAATATCCGCCATATGTGAAGGGGTGTAAGTCTAAAATTTGCCTTCTTAGGTAAGAAACTGTTCTTACATACTGTATGACGCAACTGTATGCCAAAAACCTATCTATGAACACAGGGAAAACACACTATTCTCTGTGTTAACAGCTACATTTCTTGGAGACCAAATACACAAAAAATCAGTGACACTGACTCCAAATCAGAGACAGTTGACATGTCTGGATTCTAAACACTATTCAGCATATGTACAGTATCAAGGCAAAAAGTGGTATGATTGCAGACCAAAACACTCTGCACCCTAGGAAGGAATGGGGGAAAAAAACGAATCACAGTGACCCAACCAATATGGCCGGTTAGCTCAGATGGTTAGAGCGTGGTGCTAATAACGCCAAGGTCGCGGGTTCGATCCCCGTACTGGCCAAAGTTTTACACGTATTTGACATATGTCTCTCTTTATAGACCCCTGACGAGTTAGTTTGAAGGATTATTCCTTTCGGAAGGATTGTTGATGCACTTTGTATAGACGCAAAAAGAGGGGGACAACATCCATCCTGTTGTAAGTGTGCAAAAAGAGTGATTTCTTTCTGTGCCACTCCATTTTTTTTTTAACAAATGGTACAGTATATATCACCTTGGTACTACAGTATATGCAATGTAAATATGCGGATGAACAGAGCATAGAATAAAGAAGAGAGCATAGAATAAAGAAGCAGCTAGCGCAAACAGTAATTATCACTGAAGTGACGTGAGTAATGCTAACGATTGAGAACCCCTGAATTGTAAGGATGGAAAAGATACCACCTGCATGTAGTACTTATGAACTCATGTAGTCATGTAGTCATGGCAAGCAGACAGCACGTCGCCCCCTATTGGCTGCAATCCTTCTGGGCTAAAAATAAAAACTATCTGCTGGCACGTTTTCTTTCTCAATCCGCCCCATTCACCAGGAAGAGAGACAGAAACAGTTCACCTCCGCATCCATTTCCTCTCTCACTTTAACGCTGGCTGCACCTGAGACAGTGGGAGTGAAGTTGAGAGATCAAAAAAGAGTCACAACCATTCCAAATCCTGTCCTATCAACAGGCTGCTGCTGTCTCTCTGCTCTCAAGGAATTTAATTTGCATGGGAGGGACAAACTGATGTCTCTGCCTCTCTGCCTCTCTGCCTCTCTGCCTCTCTGCCTCTCTGCCTCTCTGCCTCTCTGCCTCTCTGCCTCTCTGCCTCTCTGCCTCTCTGCCTCTCTGCCTCTCTGCCTCTCTGCCTCTCTGCCTCTCTGCCTCTCTGCCTCTCTGCCTCTCTGCCTCTCTGCCTCTCTGCCTCTCTGCCTCTCTGCCTCTCTGCCTCTCTGCCTCTCTGCCTCCATGGCTGAACAGGTCTACTGTATACTAAAGCTCTAGACCTGTGAGCTAGCCTGTGTGATGTTGTCACAACGTATCCACGGACACATTGGGAATTGTGACATCATCATCATGATCATCACACAGACTGGCTGTCCTGTAAGAGACAGAAAGATAGATAGAGACACAGACGGAGAGATGCACTTAGAAATAGATATGCCCAGGCACAGACTGCATTGGGCTTCTGTATCCTACAATGACATTTGAATGAAAAAGAATTTCAGGGGAGTTACATGGTGCATATTTTAATATGAGATCTATACTGTATATATATGTTGTATTACTGTACATCATTTATTTGCCTCCAAATATCCGCCATATGTGAAGGGGCGTAAGTCTAAAATTTGCCTTCCTAGGTAAGAAACTGTTCTTACATACTGTATGACGCAACTGTATGCCAAAAACCTATCTATGAACACAGGGAAAACACACTATTCTCTGTGTTAACAGCTACATTTCTTGGAGACCAAATACACAAAAAATCAGTGACACTGACTCCAAATCAGAGACAGTTGACATGTCTGGATTCTAAACACTATTCAGCATATGTACAGTATCAAGGCAAAAAGTGGTATGATTGCAGACCAAAACACTCTGCACCCTAGGAAGGAATGGGGGAAAAAAACGAATCACAGTGACCCAACCAATATGGCCGGTTAGCTCAGA
Source organism: Ascaphus truei (assembly GCF_040206685.1). Taxonomy (NCBI): domain Eukaryota; kingdom Metazoa; phylum Chordata; class Amphibia; order Anura; family Ascaphidae; genus Ascaphus; species Ascaphus truei. The sequence continues at coordinate 10,037,646 of NC_134494.1, read as the reverse complement.
TGGTTAGAGCGTGGTGCTAATAACGCCAAGGTCGCGGGTTCGATCCCCGTACTGGCCAAAGTTTTACACGTATTTGACATATGTCTCTCTTTATAGACCCCTGACGAGTTAGTTTGAAGGATTATTCCTTTCGGAAGGATTGTTGATGCACTTTGTATAGACGCAAAAAGAGGGGGACAACATCCATCCTGTTGTAAGTGTGCAAAAAGAGTGATTTCTTTCTGTGCCACTCCATTTTTTTTTTAACAAATGGTACAGTATATATCACCTTGGTACTACAGTATATGCAATGTAAATATGCGGATGAACAGAGCATAGAATAAAGAAGAGAGCATAGAATAAAGAAGCAGCTAGCGCAAACAGTAATTATCACTGAAGTGACGTGAGTAATGCTAACGATTGAGAACCCCTGAATTGTAAGGATGGAAAAGATACCACCTGCATGTAGTACTTATGAACTCATGTAGTCATGTAGTCATGGCAAGCAGACAGCACGTCGCCCCCTATTGGCTGCAATCTTTCTGGGCTAAAAATAAAAACTATCTGCTGGCACGTTTTCTTTCTCAATCCGCCCCATTCACCAGGAAGAGAGACAGAAACAGTTCACCTCCGCATCCATTTCCTCTCTCACTTTAACGCTGGCTGCACCTGAGACAGTGGGAGGGAAGTTGAGAGATCAAAAAAGAGTCACAACCATTCCAAATCCTGTCCTATCAACAGGCTGCTGCTGTCTCTCTGCTCTCAAGGAATTTAATTTGCATGGGAGGGACAAACTGATGTCTCTGCCTCTCTGCCTCTCTGCCTCTCTGCCTCTCTGCCTCTCTGCCTCTCTGCCTCTCTGCCTCTCTGCCTCTCTGCCTCTCTGCCTCTCTGCCTCTCTGCCTCTCTGCCTCTCTGCCTCTCTGCCTCTCTGCCTCTCTGCCTCTCTGCCTCTCTGCCTCTCTGCCTCTCTGCCTCTCTGCCTCTCTGCCTCTCTGCCTCTCTGCCTCTCTGCCTCCATGGCTGAACAGGTCTACTGTATACTAAAGCTCTAGACCTGTGAGCTAGCCTGTGTGATGTTGTCACAACGTATCCACGGACACATTGGGAATTGTGACATCATCATCATGATCATCACACAGACTGGCTGTCCTGTAAGAGACAGAAAGATAGATAGAGACACAGACAGAGAGATGCACTTAGAAATAGATATGCCAAGGCACAGACTGCATTGGGCTTCTGTATCCTACAATGACATTTGAATGAAAAAGAATTTCAGTGGAGTTACATGGTGCATATTTTAATATGAGATCTATACTGTATATATATGTTGTATTACTGTACATCATTTATTTGCCTCCAAATATCCGCCATATGTGAAGGGGTGTAAGTCTAAAATTTGCCTTCTTAGGTAAGAAACTGTTCTTACATACTGTATGACGCAACTGTATGCCAAAAACCTATCTATGAACACAGGGAAAACACACTATTCTCTGTGTTAACAGCTACATTTCTTGGAGACCAAATACACAAAAAATCAGTGACACTGACTCCAAATCAGAGACAGTTGACATGTCTGGATTCTAAACACTATTCAGCATATGTACAGTATCAAGGCAAAAAGTGGTATGATTGCAGACCAAAACACTCTGCACCCTAGGAAGGAATGGGGGAAAAAAACGAATCACAGTGACCCAACCAATATGGCCGGTTAGCTCAGATGGTTAGAGCGTGGTGCTAATAACGCCAAGGTCGCGGGTTCGATCCCCATACTGGCCAAAGTTTTACATGTATTTGACATATGTCTCTCTTTATAGACCCCTGACGAGTTAGTTTGAAGGATTATTCCTTTCGGAAGGATTGTTGATGCACTTTGTATAGACGCAAAAAGAGGGGGACAACATCCATCCTGTTGTAAGTGTGCAAAAAGAGTGATTTCTTTCTGTGCCACTCCATTTTTTTTTTAACAAATGGTACAGTATATATCACCTTGGTACTACAGTATATGCAATGTAAATATGCGGATGAACAGAGCATAGAATAAAGAAGAGAGCATAGAATAAAAAAGCAGCTAGCGCAAACAGTAATTATCACTGAAGTGACGTGAGTAATGCTAACGATTGAGAACCCCTGAATTGTAAGGATGGAAAAGATACCACCTGCATGTAGTACTTATGAACTCATGTAGTCATGTAGTCATGGCAAGCAGACAGCACGTCGCCCCCTATTGGCTGCAATCCTTCTGGGCTAAAAATAAAAACTATCTGCTGGCACGTTTTCTTTCTCAATCCGCCCCATTCACCAGGAAGAGAGACAGAAACAGTTCACCTCCGCATCCATTTCCTCTCTCACTTTAACGCTGGCTGCACCTGAGACAGTGGGAGGGAAGTTGAGAGATCAAAAAAGAGTCACAACCATTCCAAATCCTGTCCTATCAACAGGCTGCTGCTGTCTCTCTGCTCTCAAGGAATTTAATTTGCATGGGAGGGACAAACTGATGTCTCTGCCTCTCTGCCTCTCTGCCTCTCTGCCTCTCTGCCTCTCTGCCTCTCTGCCTCTCTGCCTCTCTGCCTCTCTGCCTCTCTGCCTCTCTGCCTCTCTGCCTCTCTGCCTCTCTGCCTCTCTGCCTCTCTGCCTCTCTGCCTCTCTGCCTCTCTGCCTCTCTGCCTCTCTGCCTCTCTGCCTCTCTGCCTCCCTGCCTCTCTGCCTCTCTGCCTCTCTGCCTCTCTGCCTCTCTGCCTCCATGGCTGAACAGGTCTACTGTATACTAAAGCTCTAGACCTGTGAGCTAGCCTGTGTGATGTTGTCACAACGTATCCACGGACACATTGGGAATTGTGACATCATCATCATGATCATCACACAGACTGGCTGTCCTGTAAGAGACAGAAAGATAGATAGAGACACAGACGGAGAGATGCACTTAGAAATAGATATGCCCAGGCACAGACTGCATTGGGCTTCTGTATCCTACAATGACATTTGAATGAAAAAGAATTTCAGGGGAGTTACATGGTGCATATTTTAATATGAGATCTATACTGTATATATATGTTGTATTACTGTACATCATTTATTTGCCTCCAAATATCCGCCATATGTGAAGGGGTGTAAGTCTAAAATTTGCCTTCTTAGGTAAGAAACTGTTCTTACATACTGTATGACGCAACTGTATGCCAAAAACCTATCTATGAACACAGGGAAAACACACTATTCTCTGTGTTAACAGCTACATTTCTTGGAGACCAAATACACAAAAAATCAGTGACACTGACTCCAAATCAGAGACAGTTGACATGTCTGGATTCTAAACACTATTCAGCATATGTACAGTATCAAGGCAAAAAGTGGTATGATTGCAGACCAAAACACTCTGCACCCTAGGAAGGAATGGGGGAAAAAAACGAATCACAGTGACCCAACCAATATGGCCGGTTAGCTCAGATGGTTAGAGCGTGGTGCTAATAACGCCAAGGTCGCGGGTTCGATCCCCGTACTGGCCAAAGTTTTACATGTATTTGACATATGTCTCTCTTTATAGACCCCTGACGAGTTAGTTTGAAGGATTATTCCTTTCGGAAGGATTGTTGATGCACTTTGTATAGACGCAAAAAGAGGGGGACAACATCCATCCTGTTGTAAGTGTGCAAAAAGAGTGATTTCTTTCTGTGCCACTCCATTTTTTTTTTAACAAATGGTACAGTATATATCACCTTGGTACTACAGTATATGCAATGTAAATATGCGGATGAACAGAGCATAGAATAAAGAAGAGAGCATAGAATAAAGAAGCAGCTAGCGCAAACAGTAATTATCACTGAAGTGACGTGAGTAATGCTAACGATTGAGAACCCCTGAATTGTAAGGATGGAAAAGATACCACCTGCATGTAGTACTTATGAACTCATGTAGTCATGTAGTCATGGCAAGCAGACAGCACGTCGCCCCCTATTGGCTGCAATCCTTCTGGGCTAAAAATAAAAACTATCTGCTGGCACGTTTTCTTTCTCAATCCGCCCCATTCACCAGGAAGAGAGACAGAAACAGTTCACCTCCGCATCCATTTCCTCTCTCACTTTAACGCTGGCTGCACCTGAGACAGTGGGAGGGAAGTTGAGAGATCAAAAAAGAGTCACAACCATTCCAAATCCTGTCCTATCAACAGGCTGCTGCTGTCTCTCTGCTCTCAAGGAATTTAATTTGCATGGGAGGGACAAACTGATGTCTCTGCCTCTCTGCCTCTCTGCCTCTCTGCCTCTCTGCCTCTCTGCCTCTCTGCCTCTCTGCCTCTCTGCCTCTCTGCCTCTCTGCCTCTCTGCCTCTCTGCCTCTCTGCCTCTCTGCCTCTCTGCCTCTCTGCCTCTCTGCCTCTCTGCCTCTCTGCCTCTCTGCCTCTCTGCCTCTCTGCCTCTCTGCCTCTCTGCCTCCATGGCTGAACAGGTCTACTGTATACTAAAGCTCTAGACCTGTGAGCTAGCCTGTGTGATGTTGTCACAACGTATCCACGGACACATTGGGAATTGTGACATCATCATCATGATCATCACACAGACTGGCTGTCCTGTAAGAGACAGAAAGATAGATAGAGACACAGACAGAGAGATGCACTTAGAAATAGATATGCCCAGGCACAGACTGCATTGGGCTTCTGTATCCTACAATGACATTTGAATGAAAAAGAATTTCAGGGGAGTTACATGGTGCATATTTTAATATGAGATCTATACTGTATGTAGCGGTCATGTAAAATGCCTACAGTCATCTCTCCTGCTGGCAGTAAGGCCTGGTAAGTGTGGGCATGCCAGCAGTAATCATGGAGGTTTTCTCTCACACCCTGGTGGGGTGCTCTGTGTATGGCTGGGACTGGTCACATGCTCTGACTCCATGGTTAGTGATGTCAGAGATGTGTCAGCCTCAGAACCTTACATAAGGCACAGCACTGTGTTCTAAAGTTAGTTCTGATGTGGAGTTGCAAAGTGGTTGGTTGCTGAGTGTTGCTGGAAAGCTCTTGTCAGAGCTGAGGAGGAGCTCTGGCAGTTATGTTATAGTAACTCCATGGGAGGCTGTGTCCAGGGACCTGGCACAGGACAGTGATTCCTGCGGGAATAGTGAATCCCTGATCTGGGTGACATACCTAACTAAAGGGAGCACTGGCGAGATGAGCGGCTGAAGATACTCCTTGTGGAGGGCAGTTGCCCTGCCGTGTCAATAAAGATGAGTTCAGCCAGAAACCCTCTCGTGTATCTATCTGGGATGAGTGTACAGAGAGGAGCACCACGGAGGAGTTCCTCGCCAGGACCATCCCCATGCGGACGCAGGGACCCTGGTGAGGTGGAGGCGCTGCACGGTAACTAGGTGAGACTCAGCACACTACCTCAGGCCTGTCTGACGGGTTCTCCCCACACACCATCATGCGGGAGACTCAGGAGTCCTGTAGCCAGCAGGTGCACCATATGACATATCCACACTGTAATGGGGTCCGGTTAGACCACAGGGGCCAATGTGAGATTGGGTGGGTCAGACCGGGCCAGAAACACCGTTACATTTGGAGGCGAGCTGCTGAGATCAGATCCGTCAACAGGACAGGCTTTTAGCTAGGTCACTGGGAAACAGGGAGAGTGTCTGCTGCCACTTTGTGCTGCGTAGGGACGGACCTAGGGGCCTGAAAGGAGTGAGGGGTCTGGAGCGGGCTATAGCTGACCGAGTCACCTTGAGGCAGTGCTAGTTGGTAGGATGCCAGAAGGGACAGCCTGTTAACTTGGTCAGGAGTCCTGGAGAGGGTCTGCGCTAGGCTGACCAAGACAGGTAGACGCCCCAAGTACTGCATGGCAGAGCCAGCCAGAGTACCTAGCCATTCCAGACACTCACCGTAGGGAGCACAGACTGGGAGGAAGGAGTCACAGCAGACACTGAGAGAGTGAGCCTAGCCTGAGGTAGTGCAACCCTGAGTCACACCTAGAGAAAGTACACTTGTGGTGGTGCTGAGCTAATCTTTATTGTACCGGTGTGGTGGCTGCCCCGCAGAGTGGAGCCTCATGTACGACAACTGTTATGAGAAAGTGGAGGATCCGCGTGGCGCGGAGAACGTAAAATGGCGGACAGAGGCTGATGGGGAGGGCACCCGTGGCGTGCAACCCACTGAAGAGCAGACTGTCGCCGAGTTGTCATTGACCAGGCTGCTCTGGAGCGGAGCGAAGGCTATGGCTGCCCCGTTTTTATCCTGTATGGGACAGCGAGGGGCCACCCTTGAAGAGTGTGAAGAAATTGTTATAATTGGGGGAGAACCCCGTGAGGAGAGCGAACGAATGGACTTTTTGGGCGCCAAAACCAACCAAAATGGCGGTTCCCGCTTGCTAGGGAAACCGCATGGGCCAGGCGCAGAAAAAATGGCTGCTGCAGGACTTGCACAGAGCTGGCCGGGAATGGCGCGAACAGCAGAGCCCCGCCCTGATGGGGGGCATGGCGCGAAAGCTATGGCTGCGCCGGGATGGACAGTGACTAATTCAGCCCCTGTGCTGAGTCAACCGTTGAGTTTATGGGACCCTCCCCTGATTTCTACCAGGGGGAGTGACTTTCAATTATGGCCTGTGGGGATGCACCCACTGGGCCCAGGGACTGATATCCAGACGGCGCCACTACAAAAAGTAGTTCCGGCCGTGGAGGTGATTTGCAAGCAAAGGTACCTTGTGCAAAAAGCTGCTGCAAGGAGAAGGCGGGAACTAGCCGCGGGAAAGGACTCCAGCTCTGGGGAGGAGACTGGCGCGAAAACGCAGACCGCGCCCACCAGGACTGAGAGAGGTGCGGCCTTAATTAAGGGGCATGATATTCCCCTGTGGGATCCGCCCATTATTGCAACCCCTGGGGGCGGGTTCCAACTCTGTCAGAGAAGGGAGGAGCCGAAGCAGGGAGTGGCGGATCCAGCAACTTCCACCAGTCAGTTGCGAGGAACCACAGAGAAGGAGAGACCTGTACAGGAAGTGACTCCTGTACCAAGAATGGCCTGCTCCTCCACTGTGGGCACTATGGTCTCCACCCAGCCCTACTCAGTGCCCGGCGGGGTGCTGGTGGTGAGGGTGGCCAATACAGAGACGGTAGTCGGGCTCTGCCTACAATGCGGGCTGCCCGGAGGTACAGTGAATACGATGGCACGTTGCCCTCATTGCGGGACTTTGTATCTGTGGCCTATGCCCACGTTCGTCCCAATACAGCCTGCTGACCCCCCGGTGGATGTGACACGGCGCTCTGCTGAGTCCCCGGGCGCGCTGTGGATCAACCGCGCGAGTCCCGGAGACAGGGGACTGGAGCCGGTCAAGTCGGCTGGGTCACTGGCCATTGAGGCGGCTGGATTAAACCCCGCGACAGGGGCAAAGAGACTTTCACCCCGCCCCGCGACCCCTAGGTCGGGGCGAGGGGACTACTCTGATGAGGACCTCCGTGAGCTGGCGGTAGCAAGAACGGAGTGGAAAAGACAGACGGGGAGAACGACGCCCCGTGGGGTGAGTGACCGGACGTCCCCCGCAGATCGGCGATCCGACCGACGGAGTCCCGCCATCCCAGGACCTGGCGGAGATGAGAGAGAGACGCCTACACCCCTGCGGACGGGTAAGCCAAAAAGCCCTATCTCTTACCTGGTCACAACAGACGGCGAAGCGCTGGAAGGGCCGCGCCAGGCCCAACGCGCACGTGGAGGGACGGCATCACTTCCGGTGGCGACGGCGGAGCAACCGGATGTCGTGGGAGAAGAGATCCCGCATGGGGGTCCAACGCGAGATGGCGACGCTTCCGGTTCCGGGGAGGACGTCACTTCCGGTGGCGACGGCGGAACCCAGGAAGGGGAAGCAGCGACGCTTCGGCGATTGGGGGAAGGTCCCCGACCGCTCGTATTGCCCAGAAATCGGAGAGGCGATCTCAGGACTGAGGAGGGTGAGACATCATCCTTGGACCAGTCTACGGACAGCCAGGAGCGGGTCGTAACCCCGTGGGGTCCCGTCCCATGCCCCTATACCCAACCCCATGCCCTAGCTAATGCCCCTACCCCTATCACAAGGTCACCGGGTTCACCGCCCAGCTTGGAACTTGTGGACATACCTTTGGGGGGGGAGGAAAAACGGACTGGGGAGAGGCAGCTCAGTGGAGCTACGGAAGGCGATTCACGGGGAGGAGGAGAATTGAGGGTGGCGCATACAGTACCCCAACTGGCAGTAAAGGCTCCGAGGTCATCAAGGTGGTCCACACCGCGATCCACAAGGTCGTCAGGGGTATTTTCATTTGATGACGATCGGGAACCAGGGCCTAATCCCTTTAAGGAGACCCGGTGGTGGGCTCCACTATTTGAGGGGTACTCCGCATGGATGGACCGTACTCGGTTCCTCATCCGGCGGGAGGACGTGGTAGATTTCTGGTGGAGAGAGGGAGAGTTTACACCCGAGCAGAGGGACAGGGAATTACAGGAGAGGTGGTTCCAGCTGGAGCGTAGAGACATAGCGCCCATGGGTCCCGACACACTATCAGATCCAGTCGATCCTGATGAGCCCCTATCATGGGTGTTACCTGGGAGGGCAGGTAATGCGGATCTGACCAGGGTCAGTAGGGCGGAGAGGGCTATAATAGTCAAATATAAAAAATCCCATGGGTTGGAGTATCCCTATGTTCCGGAGCCCCTGATGGATGAAATTGAGGACAATAGGGAATCGTGGCTCCAAGAAACTATAGAGCTGTACTTAACCAATAGGGGGAGCGACATAGTAGGTAAAAAGGCGGAAGAAAGAATAGACACCCTGATGCGAGTGTGGAGCATAGGGAGAAATGTTCACAAACATAGAGTGACCTATGTGCCAGAGAGAGGGTCACCTAGGCATTACTATGTTACGGTCCTGGATATGGGTAACCGGGAAGTGAGGAAACCTGACCCAGATCACTATTTTTAGGGGGTACTGACGCATCCTGCGGGTCTGTGGCTGCTGGTCGGGGCGGGCTTGGCGGATGACTGTATTCATATGTACTGAGGTCATGTTACAATATGCTGAAAATTTGTATGGATGTTAACCTAATTATGTTTTGTGTTACAGTGCTTCCTGGAAAGAGGTATACAAATTTAGGTCCCAGCGAGGACGATGGGATTCACCAGGGGGAGAATGTAGCGGTCATGTAAAATGCCTACAGTCATCTCTCCTGCTGGCAGTAAGGCCTGGTAAGTGTGGGCATGCCAGCAGTAATCATGGAGGTTTTCTCTCACACCCTGGTGGGGTGCTCTGTGTATGGCTGGGACTGGTCACATGCTCTGACTCCATGGTTAGTGATGTCAGAGATGTGTCAGCCTCAGAACCTTACATAAGGCACAGCACTGTGTTCTAAAGTTAGTTCTGATGTGGAGTTGCAAAGTGGTTGGTTGCTGAGTGTTGCTGGAAAGCTCTTGTCAGAGCTGAGGAGGAGCTCTGGCAGTTATGTTATAGTAACTCCATGGGAGGCTGTGTCCAGGGACCTGGCACAGGACAGTGATTCCTGCGGGAATAGTGAATCCCTGATCTGGGTGACATACCTAACTAAAGGGAGCACTGGCGAGATGAGCGGCTGAAGATACTCCTTGTGGAGGGCAGTTGCCCTGCCGTGTCAATAAAGATGAGTTCAGCCAGAAACCCTCTCGTGTATCTATCTGGGATGAGTGTACAGAGAGGAGCACCACGGAGGAGTTCCTCGCCAGGACCATCCCCATGCGGACGCAGGGACCCTGGTGAGGTGGAGGCGCTGCACGGTAACTAGGTGAGACTCAGCACACTACCTCAGGCCTGTCTGACGGGTTCTCCCCACACACCATCATGCGGGAGACTCAGGAGTCCTGTAGCCAGCAGGTGCACCATATGACATATCCACACTGTAATGGGGTCCGGTTAGACCACAGGGGCCAATGTGAGATTGGGTGGGTCAGACCGGGCCAGAAATGTATATATATGTTGTATTACTGTACATCATTTATTTGCCTCCAAATATCCGCCATATGTGAAGGGGTGTAAGTCTAAAATTTGCCTTCTTAGGTAAGAAACTGTTCTTACATACTGTATGACGCAACTGTATGCCAAAAACCTATCTATGAACACAGGGAAAACACACTATTCTCTGTGTTAACAGCTACATTTCTTGGAGACCAAATACACAAAAAATCAGTGACACTGACTCCAAATCAGAGACAGTTGACATGTCTGGATTCTAAACACTATTCAGCATATGTACAGTATCAAGGCAAAAAGTGGTATGATTGCAGACCAAAACACTCTGCACCCTAGGAAGGAATGGGGGAAAAAAACGAATCACAGTGACCCAACCAATATGGCCGGTTAGCTCAGATGGTTAGAGCGTGGTGCTAATAACGCCAAGGTCGCGGGTTCGATCCCCGTACTGGCCAAAGTTTTACACGTATTTGACATATGTCTCTCTTTATAGACCCCTGACGAGTTAGTTTGAAGGATTATTCCTTTCGGAAGGATTGTTGATGCACTTTGTATAGACGCAAAAAGAGGGGGACAACATCCATCCTGTTGTAAGTGTGCAAAAAGAGTGATTTCTTTCTGTGCCACTCCATTTTTTTTTTAACAAATGGTACAGTATATATCACCTTGGTACTACAGTATATGCAATGTAAATATGCGGATGAACAGAGCATAGAATAAAGAAGAGAGCATAGAATAAAGAAGCAGCTAGCGCAAACAGTAATTATCACTGAAGTGACGTGAGTAATGCTAACGATTGAGAACCCCTGAATTGTAAGGATGGAAAAGATACCACCTGCATGTAGTACTTATGAACTCATGTAGTCATGTAGTCATGGCAAGCAGACAGCACGTCGCCCCCTATTGGCTGCAATCCTTCTGGGCTAAAAATAAAAACTATCTGCTGGCACGTTTTCTTTCTCAATCCGCCCCATTCACCAGGAAGAGAGACAGAAACAGTTCACCTCCGCATCCATTTCCTCTCTCACTTTAACGCTGGCTGCACCTGAGACAGTGGGAGTGAAGTTGAGAGATCAAAAAAGAGTCACAACCATTCCAAATCCTGTCCTATCAACAGGCTGCTGCTGTCTCTCTGCTCTCAAGGAATTTAATTTGCATGGGAGGGACAAACTGATGTCTCTGCCTCTCTGCCTCTCTGCCTCTCTGCCTCTCTGCCTCTCTGCCTCTCTGCCTCTCTGCCTCTCTGCCTCTCTGCCTCTCTGCCTCTCTGCCTCTCTGCCTCTCTGCCTCTCTGCCTCTCTGCCTCTCTGCCTCTCTGCCTCTCTGCCTCTCTGCCTCTCTGCCTCTCTGCCTCTCTGCCTCCATGGCTGAACAGGTCTACTGTATACTAAAGCTCTAGACCTGTGAGCTAGCCTGTGTGATGTTGTCACAACGTATCCACGGACACATTGGGAATTGTGACATCATCATCATGATCATCACACAGACTGGCTGTCCTGTAAGAGACAGAAAGATAGATAGAGACACAGACGGAGAGATGCACTTAGAAATAGATATGCCCAGGCACAGACTGCATTGGGCTTCTGTATCCTACAATGACATTTGAATGAAAAAGAATTTCAGGGGAGTTACATGGTGCATATTTTAATATGAGATCTATACTGTATATATATGTTGTATTACTGTACATCATTTATTTGCCTCCAAATATCCGCCATATGTGAAGGGGCGTAAGTCTAAAATTTGCCTTCCTAGGTAAGAAACTGTTCTTACATACTGTATGACGCAACTGTATGCCAAAAACCTATCTATGAACACAGGGAAAACACACTATTCTCTGTGTTAACAGCTACATTTCTTGGAGACCAAATACACAAAAAATCAGTGACACTGACTCCAAATCAGAGACAGTTGACATGTCTGGATTCTAAACACTATTCAGCATATGTACAGTATCAAGGCAAAAAGTGGTATGATTGCAGACCAAAACACTCTGCACCCTAGGAAGGAATGGGGGAAAAAAACGAATCACAGTGACCCAACCAATATGGCCGGTTAGCTCAGATGGTTAGAGCGTGGTGCTAATAACGCCAAGGTCGCGGGTTCGATCCCCGTACTGGCCAAAGTTTTACACGTATTTGACATATGTCTCTCTTTATAGACCCCTGACGAGTTAGTTTGAAGGATTATTCCTTTCGGAAGGATTGTTGATGCACTTTGTATAGACGCAAAAAGAGGGGGACAACATCCATCCTGTTGTAAGTGTGCAAAAAGAGTGATTTCTTTCTGTGCCACTCCATTTTTTTTTTAACAAATGGTACAGTATATATCACCTTGGTACTACAGTATATGCAATGTAAATATGCGGATGAACAGAGCATAGAATAAAGAAGAGAGCATAGAATAAAGAAGCAGCTAGCGCAAACAGTAATTATCACTGAAGTGACGTGAGTAATGCTAACGATTGAGAACCCCTGAATTGTAAGGATGGAAAAGATACCACCTGCATGTAGTACTTATGAACTCATGTAGTCATGTAGTCATGGCAAGCAGACAGCACGTCGCCCCCTATTGGCTGCAATCTTTCTGGGCTAAAAATAAAAACTATCTGCTGGCACGTTTTCTTTCTCAATCCGCCCCATTCACCAGGAAGAGAGACAGAAACAGTTCACCTCCGCATCCATTTCCTCTCTCACTTTAACGCTGGCTGCACCTGAGACAGTGGGAGGGAAGTTGAGAGATCAAAAAAGAGTCACAACCATTCCAAATCCTGTCCTATCAACAGGCTGCTGCTGTCTCTCTGCTCTCAAGGAATTTAATTTGCATGGGAGGGACAAACTGATGTCTCTGCCTCTCTGCCTCTCTGCCTCTCTGCCTCTCTGCCTCTCTGCCTCTCTGCCTCTCTGCCTCTCTGCCTCTCTGCCTCTCTGCCTCTCTGCCTCTCTGCCTCTCTGCCTCTCTGCCTCTCTGCCTCTCTGCCTCTCTGCCTCTCTGCCTCTCTGCCTCTCTGCCTCTCTGCCTCCATGGCTGAACAGGTCTACTGTATACTAAAGCTCTAGACCTGTGAGCTAGCCTGTGTGATGTTGTCACAACGTATCCACGGACACATTGGGAATTGTGACATCATCATCATGATCATCACACAGACTGGCTGTCCTGTAAGAGACAGAAAGATAGATAGAGACACAGACAGAGAGATGCACTTAGAAATAGATATGCCCAGGCACAGACTGCATTGGGCTTCTGTATCCTACAATGACATTTGAATGAAAAAGAATTTCAGTGGAGTTACATGGTGCATATTTTAATATGAGATCTATACTGTATATATATGTTGTATTACTGTACATCATTTATTTGCCTCCAAATATCCGCCATATGTGAAGGGGTGTAAGTCTAAAATTTGCCTTCTTAGGTAAGAAACTGTTCTTACATACTGTATGACGCAACTGTATGCCAAAAACCTATCTATGAACACAGGGAAAACACACTATTCTCTGTGTTAACAGCTACATTTCTTGGAGACCAAATACACAAAAAATCAGTGACACTGACTCCAAATCAGAGACAGTTGACATGTCTGGATTCTAAACACTATTCAGCATATGTACAGTATCAAGGCAAAAAGTGGTATGATTGCAGACCAAAACACTCTGCACCCTAGGAAGGAATGGGGGAAAAAAACGAATCACAGTGACCCAACCAATATGGCCGGTTAGCTCAGATGGTTAGAGCGTGGTGCTAATAACGCCAAGGTCGCGGGTTCGATCCCCATACTGGCCAAAGTTTTACATGTATTTGACATATGTCTCTCTTTATAGACCCCTGACGAGTTAGTTTGAAGGATTATTCCTTTCGGAAGGATTGTTGATGCACTTTGTATAGACGCAAAAAGAGGGGGACAACATCCATCCTGTTGTAAGTGTGCAAAAAGAGTGATTTCTTTCTGTGCCACTCCATTTTTTTTTTAACAAATGGTACAGTATATATCACCTTGGTACTACAGTATATGCAATGTAAATATGCGGATGAACAGAGCATAGAATAAAGAAGAGAGCATAGAATAAAAAAGCAGCTAGCGCAAACAGTAATTATCACTGAAGTGACGTGAGTAATGCTAACGATTGAGAACCCCTGAATTGTAAGGATGGAAAAGATACCACCTGCATGTAGTACTTATGAACTCATGTAGTCATGTAGTCATGGCAAGCAGACAGCACGTCGCCCCCTATTGGCTGCAATCCTTCTGGGCTAAAAATAAAAACTATCTGCTGGCACGTTTTCTTTCTCAATCCGCCCCATTCACCAGGAAGAGAGACAGAAACAGTTCACCTCCGCATCCATTTCCTCTCTCACTTTAACGCTGGCTGCACCTGAGACAGTGGGAGGGAAGTTGAGAGATCAAAAAAGAGTCACAACCATTCCAAATCCTGTCCTATCAACAGGCTGCTGCTGTCTCTCTGCTCTCAAGGAATTTAATTTGCATGGGAGGGACAAACTGATGTCTCTGCCTCTCTGCCTCTCTGCCTCTCTGCCTCTCTGCCTCTCTGCCTCTCTGCCTCTCTGCCTCTCTGCCTCTCTGCCTCTCTGCCTCTCTGCCTCTCTGCCTCTCTGCCTCTCTGCCTCTCTGCCTCTCTGCCTCTCTGCCTCTCTGCCTCTCTGCCTCTCTGCCTCTCTGCCTCTCTGCCTCTCTGCCTCTCTGCCTCTCTGCCTCCCTGCCTCTCTGCCTCTCTGCCTCTCTGCCTCTCTGCCTCTCTGCCTCCATGGCTGAACAGGTCTACTGTATACTAAAGCTCTAGACCTGTGAGCTAGCCTGTGTGATGTTGTCACAACGTATCCACGGACACATTGGGAATTGTGACATCATCATCATGATCATCACACAGACTGGCTGTCCTGTAAGAGACAGAAAGATAGATAGAGACACAGACGGAGAGATGCACTTAGAAATAGATATGCCCAGGCACAGACTGCATTGGGCTTCTGTATCCTACAATGACATTTGAATGAAAAAGAATTTCAGGGGAGTTACATGGTGCATATTTTAATATGAGATCTATACTGTATATATATGTTGTATTACTGTACATCATTTATTTGCCTCCAAATATCCGCCATATGTGAAGGGGTGTAAGTCTAAAATTTGCCTTCTTAGGTAAGAAACTGTTCTTACATACTGTATGACGCAACTGTATGCCAAAAACCTATCTATGAACACAGGGAAAACACACTATTCTCTGTGTTAACAGCTACATTTCTTGGAGACCAAATACACAAAAAATCAGTGACACTGACTCCAAATCAGAGACAGTTGACATGTCTGGATTCTAAACACTATTCAGCATATGTACAGTATCAAGGCAAAAAGTGGTATGATTGCAGACCAAAACACTCTGCACCCTAGGAAGGAATGGGGGAAAAAAACGAATCACAGTGACCCAACCAATATGGCCGGTTAGCTCAGATGGTTAGAGCGTGGTGCTAATAACGCCAAGGTCGCGGGTTCGATCCCCGTACTGGCCAAAGTTTTACACGTATTTGACATATGTCTCTCTTTATAGACCCCTGACGAGTTAGTTTGAAGGATTATTCCTTTCGGAAGGATTGTTGATGCACTTTGTATAGACGCAAAAAGAGGGGGACAACATCCATCCTGTTGTAAGTGTGCAAAAAGAGTGATTTCTTTCTGTGCCACTCCATTTTTTTTTTAACAAATGGTACAGTATATATCACCTTGGTACTACAGTATATGCAATGTAAATATGCGGATGAACAGAGCATAGAATAAAGAAGAGAGCATAGAATAAAGAAGCAGCTAGCGCAAACAGTAATTATCACTGAAGTGACGTGAGTAATGCTAACGATTGAGAACCCCTGAATTGTAAGGATGGAAAAGATACCACCTGCATGTAGTACTTATGAACTCATGTAGTCATGTAGTCATGGCAAGCAGACAGCACGTCGCCCCCTATTGGCTGCAATCTTTCTGGGCTAAAAATAAAAACTATCTGCTGGCACGTTTTCTTTCTCAATCCGCCCCATTCACCAGGAAGAGAGACAGAAACAGTTCACCTCCGCATCCATTTCCTCTCTCACTTTAACGCTGGCTGCACCTGAGACAGTGGGAGGGAAGTTGAGAGATCAAAAAAGAGTCACAACCATTCCAAATCCTGTCCTATCAACAGGCTGCTGCTGTCTCTCTGCTCTCAAGGAATTTAATTTGCATGGGAGGGACAAACTGATGTCTCTGCCTCTCTGCCTCTCTGCCTCTCTGCCTCTCTGCCTCTCTGCCTCTCTGCCTCTCTGCCTCTCTGCCTCTCTGCCTCTCTGCCTCTCTGCCTCTCTGCCTCTCTGCCTCTCTGCCTCTCTGCCTCTCTGCCTCTCTGCCTCTCTGCCTCTCTGCCTCTCTGCCTCTCTGCCTCTCTGCCTCTCTGCCTCTCTGCCTCTCTGCCTCCATGGCTGAACAGGTCTACTGTATACTAAAGCTCTAGACCTGTGAGCTAGCCTGTGTGATGTTGTCACAACGTATCCAC